>NC_022034.1:13372354-13421660 GCF_000317375.1 Microtus ochrogaster | reverse complement strand
CTCTCTCTCTCTCTCTCTCTCTCTCTCTCTCTCTCTCTCTCTCTCTGTTTCTACAGTATATAAATTACTCTGATAATGAAACAATAAATTACTTTAACCTAAAATTTTTCCGTTAAGATATGTAGACTTGCAGGTTACCCTGTTCTGAGGAATGCCAAGACTTTCTTATTATGTCATTAGCATGGATAAATTAATCGGATCTTAAGCTCCTTAAGGGCAGGGTTTATATCCTTTCTTTATTCTTGAAAGTATCTTGTACTCCTTCTGGCTGCTTAATAAAAATCCACCACTCTGAATTCAGTCCAGTGCAATTTCAATTTCTCCTCTCATTAAGTGTCCCCTATAAATCAGTTTAAGCAGTCCTAGCAAGAGCAGTTGCCCTAAGGTTTCTTCTCTTCCACTTTAGTCTAAGGCAGTGCTTCACAATCCCCAAAACTAGGGGAGTGGACCTTGTGGAGCCAGAAAGTATTAGTTTTGTGTTGCTACAGGTTGGCTGTATGAAATAATGGAGACATCCCCCTATCTAACTCAGCTCAGAACTTATAATTATTAAGATGGGCATCGGAAGGTGGTGGCTGTGTTATGGGACCTAAGTTTCTGTTCACTCAGGAGATATAAATGCAGAACATAGTGCATTGCCAATGGTGCTGATCCTTTGCAGAAGCTGCTGTACCGTATTTGTCTTAAGTTTCATCTGCTGCTAGGGAGATCCAGGCCGAGGGGAAGGTAAAGTGCATAATGATTTTCCTGATACACAAAACTGGCCTTTGGATTCTAGACCCAGAAGTCATTCCTAAAGTCCCACCTCATCTTACATGATTTTCACAGACCCCTCACCCTGTTATATGCCTATCAAGAGCATGTGTCTTCCTCCCTCCAGCAGCTATGACAAACAGGAGCTCTCATTGGCAGATTAAGCCTTTAAATTGTTATTTTTTAAGCTAAGTGCCCTGCCGAGCTATGGATGTAAATTGCTTTGAGGCACCCTTTCCACACATCTCTGTGAGCTTGGATCACATAAGTCGGAACACCGACGAAGAGTATAAATGTTCAGTAATGTACCTGAGCTGTTCTGTTCCTATAAGTAAAGATGGAATTCAAACTCGGGTAGGTTCTACTGGAATCTACTGACATGATGATGTGGTTCGGTGGCCAATAAGTGCTGTCAGGGTTTGCACAGACCTCAGGCAGAGCTTTGGGGAGCCGCCCTTGCAGGTTCCATCTCCCTCCGTTCTCTTCCTTGGTTAGCTTGGCATTCATTGACCTTCTTCTCTCCCTTCCTGATGCAATCATTACTGAACTCCTAACTAGCTCTGACCACAGTGTTTCTTCTAATGCCAAGGTGCTAAAAGCACCCGTGATTAGCCACATGATAGTGTCTCTGAGAGGCGCTTGACACTCAGCTCATGGGCTGTAGGCTGATGCTATAGTTTTCCCCATCAACTTGACCTGGTTGCATAAGAGATGCCCAGATGTCTGGTGGAGTGTTGCTTATAAGTGCCAGTGGAGCTCACTCATGCTTTTCATCCAGCAGACAGAAGTGGAGGCAGGTGGATCTCTATGAGTTCAAGGCTAGCCTGGTCTACAAAGTTGAGTACCAGGACAGTTAGGACTGTTACTCAAGCAAACTCTGTCTAGAAAAACAAACAAACAAAAACTTTGGAATGAATGAGCTCTAGGTTTGTTTTGACTCAGTTTCAGGGGATTCAGTTCACAGCCTTTCAGCTTCATTTTCCTGGGTCTGTATAGTGAGGTGGACATTATGGTGGACAAAAACTGGTTGAGGAAAATTACTCACCTCATGGTGGCCAGAATGGAGAGAGACGAGAGAGAGAGAGAGAGAGAGAGAGAGAGAGAGAGAGAGAGAGAGAGAGAGAGACTTTACAAGTTATCCTCTTCAAGGGGCCCACTGACTTACTCCCCAAGTAGGCTCACCTCAGATTTAACCACCTCCAAATAATCTGCTAAGCTATTGATTCATTAATGGATCGATTGATTGATAAAATCAAGGTCACTGCCTCACTGGGGTTCAAACCTCCAGTGTAGAAGCTTTGGAGGTTTGGAGGAACGCCCGGGATTTGCTCCATTCCACTGAGCTATGAGGTTTGTCATTTCATTACTGCCTTCAGGCATCAACTCCAATGGACTCTGAGAACCCCGCTCCCCCACCCCCAGTTCTCAGGTCTTTAGCCTTAATTAGGAGTTATACCATCAGTTCTCCTAGCTTCTGAGTCTTTGGGTATAGACTGAATCTCACTGTCCATGAATACTCCTTAGACTCCTTAGTTCTTGGATCTGCAGAGAACACATTTGGGAACTCTTGCCCTCCATTGCCATATGAGCTTTTTTCCACAACCAGAGCAGAGTCTTCTAGAATTTTCAGCACACTTCAACATAAACTGACATCTAACAGAATGAGCTATATACATCTCTTCACAGATGGCCTTATGTGTCCTTGGTGACATCTTAAGAGGCACGGGACTCCTCAAAAGGCCACTGTGTCATTCACTTTCTTTTAATGAAACAGGACGCTCTGGCTGGAATCCTTTTCTGGTGCACACAGTTCTTGCAGCCCTTTCCCAGGGAAACACAGTGTACCATACATAGCCATTCCTCAGTTTTCTCCTTCTCTCAGACATGTAGTACATTTCTGGCTGGAAATGCTCTTGCTTCTGTGACAGGCGGTGCTAAAAGTCTGAGCATCCTCATTCAGCTGTGAACTCATGCCCTGCTTTTAACTCTGTGTGCAGTCCTAGAATCTTGGGCTACAGCACAGTTAGATATACCAGGTTTATCTGCCACAGCCAGAACAGCCCAGGGGATACTTATTCATAGCTAGTGCCAGGAGGATAAACTTGTTTATAAATATTGATGGATCTTGATGCCCTGTTCCTGAGTCCTTAAAAAAAAGTGCATAACTACCCTCTAGGGGTTTTTTATTTTGTAGTGTTTTTATGAAATTAAAGCGACAAATTCCCTTTAGTACTACTTAGACAGACACTGTAAAGTGTTAAGAAAAAGATGTCCAAAGAAGACCTTTAGGAAGCATGAAGCCAGAGAGGAAGCTTAGGGAATTCTAATCCAGTATCACCTCCATCACAAAGGATGTCACCTGTCTGCTTCTGTATCCTTTACACTGAGGTGGTTTCATAGCACTGTCACTCTCCAGTCTTGTCCCAGGGTGGTGCAGGTGTGGTGGTTACACCTGTGATATGTACACTTAGGACACTGAGGCAGAGAAATTGCATAAGGTTATATTCTTCTTCACAGTGAGTTTCAGACCAATTTAGCCTGTGGAGAGTGAGCTGGTATAGCAAAGACTGCTCTCAGAAAAAAGAAGGACAGGAGGGATGGAGGCAGGAAGCAGGGAGGGAGACAGAGGGCAGACAGATGGAGAACCCAAATCCTTTGGGATCAGTCATGCTCCATGCAATGTTTTTTTTTATGATGTCATATTCAAATACATTTGAAAGGTATGTTTTTGTAATCTTACTTAATTGGGAGTTATCTCCCAGGAACTGGGAGTGGTTTTATATGTATGCCTGTTCCTGAATATTAATATTTAATATTTCATAATTCATCTAGCTATTTGTTTGTATCAGTTTCTCTGTCCACCCACACTGGAGTATAAATTTGTAAATAAGAAGACGTTGACTGTTGATTCCTGGATGTAAACTTATTACCTAGAGAAGATAATCATGAAGAAGTCTCCTCTCCAAAAGACAATAATGCTACACTGAAAGATTTATTAAAACATAATCCATTGATGTGGGAGTGATTTATTATTAATAAAGAAACTGCTTAGGCCCATTTGATAGGCCAACCCTTAGGTAGGCAGAGAAAACAGAACAGAATGCTGGGAGAAAGAAGCTGAATCAGTGAGTCACCATGATTCTCCCACTCCAGACAGATGCAGGCTAAGATCTTCCCTGGTAAGCCACCTCATGGGCTACACAGATTATTAGAAATGGGTTAGACCAATATGTAAGAGCTAGCCAATAAGAGGCTGGAACTAATGGGCCAAGCAGTGTTTAAATGAATACAGTTTCCGTGTAATTATTTCGGGTATAAAGCTAGCCGGGTGGTGGGAAGCAGCTTGCCGCTCTTATCACTACAATCCATTCTATGAATGAGTGAAGGGGAGGCCGTGCAATGATCAGATTAGACACAGAAACATCATTAAAGTTTAACACTCACTCATAGGAGACTTCCTGGAAATTCGGATAGAAAACACGTTACAGGTCCTGGTATGGCCAACCTGGAGGAGCCGGTCTCAACCTGTGGGTGGACACCTCTTTGGGAAGTCAAATGACCGCTTCACAGGGGTCACATGTCAGATATCCTGTATATCACAAATTTACTTCAATTCATAACAGTAACAAAATTACAGTCATGAAGTAGAAATAAAGTAATTTTATGGTTGGAGCTCACCACACATGAGGAACTGTATTCAAGAGGCAGCATTAGGAAGGTTGAGAACCACTGACTTAGAGGCGATCAGTAAACATAAACATCAGCATAGTTGTACGTTGTGCATCAACTTGACACAAGCTAGAGTCATCAGAGAGGAAGGGGCCTTGGTTGAATAAATACCACCATGAGCTCCAGCTGCAAGGCATGTTCTCAATTAGTGATCAATGGGGGAAGGCCCAGCCCATGGCAGGTGGCATAATCCCTGGGCTGGTAGTTCTGTGTTCTATAAGAAAGCAAGCTATCAAGCAGCACCCCTCCTTGGCCTTCTTATCAGTTCCTGCCTCCAGGAAGTTGCCTTGCTTGAGTTCCTGTCCTGACTTCCTTCAGTGATGAACAGTTAGTTATATGGACATGTAAGCTTAATAAACCTTTCCCTCCCCAGCTAGCATTTTGGTCCCGGTGTTTCATAACAGCAATAGAACCCCTAAGACAACAGTCTTGGTTCAAATGTAACAGGACTTGCTTCTCTTAACACCTTCAAAACTACATAGATAATTTAATTGCAGCTTAATTTTCATTAAGATGTGTGTGCAGATTCTATGATTTATAAAGCAGAGAAAAATGACCAATCGCAGCTAAAAGTCCTTTTAAGAAGGAAAAGGGGAGGGAATAAAGTGACATAAGGCCTTGTAATCAAAACAAGGAGGTATTCATGCAGAGAGACTGAACTATTCAGGAAGCTCAAGGAAGCCCGGGACAGGCCTCGCGCGTGAGTGGGAAAAGGTGGGTCAGCCCATGAATAGTTCTGGGAAGCCTGATTATTCATAAGAAAATAATTAAAGTTGGCTTCTTTGTAATATACATAATGAAATACCAGAAAAATTTAATATCTATATTTGAAAAGGAAAAAGAAGTTTAAAATAGAAAAGTTTAATATGGAAACATTTTATAATCTTGAGGTATAAAGAGATTTCTTATATAAAATACAAAATTAGTATCCATAAATGTTTGACAAATTAGATTTTGTTGAAATTAAGAACTTCTTTGCACTTTTACGGTCATATCTAGTATTCAAATTATATTTATACAATTATGAAAATACATAAAATAATGATTTAAAATAGAAGATAGACATGAGCGGAAATGCAAATGTCTGAGAGGTTTATATAAAAAAAAACTCTGTCTCCTTAGCAACTTAGAACTCAGTGCAGGGGTGTCGGCTATTTAACTGCAGGTTGCAAACTTATTTTCCAGAAAAGCAGAATATCATTAGCAAGTCATGTTTCCCATAAGAGAATAGCAATAACTTCACATCTGAAAACCTATTAATGTAATCCATCTCAAAGCAAAACACACAGAATAGTGTGTTTAAAAATACCGTGTAATGCCTGATAAAATAGAAGAAGACTGGTGATGGAGATGTTGAATCCGTGTCCCTTTATTTTCTGTCCATGGAAGTTTAAATGGACCCATCTACTTTAGAAAGCAACTCATAATTGTCTTAAAAACTATATTCCACAATGTATTATGATTACATTCTTTCCCCTCCCTCAATACTTCGCAGAGCTTCACCAACCTCCCTATGCACTAAGGTTATGCTATTTCTCTCTCTTAAATCCCCCAAACCAAACCAAAACCACACACACACACACACACACACACACACACACACACTCACACACAGAGTCCACTTTGAGTTGGCCAACTACTCCTGAGCATGAGCTCTGCCCTAGGGTGTGGTTATTAACCCAGTGTCACTCCACTGAAGAAAACTGACTTTCCTTTCCTTATCATCTGTCAATTATAAATAGCTTCCTGTTTAGGGTGGGACTTTGTACCTATTTTCCATTCTCTGTGCTTGTGTTTTGCGTGTCGTAAGCTTGTGCAAATCACATGCATGCTGTCAGTCTCTATGAGTTCCTATGTGCATCAACCCTGCTGTGTCTGAAAAAAGTGATTTCCTTAGGTCATTTGCCTCCTCTTGCTCTTTCCACTTCATCTTTTACATAGATACCAGGGCCTTGAGAAGGGAGTTTGATAAAAAAAATTCAATTAAATGCAAGTATTCCAAAGTCTCCCAGTCTTGGAACATAGTTCAATTGTGGGTCTCTGGTTAATTCCCATCTACTGATGAAGAATTCTCTTTGATGAGAATTGAGTGAGGCTCTGATCCATGAGCATAATATGTCATTAGGACTTACTGCTGTACTTATTTTGCAAAATAATAGTGGGTTTTCCCCCACCTTAAAACATGTAGTCTTGGGTTCTTGGTCCCATTTACGGTGTCAAATATGGGCTCCATAGAATGGCTTCCTTTTATCCATGGTTCCATCTTACAGTCCAGCAAAAAGTGCTTGGTTATTCCTATAACATTTGTGCCTCTACTGCACCAGTGACATTGCAGCCAGGTCACTATTGTAGCTCAGTGGATTTGTAGCTGGGTGAAATTGGTGATTAGTTTTTCCCTTTCATGGTGTGTATAGAGCCTTCCCAACACTATCCGTCCTAGTCAGTAAGGCTGTAGCTTCTAGTTGTGTACCAACTCTATTTCTCCATGTTCGATGTTTGATGTCATAGGTATGTGGTAGCTTCAGCAACAGAGTCAGGTTGTGGATGGTATCCTATAGCCTTGGCAACAGCCTGCAATGTTTCAGGTGGTCCATTAAACACACACAGCTCTGCAAGGGAGACTGTCAGCGCTCTGCCATTACCCTTGACCTAGGCTGCAGGTTGGCACCAATTACCACACATCAGCACCTGCCAGGACTTGGCAGTCTCTCCTTTGCAAATTAGAAAGGGTCATTTACTTTGTTAATTTCTCTTAGAGAATCCCCTAAATATTAAGTTTTAAGGAGTAGTAGATAAACAGTCCAGCTTTCTTGCCCCTCAAAGGAACAATTATGAGATTTTGAAGATTCCCATGAGTGCTATCTCCAGTGGTAACTCATTGATAAACCACATAGTGTCTTTCCTTCTTTTCCCACCCCACTCTCCTGCTTTCTCACTGAGATCCCTAGGATAAGCTCCTCAATAAACTCATGCACCCAAGTCTGTTTCATAAAATGCATTTTTCAGAATATAAACTAAAATACCTTCTGACTGAGCAGATCCACCCCTAGATAAACACTCTTGAGAAAAGTCTATATGAACAGCTGGTCATGGTGACACTTGCTTGTTATATCAGTATTGGGGATGTAGAGGCAGGAGGATCAGGAGTTTAAGGCAGTTGTGATTGCTTAGTGAATTAAAGATCAGCCCGAGCTATAGAAAATATTATCTCAGAATGTTCCCCTCCAAAAAAGTAAAAAAGAAAATTTTCTTCACCCATACCCATCCTGCAAAATTCTGATTTGGTTTATAGGAGAATGTGATAAGAAAATATCCATAAATAACTTTTAGTAGAAGAATAGTTGTATTTGTTTGAATAAGAAGAATCTTCCCCATTGACTAATATATTTGCATGTTTGGTCTGCACTTGATACAACTGTTTGGAAAGGACTAGGAGGAGTGGCCTTGTTAAAGGAGGTGTGTCCGTGGGGTGGATCTGAGGCTACAAAAGCTCAAGCTTTTCCCAGTTAAGTCTTTCTTTCTGCCTTGTGGCTGTCATAACTTGTAAGTACCTTTTCTACCTGCCTGCTGCTATGTGCCCCACCATGATGGTCAGAGACTAACCTTCTGGAAACATGAGCCTTAAATCAAATGTTTTCATTCATAAGTTGCCTTGGTTGTGGTGTTTTATCATGTAATCGAAAAGTAGTTAAGACAATGGTTGTGGCAGCAATGGTTTTAGTTTAAGTACTGTGTAAGAGTAGAAAATAATATATCTACAGACATTGGCCTCAAGTTTTGGAAACATAATGTTGACCAGAGTAATAAGAATCTGAGTTTGCAGATAAGAATACAGTAGTTTTGTTAAATTTAAAGACATGTAAAATATTTATTAGCAGAGGTTGATATATAATATATATCATATATCACAAATATATACATATACAAATATATTGTGTTATATGTATGTTGTATATATGATATTTAATGTATTTATTAAATCTTAAAAGCAAGGGGATGCCAACACACCAACATTTATGTCAGGAGTTACTTCTGAGAATGAACCAAAGAAGGGATTATATTCCTTGGTGGGGTGGTAGGTTCATAGACACTTGCAGTAACATGTTATCATGCTTCATGGATAACATGTTTATTAATGGAAAATGAGAAAAATAACTGACTTGTCAAAGAAAACACAGACATTTATTAAACCATGTGTTATGCTGTGAAATGTGCATGATATCATATGCCACAGTACATTAAATAGTTGTATATCACACCCAACAGCTTTACATATTTTCAGAAAATTTTTCTGGTTCATGTTTTCCTATTGAAAAATATGCACAATTTATGAAAATGCCCTCCATGGGAAACTGTGGCAAACATTTCCACTGATTTCATAAGTCTCTTCAAATAGCATTCAACACAATGTCATAGACTGCCCAGATCAAGAGACATACTCAATAAATATTCTGTAAGTTATAATATGTCCAGTATGTCCAAATAAGTGATTTTTAGAATTATTTCCTTTAGTGCACTCCTGACTTAGTTTGGAAGTAAGCATCATTTGCGCTACTGTAAGCACTCGGGTATTATACATTAGGAGTGCAGGTAAATCCTACAGAGCACAATAACTTAGGTGAAAGGCACACCTTGACATTGCTTTTCTTTCTGTTGTAATTGAAAGTATATAGTGTTAGAATAAGTGTTTATGTGCATAAACACTCTTTTACAATGTTTATAAATTACTATGTCATGTTTTATGAAAAGATTTATCTAGATTTCAATGTTTAAACCTGCATATAAATGCCATATGCTATATGTGTGTATGTATGCACATATATGGTATATGATGAAACTGAAACACACTCTCCAAAACCATGTGATTGAAGTTACAAGGGAGTTGTGTGGAAAGGGTAAATTGGGCTTTATTTGTTATCTGCTGCCTAAATACTGTTGCCAATCCCAAAATGCCATTGAGCAAATCTGTAAGAGAAATAAGAAATACCTAACTTGAAGTGTGTATTTTACAATAATAAGATAAAAAGGATATCAAAGTAAAGAAATGAAGTCTGAGTATCTACTTAGATAGACAATTCCATGGGTTATATATACATAATTAATTCAGAGAGAATCAGCAAAGAATTGAGATGGAGGAAATCTTGCATTTGTGACTTTGAGAGTGTTGATGGAGCCAAGAGTGGCCAGGAAGAACAGACACCCTACCTTGACCTTGAGCAGACCTTCCTCTAATTTCTGTAGGGATGAGAAACTGGCAGTACAGCCAGGACTTCTAAGGAGGAGGATGTACATCAGCTTTGCTGATATACACCCAGCGCTGACCACTTCATGAGGTGGATGAGAATAACTTTACAATCCCTTCTTTTGAATTCCAGGCGTGTAGACACATCCTTTCTTCCTGTCCAAGCAGGGAGGAACTGAGATCTACTGATTTCTACTAAGTTTATGAGCTTTCAAAGTGATTATTTTTCATGTTAGAAAAGAAAGACAAAACAGAAGGATTGCTTTGAGATAGGAGTACCCCCCCCTTTGACATGATGTACCTGTATTGTGACAATAAGTTTGGAACATGGGAAGAGAAATGACTCCAATTGTGTGTGTGCTTATGTTATAGCAGGTGCTATAGGACACTGCCTAAATTTCTTTCCCATTTCTAATACAGCTTTATAAAAATATGAATCTTGAAGTGGCATACTGTTAATAAGAATGTCTTGCATTCATAAAAAGCTTTGTAATTTATGAGAAAGCCCTTATCTATGAGGAGGAATACTACCATTTATTGGATGCGAACTGACTACATGGGAGCTTCAAGATTGTGAACGTTTTAAGCATTAACAATGTATTCATGATATACTTAGAGTGGTGCTATTTCTTTCATATGTCAGACGAGGAAACAGTTATCAGAGAATGTGAGTGGTTCATTGGAAGTCCCACCTGGGAAGCCTGAAAAGTGGGTTTTATATTCAAATTTATGTAGACCACCACTAAAGCTACTAGGTTGCTGCTAAGCTACTTAGTATCTGCAACTTACAAAAGGTTACACTGCAGGGGTGTGTTGACCGAGTCTCTGTACTTGGCTGTCCAAAGATCTCTTCTCTCTCACTCTCTTCTGTGAATGCCTGAAGTATATGCATTAATAAAAGCCACAATTATGAGGTCTAAGAAGGAAACATCATCCCTTATTTTCAATTTTGCAGATGAGACTCCAGTGTCTTTGGATGATCTTTGGATGAGATCAATGGCTCGTAATAATCTTATTCTACCTGGTTAAAAACATACAACAGTAGAAACAGAGACCTCACAGATTTGTCTCAAGGGAGGGGAAAGCCCATGGTACAGAAATAAATGGGCAAATCCTGTCACTGAGAATACTGGAAAACTGGAGAGCAATGGAATGCAGTGTTCCAGTGTAAATAATATTGAAAACTGATTCCTGAAAATCAGCTAGCTTTGATAGCTCACCAGTTGTGCCTCTTATCGTGGCAGCAGTAAATTTGCTAGCACAAACCACCATTCTTAGCTCCAAGTATTAATTACATTGAACTTAAGAAGGTCTCAGCTAGTCGCCCAACCACTATCCATGTCCTTTGTAAATTAATACAATTCAAAGCCCATTTGCTGTACAAAAATGAGGACAAGGTGTGGTTTGAAAGTGTAATGCCCTTCTAGGCTCCCTTGTTTAAGCACTTGCTCCCTAGCTGCAGGCTCTTCTTTTTTTTTTTCTATTTATTAAAGATCTCTGTCTCTTCCCCACCACCGCCTCCCATTTCCCTTCCTCTCCCCCAATCAAGTCCCCCTCCCTCCTCAGCCCGAAGAGCAATCAGGGTTCCCTGCCCTGTAAAACATATAGGCATCCTCCTGAATATTAACCTTCATCAGGCGATGAAAGGAGACAGAGACAGAGACCTACATTGGAGCACCAGACATAATTCTCAAGGTCCAAATCAGGAGCAGAAGGAGAGAGAGCACGAGCAAGGAACTCAGGACAGCAAGGGGTGCACCCACACACTGAGACAATGGGGATGTTCTATTGGGAACTCACTAAGGCCAGCTGGCCTGGGTCTGAAAAAGCCTGGGATAAAAATGCAGGCTCTTCTTAAGAAGGTTCTGGAATCTTTAAGAGGAGCCTCACTGAAGGACGCCAGCCACAGATGACAGGCTTTGAGACTTTGTAACACTGCTCTACTTCCAAGACCCTGGTTACTTCATGTGTGTGGATGTATTGTGGCCGACCAGTTTCCTGCTGCCGTGTCTTTCCAGCCTGGGTGGAAGGTTGCTCTGGAACCAAAAGCCAGAATCAATCCTGAGTCCTTTAGATTGCTTCCTTCAGGGCACTTGGTCCTAGCCATAGGTAAAGTAACTAAAACAAGTTAGGAGGCATATCTCTTTTCAAAAGACTCTCCGGGGAAAGTAAGCTTTTGGAGAAAGCCTGCCACAACGTCTATGTATTTGGTGATGTATTTGGTCTTCCCAGTTAGTGTTTCTTTTCTTTTATCACTTGAATTTACTTAGCAAAAGAGCTTTCTAGAAAGTCTCATAGCTCTGATTCTAAATCATTCTCTTCAACATTTGCCCAGATTTAACCCTAGGATAACCACAGGACCGATGTGCATAATTCATTTCCACCTAGGTACCTGAAGGTTACCTGCTTTGCCAAGTATGTATGGCATCTTGAAAGGAACTTTTGGCATCTTGCTTTGCTTATGTGTTTGATGAGCCAGGCTTCAGTGGTAGAAGATAGAATGCTATGAAATGAGAGAAACAGGAACCATAGAGGCTGAAGAGTGACCTAGAAATCTTAATATTAGCAATCATAGCTGTGGCTGAATTCAAGTTTACAGCAGCAGGGATGAAATTATGGTACAAATTACCATGCTAGGCCCAGGAAATTATTCTCTGCTGCACGGTTATTAACTGATAGATAAATAAATAACACTCTATGACTGATTGACAAAATAGGAGTGACCTAAAAGCTAAAAGGGGCACCATGCAAAGAGTAGCATGTAATCACTAGGCATTTGGAGTCTGAAATGGGGCTTGTCACAGTGGAGAAATCTAATCTGCTCGAGCCATCACTGAAACACTTCATCGAGAGTCCTTAATCCCAAGGAACTTGCCACCCAGTGCCACAATTTTGTCTTACTTTTGAAAAAAGACAACTGATGACCAAGGGAGGTGTTTCTATCAGAAATGCTCGCAAATATATTTTGGCAAGGAGACAGCAGTTCCCTTTTCTTTACAATTTACTATCTTTTATACTTAGCGATTTCCTAGATTTGATGAGATGGGATCCTAGAGACAGATACTTGTGTATTCTTAAATATTTTCTGCCATCCCAGTTAGAAGTACACAGTACTAGTGAGCCATGAAGGCGATAGTTCTACAATGGATGACACTGTGTTTTTGTTTTTGGTATTAACCTCTAGGGGCTTTGCTAGCTGACAGAGCCCTCTGCTTCCAGACAGCCTTAGACTGCAGTGGAATCATGAACCGGAATAGACGGTAAGACCAGCGTTCACTTTGGAATGTCTTACCACTGGAAATGAAGGGTAACTTCTTGGAAAAGCACCCAGCTTGTGCCATTTATCAATTTAGATTCCTCCTTACATTTATCAATTCTCAGTACTATCCAGTGATATCAGAATGGTTTTCTATCAATTATCTGGCCTCTGAATTTTATCACTATAACACTGATTATATTTACCAATGAACAAGTGTTTGGATACTTGGGCAGTGTTAATACCCCCTAGCCCGGTTCCTTTGTATTTCGAAAGCCATATTCAGAAATACAGAACAGACAGCATTGCAGAGCATCTACAGAGGTATAATTAGGAAGTAGTTTGTCAAAGATGAGTCCTGTGTTCTGGAACAGGGTTCTCTGAGAGGAAATACATTCATTCTTGTGTTGCGGCCCGGGTCTCATGGCCTGCCCCTACAGGAACAAGAGCGATAGGAAATAAATGGTTCATTAATTTGTCAAAAATGGGGAGGCTTTGAAAGGTCAAAATTACCAGCTGTAGCTACTATAATAAAATATTAATCTTGGATTTAAAACATATCTGAAGGTCAAAGCATGCCATAAAATCATGTTTATTGAGTTTTTCTCAAAGCTACTGACTGCAGATTGTCTCACAGCCACTCAACTGTTTCTTTCTCTGCTACTTGAAGGTAGGTACGTCTGGGAGCAAGAGGGGATGTGGCCGAATTCAGTGATATGCTTAGCTACAAGGCCGAGAGCAGCAGGAGGGTGGGAGCCGGGGACCTGTTCAAGGTCAAGGAGTTTTGATAAAGATATTGATGTGGAAAATCTGCCTCAGTGCTTTGAAAGTACATATTTTTTCTTTGTTAATATGTGCGTTTGGCATGTGTGTGTATGTGTGCATGTACACGTGTGTGTGTGTGTGTGTGTGTGTGTGTGTGTGTTGGAGTTGGTCTGTGTGGATTTATATAGCTGTGCATGCACATGGTGGCCCACAAAGAATGCTGGGTTTTCTGCTCTATCATTCTCCTTATTTTTTAAGGCAGGGTCTCTTGCTGACTTTGGAGCTAGACAGGCAGCCAGCAGGCCCAGCCATTGTCCTATTGCTGCTTCCTAGAGTGCTGGGTTTTAGACATGTGTATGGCCACCCCAGGCTCTTTAATTCAGTGCTGGGGCCTGAACTCAGGTTCTCAAGTGTGCACGTCAAACCCTCTTTTCCACCGAATCTTCCCATGAGTCCCATGCCCCTCCATTTTGCCCACATTTGGAGGTGTGGACTCCGGGAGAAAATTGTGATGCTTCTTGGCTAACTAAGAGCAGATTTTAATAAGCTATCACTATGGCTTCACTTCACATCCCTCCTGCTACTCCATATCACTCTTATTATTTTATATCCCTTACCAACAAGTTGTCCTTGCTGCAGAATGTTGAAATGTATTTTCTTGGGACATTATAACTCATTAATGTCAGCTATCCTCTGTCTCCTAGAAAGGTTCAATTTGTGATTGAGAAGGACACAATTTACTGCAAGCTCAGAAAACCCATAATGATGGATAATGCTTCAGAGGACAATTGGGGAGCAATTTTTTGCCCCCGGAGAAGGATGTATCTGACATAATGACACGCAGGCTGGGCCAGCTATACTTTTGGCTTTGAAACGCTGAACTTGATTATTTAATCTTAAAATGTAGACTTATAGAAAAACAAACTTTAATTCTGATGCTGAAAGTGATTTCCTGCACACGAGAAATCCTGTGCAGACATCTTGGCTCACCCTACCCCTACTGCATGTTCTCACTCTCTTCTTTTTAATACACATACCTAGCAAATACTCAATGCCTCTGTCTTCTGTGGTCATGCTAGGTTCCTACCATATAAATAAGATCTTCGAGGTCTAGAAAATTTTTTTGGCCTCTCTCAAAGGCCTAATTTCCTCCTGCAAATGAACTGAAAAACCATCAATGATAACAGCCTAAGACTTATCCACAAACCTGGTCTTGTACTTGATGACAGTGTCACTGGACAGTTGCTTGTTTTTATTATTTATTATTTATTTATTTATTTATGTCACACAATGGAATCTTTATTGAATGTCTCTGATTAGTGATGTGTGAATTTTTTCTCTGAGTATTCACTGAAACAGTGAATAGCTTGTTTCTCATAAAATGGAACAACATATTCAGTCTTTATATTCTAGCATTTAGTGTGTTTGCAACGCTCTTCTCCTGAAAGGAGTCTTTTTCTTGAATCTTCAAAGGATTTATTCAGTTTAGTCTCTTTCCATGCTGGAGTCTATATCCCTTAATCTATGATGATCTTGATTGGCGTTCAGATTGAGAATTAAGGGCTAAGAAGGTAGCTGAAGTAGCCTGCTGACATGGACAGAACTGTGCTCTTCATGTACGTGTGAAATGCCAATTTCTATGGATCTATTCTAGGACTATTCAGTTTCTTCCACTATAGAAACTCCCACAGGACTGTCAGTTCTCATTGTGGGCTCTAGAAAGATCGAAAATCCTTTTAGAGCATGAATTGATGGACCACTGCAAGGTCCAGGACATGCTTACGGCCAGCTGTGTGGAGGAGGAGGGATCTCTGAGAACCAGAAAGTTCCACATGGGGGGCAGTCCCTCTGTGTGCTTTGCTTTCTTGAGTCTTAAGTCACCTGATTCAGTATGTGGCTTTCTCATGGCCTGGGGGAGTGGGCTGCTCTGATTCTACTAACCCTCAGTGAACCATTTTTTTCCTCAATATTTGATATTATTTCTCAAAGGTGCTTGTCTTTACCCATTTTCATTGTTATAAGGGAAGAAAGAAAAGAAATGACAGCTATTCCTGAGAAAAGCACGCACCTCCAAGGCCCTTTCCCGGCAATCTGAACATGGCTCTGTAATTCCTGAGACAGCCTAGAGTCGCAGCTACTGATGGGGCCTTCCTTTCACAGACTTACACCTCTCAGTGGTGGGATGGCTGTCTGGGTCACGATGTTGAGTTATGCACCATCTTAAATTGTGTGTTAGACGTTTATTCGTTGGCTTTTTAAGGACCAAAGTCAAGCTTGAAGTTCTTAGTGAGAGAAGTTTGTTCACTTATGTATATTTTAGATTTGGGATTATTTTCATTTAAGGATACTCTGAAATCATAAGACAGTCTATTTAAGGAACAAAATAGGTTACCACCTACAAGTTCTAATTAATTAATGCAAATGGCAATCATCTCTCACGCTGTACAACTAAAAATTATACAAATCAACAGGAAACAGAAGATTCAGTTCATTTATAAATAAAGGAAGTAAAGCTTGATTTGTATTATAAATATATATATATATAAATGTATATGCCTATTGACATTCCTAGTCAATTTCAAATATTAGATTTGTCCAGGCAACCACATTGTTATAATTCATTATTTAAAGAAAAAACTCTTATTCATGTGAACTGAAAGTAAATATAAGAATGGCACTTTGGTTTATGAAAATTATGATTGGTAAAATATTTTTCTTGGCCAGTGAAAGAGAGAGGGAGAGGAATAGAGGAGAAAGAGAGAGAGAGAGAGAGAGAGAGAGAGAGAGAGAGAGAGAGAGAGAGAGCATAGCAAATCTTTCACAGACTAAATGATGATCTTCAAGTTCCTTTCCGCTCTGCAATTTTATCTTTGTAACTCTCTTACATGGCTCTGTCTCACCTCATCTGTAAAATTGCTATAATAATACCTGAGCGCAGAGAATTATGAGTGTCAAAAATTAGGAGCTGTGTGAGGAACCATAAATTTCTCTTGATATATGATTTATTATTACTAATCAAATCTGTGGAGATAGAAAGGGGGAAAAAAGGAAATAGTTCAAAGAATTATCATACATCTTGCTCCTGTCTCTCTTCTGTTAGCATTTATATGTATCATGGCATCTGTGTGTCTTCCTGTATCCTTGAGTCTAACTTAACCAATTGAGCAAGTTGACACACTGGTTTGCTGCCACACACCACACCTTCCCAGGAGAAGCTCGTGGGCTATAATTATGCAGTTCTTAGATTTCTCACGAAGTCTCTTCTGTGCCCTAAGCTGACAAAGAAAATTCGACCCAGAAATGGGAAGTCTGCTCTTTGTTCTTGCCATGATCTCTTTCATGCTCACTGTACTGTAGGCGTGTGCGTGCTTAGAACAGTCATATAAGTTTGCGCCAAATATTTATGGAATCCTCCCATTTCACTCCAGTCCAGTTTTTCAGCTTATATCTGTACCTTCAGAAGCCCCTCCCTCGAGCATATGGAAATTAGAAGTTGATATGGTTTTTACTGAAGCTGCCAGAGATTCTGCGCTTAGAAACATATTTCATATTTTTCTATATGGGTTTTATGCAACAAACAGTGGTACAGTGCTTTCTCCTTCGAGTCCCAGGAGAGTTCAAAGGCGATTTACTGGAGGAGGAAAAGTCCGCAAAAGAAATCTTCCCTTCCCTTCTCGAAGTCCATTAAAAGCAAATCTGAACATTGTGAATTGCCAGTTTTCCACCAGGGATACATACTGAGTGCAATACCCCAAACAACCAAACACCCTGAAACCTATCATCCACTTTCCATGAAGGCACCACATGTGACATCCATCTTTGTCTGTGGACATGTGTAGATTAAGTATTCATCTTGTCTTGCTGATACCCATCCTGGATCCATCTCTATCCCAACGTGACTTTGCTCTTCCATCCATTTTAAGGTGTGCTTATAATGTGATCTCTAATGGCAGCAGATAGCTCCCTCCCTTGATTCCTGGTGGCATGGCAAACCTGAGGTAAGGATGTTCTCATCAGAGAACTCAATACTCATGCACTAAGGAAACACTGTATAAGAAATATGTCCAACACGCACAGCAGTGGTTGTTGGTATTTGTCATTTATAGGAAACATTCTGACTCCCATAGGCAGCTTTCTTTCTGCAAACAGATGAGCATACAAGCAAAAACAAGAATAGCAACAATGAAAGAAACCAGGAAATCCTATCACAGTGTCATAGAGTAAAAATATTAGATTATAGGGCTGGAGAAATGGCTCAGTGGTTTAGTGCAATGGCTGCTCTTCCAGAGGAATGAGGTTCGAGTCCCAGCACTCACATGGCAGCACACAACTATCTGTTACTCATATTTCAGGGAATTCAGTACTTTCATTTGATCAATATGGGCAATTCATACTTAAGATACATAGACAAAATATAGGCAAAACACCCATATACATTAAAAATATACTAACAAAAACAAGAAAGTGACCTCTACATTCCATGACCAATTTTTTAGAGACAGTCTCTTCTGAGACAAATACACTGACTTCATGAGCCCAATATATCATTAAAAAAGAAAAAAAAAACACTTGAGAACAGAGGATACTAATGCTTGTGTCACTCTGGCAACACTTAGATGCATGGTGGACATTCCTGCTCTTCATACATGAACCAAATGGCCTCACCACAAAGAGGAAGCCTGGGAATTCTGTAAATGCTACTCTGCTTCATCACCCATATTAATCGAGGGAAATCCTCCAGTTAGCATTTTACTCTGTTGCCAGTTTCTAATTTCAAAGAATACTAAAAGGTATGCAATATTTTATTTTAAGAAAAGTTAGGGGAGGAGCTATGATTCTTAAAGTATGCAGAGTTCTTTTCAACCTCTTCATCACATAATTATGTAGAGAAGTTGAGAAGGTAGCCAACACAAGGTTTGACAAACTTAAGCATTGAGAATTAAAAGTCACTTGTGGATGTCATTTTTCACCATAGGAAATCATTAGGAGCAGAAATAGAGTTTGTGCAATATCTGTTTAGATGCCTTTGAAGGTATCTTTAGTGATGGATGAACGTTCAACTGCCTGATGCTCACTTGAAGTTCATCTGAGTACAAGCCATGTGGTGTTTACTGTAATGATGAGTGTCCTGATACCATGGTGTGACACTTTACAACTTGGATAGTTTGACTTATTCAAAATGATTCTTTCTACTAAAGGGTTCCTTGTAAATCATAACATCCCCCTCTCTTCAATCTTTCTTTCTATTCTAACAGTTTAGAGGCAACAGAATGTTAAATGGCCATCAGAATTGCAGATAAGTGACTCAGTAAAGAAGAGAAAATATAAGAAGGGAAAAACAATAAAGTCCATGGCCATGTTAGTAAGAACAAAGCAGAGTATTAAGGTGTCCATACTTGCTAACGTGATGCTTCCATTGGGCTATATCTCTTGTCTGTAGGAGGAAGGCCACTTGTTGGTTCCTGTCTGCTTAGCCCTGAAATAATCACACAGAAACTGCATTAAGTAAATCACTGCTTGGTCCTTTAGCTCTAGCTTCTTATTAAATAATTCTTACATATTAATTTAATCCATCTCCATTAATCTGTGTATTGCCACATGGCAGTAGCTTACTGGCTAAAGTCTTGGCATGTCTGACTTTGGCAGTAGCTCCATGGCATCTCTTGACTCCATCCTTCTTTTTCCCAGCATTCAGCTTAGCTTTTCCTGCCTACCTAAGCTTTGCCTTACTATAGGTCCAAAGCAGTTTCTTTATTCATTAATGGTAATCACAGTATACAGAGGGGACTCCCACATCACTTGTCCTTCCCAAACGAGTAAGAAATGCTGAGGGAATAACTAACTCACTGAGTGCAGAGGGAAGAGGTGCTGAAATGGGTTGAATTCAAGCCTGAAAAGCTGCCTCTTCTGTTCCCCTTTATCTACAGGTACCACAGAATGGACCAAACTCAGTCAGTGCTACAGAGTAACAGGCCTGTTCCCAGGTCCCACTATTCCTTTACTGGACACCAACTTAATATCATCAGTGACCCAGAGGGCCAGGCAAGTACACTTTCCTTTCATGTGTGTTGGAAGAGCTCTGTGGCTAACTAGCTACTGCCCAGAGCATAGAACTCAGCAGAACACATACCAGGAAATAGGCACTTCCTGACAGATGGCATTGTGAGCCTTACTGATAGGTTTTGCAAAAGTAAGCTGCATCTCAAGTCATTCTCCAGAGGTTATTAGAGGGGTCCAATTTGGAGGCTGTTTGCTCTGAGTATCATAGTCCTGAGAATATTTAAAATAGATAGTTAAGATAGACCACAATTTAAAGGAATATCTTCACTTATATATTTTTCCATTGGTTTGTAACTTAAATGAAATATGCTGAACAGATATTAACTACTAAGGGGCCTTAGATAAATCCAGGCATTTAAAACTATGTTCACAGCATCATTAGTAACATAGCAATACCCACAAGCTATAATACAGCCATAAATGAGCTCATATGATCTGGATCAGGTCAGTCTAGAAAACACAGTGCTGGGGAACTAGATTCAATTTGTAGCTTCAATGGAACATAAAAAGCCTTAATAGTCCTCTCAAAAAGAAAGAGACAGAGATACAGAGACAGAAAGATACAGAAAGATAACACATAGAGAGACACAGACAGAGACAGAGATACAGAGACAGAAAGATAACACACAGAGACAGAGAGACAGAGACACTAGCTAAATAAGCTAACACAGTAAAGCAACCAACGTTCTGCCTCACATGATAAGAAGCTGAGGCTGATCTCTAACTCCCCATCAAGGACTACATCCACATATTAGTTTAACCCATCTCCATTAATACACCATAGGCATGCCTTTGACCAGATCTTTCAGCCTCAACTGAATCTGGCGATGTAGTATCAGGAGCCTGAGTCAGAATACCCCAGCTAACGTACAAAAATGCTGATTATAAGAAACAATACTGTTAAATAATATAGTTAAATCTACATGGACAAATATTTAAATTATAGACAGTAGTATAAGAACATTAAAATACCCATGAAAAAATGTATAAAAAGAATTACTGAACTGCAGGTTGCCTACAATAAACCCATTTAAAACATAAAAGCATAGTTAGATATAATGTAAATGACTATGAAAAGACACTCCATACAGACCTAAGTGATAAAATTAATTTCAGACAAAGTAGATTTCAGAGCAAAAATTTCCAGAGATAGAATTCTGTAATGGTATTAATTTAACAAAACTATAACACTCCTTCATAGACATAGCATACAACTGACAGCAGATGTGAGAATATGGGACGCAAAACAGACAGAATCTAAAGGAGAAATTGATACAGTCTTAATTATAATATAGACATAACTCTATGCTTATATTTATCTGTGGAAGTAGAAGATTGAAAATCAACAAGAATATAAAACGAATGGATGACATTCTCAACCAATGTGTCTAACTGAATTTTATGGAATGTGTTGCTACATAGCAGGAGAATATAGATTTTTATCAAGTGCACTTTGAACAGCCACAAAGCTGAATCTCATCCATGAGGAGAGAAAGAGAAAGAGTGGGAGCTTAAGAGACATCTTAACACGTGAAATTAAATTGTAAAAGTAGACTCCCTACTCTAGGAAGGTAAAGTGGAATCAATAACAGGGTAACAGTGAACATCTCCAAGCCTTTGCAAACTAAAAAAAAACATCTTTGTAAAAATAGTTCAAAGGTCAAGTAAAAAGTAGTGAAACCAGAAAATGCACCGAAACATTAAAACAGTTGCATCAAATTTTGTGTGCTAGCACTAAAGAAATATTAATGAAACAAAACCATAAAACCAACAGGGGAATCAGTGAAGACTGACTCTTTAGAAAGATCTGCAAGATAGGAAAATTCCAGCAATACTGATGAATTATGAAGGAGATAAGAAAAAAAATGCTTAGATCAGTAATATAAGAAAGGATGCTTCTATACGCTGTGGTCACACTAAAGTAATAATGAGAATAAAAGCAAATCTCAACACATCAAGTCACTGAGCACAACATATTTAGGTTAAATAGATCAATCATTTTGAAAGCCACTGGCTTCTGAAACTCATATAAGTTAGGGAAATACCCTCACCATCTTATATCCACTAAGTAAACTTAATTCACAACTGAAAACATTAAATAACAAATTCCCAGATACGTGAGGCTAAGTCTATCAAATATTTAACACATAAATAAAATTTACATCATTTGACAAAAATAGGAGATATTTAATAATTCATTGAATGAAAATAGTGTTACTCTGATAACACACTAGCCAAATGCATTGCAAAAGAAAAGAATTAGAGGCCAGAGATCAACATCTGGTGCCTTTACTCAGCACTCTATTTTTGAGAAGACAGTTCTCATTGGACTTGGAGCTTGACAATGAGCTGTCTGGCTCAATCTTGGGATTTTGGAATCTTTTTTTCTCTGACAACACATGCTGCCATGTACTGGGATTGTGGGTGTGAGCTGCATGAACCCACATTTTAATTTAGTGCTGGGATTTGAACTCATATCATCATTCTTGAGTGCCAAGTACTTTATTGACTGAGCCATTACTCTTTCCCCTTTACAAGGATTTGTGTGTGTGTGTGTGTGTGTGTGTGTGTAGAAAAGTTTATTGTGAAGTTATAAGTAAATGAAGACACTAGAATAGCTAAAATATTGAGGACAGATAAAGTTGGAAGGATGGTATTACCCTTTACAACTTACAATGCAGCTTTGTATAGCAGAATAGAACACTGGTGAAGGTACAGATGCACAGATCAACCAGTGGAGCAAATGGGTGTTCTGTGGAGATAGATTCCAGTGTGGCCAATTAAATTTTGAAAATTATACAAATGTTGTTGTGAAATGGAGACTGCATGTTTGTTTCCCAGGCACCCAGACCCAAATAATCACACAAAAACTATATTAATTACAACACTGTTTGGCCAATAGCTTAGGCATATTCCTATCTAGTTCTTATATCTTAAATTAACCAATTTATATTAATCTGTGTATCACCATGAGGCTGCAACCTATTAGTAAGGTTGTAGCATCTTTCTCCTTAGGGAGCCACATAGCAGCTCCTCGACTCTGCCTTCTTTCTCCCTGCATTCAGTTTAGTTTTCCCACCTAGATCTATTCTGCCCTGCCATAGGCCAGAGAAGCTTCTTTATTAACCAGTGACAATAAAACATATTCATAGCACACAAAAGGGAATCCCACATCAGGTTATTAGTAGAAAATGATAGTATTTTTCATAAATTAAATTGGAAAAATAGACATTAACACTTGTATTCAAAATGGTAAATCTTTATTTATATCCATACTACAAATAAGAACTAATGTGTACTAGTTAAATATAGAGTCCAATCCTATAAAATATGTAGAATATAACAAGAAACTATTTGTGATCTAGAGGTAGGAAAAGTGTTTGTAAACTAAATAAAACAAAAAACTCTCGCAAGCCATAATAAAACTGACACCTTTGATTTCATTAAAACAAAAAACTCACAAGTTATAAGATTGACACCTTGGACTTCATTAAAGCATAGCTTTTGTTGTGCTCAGAGGAACAAGAGAGAAAAATTTGAACAACCTGTATACTGGGAGAAGGCGTTTCCAAATCACGTGTCCATCAAGGTTCTCACATTGAAAATATATTTTTTAAAAATTTCAAAACATAATTAAAAGTTGGGCCCAATGGCTCAACCCTGAAATCATGTTTACTTGAGAGGCTAACGCAGAATTGCTTATGTTCAAGACCATGTTGGGCAATATAGTCAGATCCTGATCTCAAAATAAGAAGATCTCACGTGGGTTTGGAGAGACAGTTCAGAGGTGAAGAGCATCTACTGCTCTTATAGAGGACCCGAATTTATTTCCCAGCACCCACATCAGGTAACTCACAACTAACTGTAACTCCAGCTCTAGGGGACCTGGTGCATACTTCTGGCCTCCTCAGGCACATGTACTAATGTACACATAACACACACAACACATACACAAAGATGGTAAAAATACATATTTTTTTAAAAAAATAAACAATACAAGTAAGCGAAAAAGAGGGCCCAAGATGTCAATCAACACTTGCCTAGTTAGGTGAGGCTCTGGGCTCTGTCCTTGGTAGAACAAACAAACAACAATGAACAAATAAGCAAATTGAATAAGAAACAACCCAAATAAAATAGTCAAAATATTTTAACGTGATACAACAAACATCATAAAATTCAAGTACACTCCTATGGTAAGGGCTTAAAATAAAAATGGAAATCTGGGACATTGCTAGGGTTGGGTATAAAATAGCATCCCCACAGAAGGAGAACAATTGGGAAGTTTCTCATAAAATTAAATTTATGCTTACACGGCAGTGTATTCTGGGCTGTTTACACAAAACAGAGAAAATACTGGATGTTTACAGCCTTCCCTGTCATAACTGCCTACAAATGAAGGAACAAGATTGTTCAATAGATGAATGTATGCACTAGGGCATATCACCACAAATGAAAACAATAGGACTGAGGAGATAGTTCAGTAGGGAAAGTGTTGGCTTAGCATGCACAAGGATTTAAGTTCAGAACCCTAGAATCTGCATAAGAGCCCAGGCATGATGGTGGGCATCAATAACCCAAGCACTTGGGGTGTGGAGACAGGAGAATCTTTGAAGCTTGCTGGCTTGTCAAATCTGAGTTTGGTGAGAGACCATCATCAGTAACAACAATAACAAGGAGAAGAAGTGATTGAAGAAGATATCTGGTGTCAACTCCTGACCTCCACATGCATACAAATACATGTGCTTATGAGCCTTCACACATACCAGTACATGTGCATGCACACACACACACATACGCACACACACACACATGTACACGCTTGTGCATACGCACACACACACAAATGAAAGAGACTCCTGACACAGTAAACATCTTGAATTCATATCATTTAGGAAGTTAAATTCCAGGAATAGAGAAGACATCATTTGCCATGGTTTGGGAACTTAAGAGGGGTTATGATGACCCAAGACTACAAAATGACACAGTAGGAAATTTGCAGGTCATGGACCAGTTGTTTCCATATTGTGGTGGTTATTTGAGTCTGTACAAGCACTAAAATTCTATAGGCCTACATATCCAAAATTTTGTCCTGTTATTTAATTTTAAAAACAAAATGGAAATTAATGTAAAAGCTACACACTGTATAAAAATGGATATTTTTAAATAAATGCTAGGCATTATCTTAAAATCTAATGGTGCTTGAAAACACACACACACACACACACACACACACACACACACAACCTTGCTGATGACTGGAGACTCAGGAACTCAGAGGGCTGATGAACAAAAGCTGTTGAATCATGATCCTTATTCTATGTACTTAGCTGGGATTGAGGACATTCCTGGTACTTTTCCTGCTGACAGGAGAATAGTACCAGTGAGTTGTAGATCTGACAAGGTGCAAGTCAAATCTGTGGCAAAGACCTGCACACATCAGAGAGGCAGTTGATGGGCACCCAGGAGCAGGCTGCTCTCAAGCAAGGCTCATCTGTGCTACACTGCTGAGCACAGGGGAATCATGGGGCTCCGAGCATTGGAAAGGTACACTAAAGGCTTGGCCTGCTCACTTTAAAATTAGGAAATAGCCTATGGGTGACAATGTTCTTCCCTGGCTCTCTGTGGATCAGTGTCTTGGGTAAAGGGATATAAGGATACCCCCAAAGTTTTTATGTAGAATGTGTGCAGTTTTAAATAGCTCAGAATTAACAGAAAGTCTAGGAAATGACTCCAAACACACAGGTGGTATGAGCAGCCATATCCAGACAGTTTAACAAAAGAGACATATCTTTATACAAAATACATAACTTGGAGCCACACTTTTATTTAAAAAGTATATACGGTACAGCCACTAAAGCAGAGACAGCCTTTTGTGTAGTGCCATAGAGATTTATGCTGCCTGCAGAACAGATCTGTAAACTCACTCTTATTAAAAACAATATCATGTGAATCTATGCATAGATGCAGGCACTATTCTGTGTAGGTAATATAGAAATGTGTGTGTGTGTGTGTGTGTGTGTGTGTGTGTGCGAGTGCGCAAGAGAAAGGCAGGGTGTTAATGAGATGATCTCAGAGGTGGGCTTGCTTAAAGTAGAAAATAAATGCTGGAAAGAAAAATCTTTTGTGCCTTATAATTTAAGAAATTACTTCTCGTCCTAAATTTGAATAGCACACTTATAATTTCCTTGAAATGAGGGAAAAGACAAATGGATACCCATCAGACGATACCATTGACTCTCTTAGTCTGGTGAAATGAGCCGGAAACTTTATCTTCTTTTATCTTCTGTGATTTTCTGCATTGCCGACATTTCTGTAGTAAATAACTATAACATTTTAGAACAGTAAAACATTGTTTAAATTGCCCTGCCGAAGAACAAAACTTTACTAGGCTCTATCTCCCTTTCCCAGAACACCTCCAGTGTAATTAAGGACGGCATGAGCTTCTTCAGTTCCTCGCCACCCAGGTTCTCCCCCTAAACTTTTCATTTTAAAAGTAGGCAAACTTTCATCTCTTAAAACAACAAAAGAACGTATATCATTGGCTGAGAATTGATTTAAAATTATGAATCAAGTACAAAGTTCTCCAGCTATCCAAAGTGACCCCCTACGTCCTCATTACCCCAGACTATAGGACTCATCTTTCCTTCCGAGTCTGTGGTTTATTCGTGCTCATGGTCATATAGTTCAATAATTTGATCACCGCATAGACAGCTAATCAGAAGTACTTTCATTAGCAAAAGTTTTTAAATATTTGTATTGATTCCATTTATTGATCTAGTGATCTGCTTATGTCATTTGCCCAAGTGTTTTTGAATGCCTACTAAGAGTTGTGAGCTGGGCCCTCTGTCTGTCACAAATGCTAACATTTAACCATCTGAAGTGAAGGCTAACCATAGTTTCTCTGGAAATGAGCAGAAGTTGGTTTCTGGATTGCCTTAGCCTGAGGCATGTGGCTTGAGCAGAGCTCTCTGAATTTTAACACAGGAACGTAGCCAGAAGCTTAAAATTCTGAACAAATATTTATGAAAATGTATGTGCTCATGGAAGTCAAGAAATTATGACTTGATTTGAGTTCATCTTCCTATAAAATATTGATAAGGTATTCTATATTCCTCTTCTGCCTGTCTATCCTAGAGAGACCGCACCAGCTGACAACCCCTAGTACTGTATACTATCTTACGGCCACCCCACTTTTCTATGGAGAAAAGTCTCCTATTTCAGACATGAGGACACTATCTTACAATCATGAAGGATTTATCAAAATTAGAGATCTTCATTTAATCAAGACACAGAGGCTGTGGCTGTGGCTCAGTCAGTAATGTGTATGAAGACTTAAGTTCCTAGCACTTAAATAAAAAGCAAAGTATGACAGCATGCTCCTGTAGTTCTATCTGTAGGGAGCTGGAGACTGGAAATTTCTTCAGGCTTGAGGAGCATGTCCAGTGTCAATGTCTGTTCTCTCCATGCTTGGGCAGACGTATCTATGTGCACCATTATACACATGCATACTCACACAACCACATATATAGGCATAACACACACACACACACACACACACACACACACACACACAATGAGTGAGATTCCTATTCACAAACATCAGAGGAAACAATTTCCCAAGAGCTTTTCTGTAGGTGACATTGTTTTCATGTAGATTCATGCATTTTATTTTTAATTAGACCACTCCTCAAATGTTCCAGAGTCCAGTCTCAAAATCAATCATCACACAATAGACCCTATTATTTGGGAATAATTTTTCTTTAAAAAAAGATCATCCATTGAAATATAAAAAGAAATAATGGGAAATAATGTGTATCTAATTATTAATGTACTATAGAAATTAGCTTTTATATTGCAATTTATATTGCAATTACCTTCTTTGTGTTATAAAGCAGAACAATGCCAGCGAAAAACTTCTTTATTAATGCCTAATAGCATGGCAATTTAAAATATTCAAGTTTCTTTAATAAGGTAGTATATGAAATGTTACTTAATTTGACAAGATTAATTATACAATTAATTTAAGACTGCTCTCAATTAAATTAGTAAAATTTCTTAAGCTTGCTGCTTTTGAAAAGAGTTCTGGAATCTAGCATGAAGTGAGATACCTATTAAATATGATATTAATTAGTCTGAGATAGAATAATGCGTGTTTGCTTAGGATAAAGGGCATTGTCAGCAAGTTAGTAAAGAGCATTGTCTTATTACTTTACTAGTAACAATGCCTCGGCCCTCTCAACAATACAGAAGTTTTATATCAATACTGAGACAGACAATGCTCAGGAAGGAGAGCGTTCAGAAGTATTCAAGGCAATAGCTTTGAACAAAAGCTCTGCACTCACACACCTGACCTCTTATATTTTGGGGTTCTGTTCAGATACAGGTATTGCCAAGGTTACCCAACTGTCCAGTTATCTCCCAGGCACAATGGACCTTGCTGAATTTGTTGTGTCTCTGATCTATATATCAGGTTTTAGGTTCAAAGATTGCCCAACCACCAGAGATACCTATATCCAAGGCTATCAGGTGATTCTGATTAAACCCATAAGGCACTGAATGAAATCACAGAATTTTCACTTGCATTCCTCCATGGATATTGGAAGCAACTGAGCCACCACTGTGGGAATCAGGTACACACTGAGAGTTTTAATGACAACAGCTTACCTGAAAATCTCTCCAGTGACCACAACATCTTTGACAGACAAAGCAGGCTATAGTAGAGGCCAAAGCATCATTCCTGTCCCACCTCAGACCCATGAGAATGCTCAAAACTTTGCCCAAATCAGACTGAGAAGAATGGCAAAGACTTCCTCCGGTCCAAGTGTGGATGCTATGAGCAATTGGCCATTAGCGAAAAACAATGTGCCATGCACAAACTATCAGTCATAGCTCCCTATTCTCGGATGACAGCAACCTGAAATTGTTCCCCCACAGAGAACTTCCACTTAGATTATCTTAAACCCCTCTTTCTTGTTCAACTGTGCACAATAAATCCATTCCATTGTATAAAATAAACACCGTTTCCAGGGCATTGCTGGAGCATCTCCATCAAAGAGCATCACCACCCACTCCCAACTTTTCTGTACCCATGTCTACAGTTTCTTCATTCCCTTGTCATACCGCAGCCAGCATAAATTCCTAAAGCCATGAAGATCTCAGCAACCGAGGGTAACCCTGTGGCTGAAGGACCAGATTACATGTGTATGACTGTGATTGTGTTTGCTTGTCTGCACTGCACTGAGCAATCAGAATAGAAAAGAGTTGTTAAGAAAATTCTGAGCTGGGAATCTTCTGACAGTTTTACCAAATTCTACAAATTGTTTGTATGGTACATAGTGAGTTCCTTATAGGGCTTTATACTTCTAGGGGAACCCAAAATCCCACCTCTTGAACCTAATGATTCCTTGAGGTTGGGTTTGAGTACAGGGACATCACTGGACTCTCACTAGTTTCTATGCAAGAAGAGTACTCTTCAGGGTGATGGGAAGTTCATTCTGCTCCAGGTTACATAAAGAAGGCAGACTAGACTCATGCCCTAGACTTCATGATGCTTAGCTCTTCCCTGCCTATTGGTAAGGGAGCTATCATCTGTGCCTGGAGCATGGGGACTAATGTCCAGGGTATTAGCTCACTGGAAAGAAGGTGCAGAGGGAGAGATAAGGACATAACAGCATCACAAAGAACCCAGTAGAAATGGCTCATTAAAAAAAGGCTAACACAGAGGAAGAACACAACAACAAGAAAAATCTCTTACCATCAGCGCTGCAATGAATCCTATAGTATTAGACTTTGAATTCAGGTTGATCTCAGTCAATAAACTATAATCCATATTTCAGAAGAAAATAGCTACAGAGACATTGTTTTTTCTAATTTTATAATTTTTAGATAAGAAAAATTCCCTGCCAATGGAGTTCACAGAATAAGGGGTGGAAGTATAGATGGAGCCCAGGTTTTCTGATGCATGGTCTCATACATTTTATATTATATGCTGTCATTAGCTGCACACCACAAGCACACCATATAAATAATAACAAAATAATCCCCCCAATCGCAAAAACTACTGAGAAATGTTGTTTTTATTTAGATTATGCTTGTGCAAAGAATAGTTGTCCTACAATGATGGTCATTGTGGGAACAATAGATTACAGTCATTGAGTGTCGCTGTGTGTCCTCTTCCTAGGAACAGATGGCTTTGCTACTGATGTCCCCTATTAAATGGGGCCAGGTTTCTTTCAAGACAAGCAATGGATTTAAAATGTTTTCTTCCCTTAAGTAAAATTCTTAACGTACATTAGGAAGAGCATCTCATTAGCATTTGCAGACTACATGCATTTAACTCTTCTACCCAGCCACTTCACGGGTATTTAAAAGCGAACTGATTAAAATGCACCACACACGCATTAAATTTCCATCTTACAAGGAGTTCTCCCTGGCTCCACCTGAGCAGAATGCTTAAGTAAAAATAATATCACCATCCTAAGTAAGAATTCAGCATGAACTAAAGAGAGATGTACCATCTATATGTTATCTGTCTGCTATCTATCTTATCATCACTATCTATCATCTGTCTGTCTGTCTATTATATAATATATATATATATCTTTCTACTTACCTATCTACCTATCTATCTATCCATCTCTCTACCCACCCACTCATCCACCTACCTACTTACCCATCTATCATCTTCTAACTTTACTCTGTTAGAAACTGTCAGGTAAACACATGCATATACCTTGTGTACATATATCATACAAACACACACAGAGACACAGACACAGACACACAGACACACAGACACACAGACACACAGACACACAGACACACAGACACACAGACACACAGACACACAGACACACAGACACACACCACTACCACCACCATTGGTATGAGATTCCCACCAACTTTGGGAATCTCAATATTTAGAAGGACATCTTGCCCTACCACCAGAACTACTCCAAGAATGCAGTGTTTATACATGTGAAAGAAAGAAAACAACTCGAACGCTACTCAACAGGGACTGACATGAAGTCATTCTAGACAAATATAGAATTAAAGAGTGAAAATCCCTAGATGCTGATGACAGGACCTTTAGGGATAGTCTTCTATGAAAAGAAAGAAAAGTGGATGCACACATAGATGACATTTGGTCTTAAGATAGTGAAACACACATTCCCTTAATGCTGTGCCAAATAGTATTGAATCAGGACATAAAATACTGTCCTACAAATGGGTGACAGACAGGCCTGCTGGCACAGGACTGTGATCCCACTTCTCTGAGAGAGTAGAGAGGACAATCACAGTTCTTGCCACCCTAGACTACAAGTTCAAGGCCAACCCAAGCAGCTAAGTAAGAAAGAATTATATCACGAAATGTAAGAAGCTTATATAGAACTGAGATTCATAAAAAAATTACATAATTCTTTGGGTGTATAATTTAATTCTATAATTGCTTGCAAAGATATAATGAACATGGGCAAAACCATATGTATTTAAAGACATGATCAGAGAAGTCGTGACTAAGAAATACATCCACCTATGCCACCACCTTTATAAATAAAATAACCAACCCTATATCCATCAGCATAACCTTTGCTCTTGCTCCCTTTAGATCCTGCCCCTGCCTCTGACCTTTCCTAGTCTCCTAGGTATCCAGTTTCCTACTTTGCTTTCCATCATTTATCACTTTACTTTTTCTTTGCATATCAATATAATCCTAGCATATAAATTTGTATTGGACTGATTTCGCTCAGCATAGCTACTTTGAGATTCATGCATATCTTTGCATATATTAATAGTTTGTGTCTTTTTATTGCAGAGTAGTATTTTACAGTCTACCTATACCATACTGTTCATCTATCCATTGACTGATACGTATTCCACTCTAGGTATTAACAATTACAAATGAAGCTGCCACCCTTATTTGTGTATAAGCAATTTGCATAGACATTTCTTCCTTTCTCAGCTATAAATATGAAGGAGTAAAATCTCTGGGTCATAGGATGGGTCTATGCTCAACACTTTCAAAAAGTGAGAAACATTTTTCAAAGTAATTTTGCCATTTTACCTGTATGACAGCCATGCGTGAGAACCTCCATTCCATCGTGCTAACACTGAAAAGGCCAGTTGGCTCAGCTTCAATCATTAACATAGGCATTTATATAAGAGAATTTTGGTTCTACTTTGAATTTCCCAAATGCCTAAAGATGTTCATGTTTTCATATGTTTATTTGATACATATTTCTCTTTGGTGAAGTGTCTATTTACCTCTTTGTCTAGTCTTAGTTGGGGTTCAAGAACTTCTAATAGGGGCTGGAGAGATGGTTCAGCAGTTAAGAGTACTCTCAGAAGACTCGAGTTCTGTTCCCAACACCTACATGGTAACTCACAACCCATCTGACTCCAGTTCCAGAAGATCTGATGCCCTCTTCTGGCCTCTACAGGTAGAACATGCATGTGGTGCACTTATACATATATACATACATACACATGTATATATATACATATATATATGTGTATGTGTGTATATATATATCCAAACACTTATACACATGAAATAAAAATTAATAAAACTAAAAAAAAACTATTGTTGTGTGATGTTTTGTTTTTTTTGCCTTTTGGGGGTCCTGCCACCCAGTTCCCAAATAAATCACACATGGAGACTTAGTCTTAGTTATAAACACCTGCCCTTAGCTTGGCTTGTTTCTATCCAGCTTTTCTTATCTTAAATTATCCCATCTACCTTTTGCCTTTGGGCTTTTATCTTTTTCTGTTTCTGTATACCTTAATTTACTTCTCTGTGGCTTGCTGGGTGGCTGGGTGGCTGACCCCTGGTGTCTTCCTCTCCATGTTCTCTTGCCCTTCCTCTTCCTCATCTCTTCTATTTATACTCTCTGCCTGCCTCCTGTTCTTTCTCGTGCCTCGCTATTGGTCATTCATCTCTTTAATAGACCATCAGGTGTGTTAGACAGGCACAGTGTCACAGCTTCACAGAGTTATACCAATGCAGCATAAACAAAAGTCACACACCTTAGAATAATATTCCCCAACAAACTATTTATATATTCTTGATGTCACTTTTACTAGATTTTTGATGAAGGTATTTTCTTGTTACCTTTATACTATTTTAACTATACACCATTTTAATATTCATTAGGAATCCTATATTGAATTATTATCACTTCTGTTAAATAGAAAGTATCTTTAAAAGAGATAAGATATACATATACTTTTATAATTTAATATATACATAACTATATGCATCTATAATTTTAGAAACATGTAGTTACTATTGCCATTGTTCTTTTTTTTCCCTGTGGATACATATTTCTATCCAGCCTCATTTCCCTTCTGTTTGATGTGTTCACACCCAACTTCTTGACATTGCAACAAAGCAAGGTCATCTACAAAGTTCAAGCTTGAGGAGTGCATGACAGAATTAAAAAATATTTGAAAAATCTTGATAACGGTTAAAATAAGTATATAATTTTTGTATTGGACTCCATTCATAGTTCTTAGCTAAATGTGGCCCACAGGCAGGCCACAAGTTAATATGCCTGGTACATTACTTTGAATATTTCTTTTAGTTTGATTGAAAATAACTAAAAATTCAATTATTTCTCTTGGGTTTTTGAAGAATACTTTAGCTAGATATAAAATTCTGAGTTGATGGGCTCACCTCTATCCTACTGTTTTAAAGCCATTTTTTAGATGAGCAATGAGTTCTAATTCTGTTTTTAGATGCCCTATTTATAGTATGTCTCCCCCCTTTTTATTTCCTTCATCCTTGGTTTGTGCAATTTGGTGACAATATATTTTTGTGTAGTTTCTTTGTGTCCCCGGTGCTTACAGTATGTTCTGCCTCCATGATCTACTGATTCATAATTTTTACCAGATATGAAATTGTATTTATCTCTTATTTCCTCAATTACTGTTCCTGAATCACTCCCCTCCTTGGAGAATTTTAAATTATGTGTATCCTTGTCTTCTGGAAGCTATTCCAAGATTTACTGATAATCTTTGTATCTATTTATATGTCTACTGTGTTTTTCTCTGCTTGTTTCATTTTGTATAGCTTCTGATGCTGTGCCTGCATGATCACAAATCTCTTCTTACAAATTCAAACTTGGCATTTATCCCACTCAGTATATTTTAAATATCAAACTCTGTCATTGTTAGCCCTAGACACTCAGTCTGGTTCTTTTTTAATATATCTTTCATATCTTCCATTAACTTCTTCAACCTGTGATAGAATACAATTAAAATACCTTTTTAAAAGTCCTTGGCTGCTAATTTTAACATGCTTGTCATTTTTATATCAGTTTTAATTGCATTTTCCCCCCTTAGAAAGATTTTTACTTTCCCCTTCCTCTGAATACCTTGTAACTTTTTATCAGATACGAGAGTGTGACTTCTTGCTTTTCTGGGTGCTTCATAGTTTTTTCTCTTCACCAATAGTCTTGAGTTTTACTCTGGGATGTAGTTAAGTTTCTTGGCAACAGTTTTACATATCTGAATTTTGCTTTTAAGATCATGACACGGCTATACGCAGTTTATAACTAATTATGCACAGCTAAAAATTGAAGAAAGATCTTTGTGCAAACTAGATTTTCTATGAGTTGTGGCGCTCTTAGGCTGGCTTGGGAACCTCTCTGGGCACACTGAGTGCAGTTGCTTCTAACTCCTGAGAAGTGTTCCCTAGACCTTGCCTAGTGCTTCAGACTCGATGTGGATCAGCTCTCTGATAACACTGGGAGGAGGATCCATGGGTATCCAGAGCCCTTTCGTGCTGTCCTCTCTACCTACATTCTTTTCACTGGAGCCTCAAACCATGCTGGTCTTCCTGGGCCCATACTCTTCCTCATCAACTCATGGTCTCTCTCACACACTGCCAGCATTTCCCTCCTCGGGCAGCAATTTGGTCAATCATAGTCCAGATTCCTCTGTTTTCTGTCTCTGGGATCAGCATTAAAGTACCCAGTATCCTGAACAGCATTGTTTTGTATATTTTGCCAATTTTTAAAAGATCTTGAGAATGTAAATCCATTCTCTGTTTCTCTTGCTTGGCCTGAAGTTACTGTGTTACTTACTTAATTAGAAAATATAATCCAAAAGAAAAGAGATCGTTTCAGAAAACTGATAAAAGACTGAAAGAAATTAGCATAATTTCATTCCAAGTGAAGGTTGTAACAGCAAGAATAGTTGTAACATGTTACAAAAATGCAGAGTTGTGCTCTTTAGGTTCCATACAGATGCAAGAAGACCTCAAAATGATACAGAAGTAGAATTGTGAATGACTGATAGTAATGTCATTTCAATCTATCCCTATATTCTAATATAACATAAATTAAAATTTATGTTAATGTGATTAAAGATCAATGTTCCCAGCATAAAAATTATAACAGCAAAAATTAAATTTTAGTAATATTTTGATCAGAAATAGAAATATTAATAAAATCTCAAATTATTTTCTTTCAAATTTCCATTCCTCCTATCTTTGTTCATTGATGAGGCCTAGAACAAATAACAACCCAAGAGTATTTAATGTTCTAAGGGTTCATATTTTTGGATTCAGAAACCCTTGGAGGAAAGGATGATTCTCTGGGGTCTGGCCAGGTAAACAGCAATAATGTACATACTGTTTTCAGAGAAGGGGCATTGTTAGCTAGTAATGAAGCCTGTAGTGAAAACACCCAGGGCATTCCACTGACCTGCAGTGAGATAATTTGAGCATAAAAAAGAACAATGAATATGTTTGTCTGAGGTATAGTACCTACCCAAAGCTTATCTCTTCATGTTGAGGAAGGAAGAGGAGGCAATAGATAATTGATTAATTAATTAAAAGGTATAAAACAAAGATAATTGTACTTTCATGAGAATTATCAACTTTTTTCCCTCTAAAACCTAGCAATAAAATAGATAGAATTAAGCATTTCAGAAACTGTATACAAGCTCCATTCTTGAGAGCAAACTCAAGGTAAAGTTAATATTTTCTTCTAAGAAATCAGTTTGTTCTTTATTCCTTGACATTTAACATTTGAGAACAGGTCTTACTACCTAGCCTCAAAACGGGACCTTCTTGCCTCAGACTTCTGGACTGCAGATGAATGCCACCACTGACTTGACAAGATCTTAGTCTCTAAAGCCAGGAAAACATGTAAGATTTATGATTATGCCCCCTTGAATGAAAGCTGTAAATGTTTACAGAATAAAGGTAGACACATGCCTTCACATGCTTGATCTTATATACATGCCACACGTAAGTTACATTTGTAAAGAAAAAATACGTAACTGTGACAAACGGGTGAGGTTATTTTAAATCTAAGATTCTGCTTCCTCTTTGTACTTTGATGAGTATTGGTGGCTACATGTAATATCCCATCTCTTCTTGCATATTAGTAGCAAAGAACAGCAAAGAAAAATGTGTACTTGTTTGAAGGGCCTGAGCAAATCTCAACAGCCCACTATAGTTTTTGAGGGATGGTAGTTCAACCAGGGCTGATGTACAAAGAAGATATATGGAAGAAAATGATAGAAATAGTTTTGCATATAACTCAAGCACATTTTGAGAAACTCTAGTAACAAAGTTCTTTATAAAATAAGAGCCAAACATGAACACCATAATATAATAAGTAAACATTTTAAAGCACTAGGAAGAACAAAACATAAAACACATTTTTATTTTTTCTAGAAACATCCTTAAGATCAGACAATTATATTGTTTTGAGTGCAGGACTCTTGAGGGGCTAGTTGAGAATTGGCTTTGAGACTAATTTAGGAAAGCTACTTAAATGTTTCTGGGCATTGATTTTCTCTTAGTTAGGGTATCTGTTGCTGTGAAGCGATACCATGACCACAGCATCTCTTCTAAAGGAAACCATTTAATTGGGGTGCTTTACATTTTCAGAGGTTCAGTTCATTATCATCGTGGTGTGACAAGATGATGTGTTGGCAGACATGATGCTAAAGAAGTAGCTGATACAAAGATGTAGAGGTCCTACATCTTGACTTTTAGGCAACAGTAAGTAGTCTATTTTCCTGGGTGTGGCTTGAGCATTTATGATACTTCATAGCCTGATTCCACAGTGACACACTCCCTCCAATAAGACCAGACCTACTCCAGAGGCCATACCTTTGAATAGTGTCACTCCCTTTGGGAGCCATTTACTTTCAAACAATCACAAAGGCCATAAAAAAGCATTATTCAGAAGTGTTGGGCCTCATGAGACCAAGGCATGAAGCCCATTGTAACTTTCTAAGTCTAACTTGAGTTTGGTAAGGCCTAATATAACTTCCTGAGCCTAGCTCAAGTTTAAAAACCTGTCTCTGGCTACCTGACCTAGGCCCACCTCTGCCCGGACACCACTAATGTGGCAGAATATTGGACCTTGTTCGTTGCTCTACCTCAACCCATCACAGGCTTCCCACCCCCATCTCAGCCTATATAAGTTCCTGTCTGATGCAATTAAATGATATCCTGATTTGACAGACTCCCAACTCAGTGTGTGTGTTTCTTCCCGGTGGTCATGGGGGTGGTCTGGTTCATCCAACACTCACCATCCTGCTCAGCCTGTGGGAGAGTCTGTGAGGTCCAGCTCTGTCCAGAGAGAACCAGAGAACCCGGCACAGAAGAATAAGACAGTACATATAAATAATTAAAATGAGACAGTCCCATAATATAATTTTTTAAGAGATTCACATTATTGTGTGTGTGTGTGTGTTTGTGTGTGCATGCATATATGAATTTGGGTGTTCACTGAGGCCATAATAGAATATCAGATTTCTGGAGCTTGAGTTACAGGTGGTTATGACCTGCCCAACATGTGTCTGGTACCTAAACTCTAGTTCTCTGGAAGAGAAGCAAGCTCTCTTAACTTCTGAGCCTTCTCTCCAGCAGCTCTCCCCCAATTATAACTCTTAAATATAGTAACTTGTATTCTGCCTTTAACTTAGGCTTTCGATAAGCCTGATGGTTGCATCTGGGAAAAATGCTATCTTAATTAACAGCATAAGGATTCTAGTAAGAGCAAGCAGAAGACCCTTGGAGAAGAGAAGTGTAGGGAGAAAGGTAACTACAGTATCTGGGATACGAGAGGTAATATTTTCACATTGAAGGCAAAAGTGGCCTCAGAGATAATTTTGCTCATGCCAAGTCTCATCTGCTTTAATGTAAGATGCTTTTCAGTAGAGACATCAAAAAGGATTGGAAGAAAGAAGAGTTTGTGGCCATCGCCAGATCCTTGCTCAGTTCACTGGAATATAGAAGACTTCTTTTGCTTCACTCTTCAGGGGGTCTTAGTCCCTTGCCTTTGAAGACTGCTCTTATGGATCTGTGTTTACTGAGAAAGAGATCAATGCTACCTTTCCCATTTCATTTGCTGTGTGCTCCCTCCCAACACCCATTTATTTATATCTTAGTGGATAAAGGAATGCATGTTTTCATTCTTTGACGCTTTCATTTGAATCACTGAAGTCATGAAATTAAGGAAAAGGTTACTAAAGCACCGTGGTCATTGCTTACATTAGTGACAACTCTTAGACAGACTTATTAGTTTTGAATATGGCCATATGAAACAGATATGAAAGCTCATAGGTGGATTGGCAGCAGTCTATGTATGTGGAGAGAAGAGCACGTGCTCTTATCTGAATAATTCTGAAACCCAATAGGCACCTGTTGACTTAAGTTTTCTGTTCCATCCAGTCCTGCAGCCGTTAAGTCACAAAGAATCACACAGAGGTCTATATTAGTTATAAACCAATTGGCCCATTAGCTCAGGCTTTTTTTTTTTTACTAATTCTTATAACTTACACTAATCCATAATTCTTAACTGAGTTAGCCACGTGGTTTGGTACCTTTTTCGGTGAGACAGTCACATTTTTCTTCCTCTGTGGCTGGGTCACAGCTGCAGACTGCAGAATCCTCCCAGAATTCTTCTGTTCTCATTGCCCCGCTTCTACTTCCTGCATGGTTGCCCTGACTATACTTCCTGTCTGGCTACAGGCCAATCAGCATTTTATTAAACAAGTACAAGAAACTAATGTTTACAGGGTAAAACCATTGTCCCACAGCAGAAACCATCATAATCCTATGAACTAAAACTTTTAATAATTCTGAATTAAATGTCTTATGCTAAGAAAATGATGCTATCTTGCACCATTTTTTCCTGCTTAAAGTAAGAAAGGAGAACCCAAATCATTACTGACTAATAATTTCTAGACTTAAAAGAGTGCATGATAAATCATCCCAAAATCAATTTAAAGACATCTACAAAAGAACGGGTCACTGACATTGTTACAAATCGGTCTAGACTGATCTAATCTTCTAGGACAGAATGACAGGACTGCTGGATTGAAGAGAAAAAGTGGAGACAATCTATCTTGAGCTCATTGAGGAATAGGTCCTAGTTCACTTGGCATCCCCATTAATAATCCTGTCACGGTATCCTTTATCTGCGTTCTCTCGCCAAACCAGTGCCTTTTGGTTCCTGTAGCTCTTCTGAGTGGTTCATTCCCAAGTTCATAAAACTAGATAATACGTCCTAAGAATCTTCCACACTTGACCAGGCTGCATGCTCTACTGGAGGGTTCGGCCCCACTTTACTATTTTGGACAAGAACAATACTGCCAAGAACCAGGAGAGAAGTCACTAAGTTTTATTGTGAGTCTCTCCCTGTCTCCTTAGTTTCTATCGCTCTATTCCTACCTCCATACTCAGCAGCAGACATGTAGGCTTTTGACCATCATGTTTGAAAGCTGAAGCATCTTAAGGAAGATAATGTGTTGGTTTCAGTTACCAACTATACAATGGTTGGTGAATTCTATGAATGTAACTTAATAAGAAGATTTTGAAATGCTTTCAGTGTTATGTAAGAAAATAGGTAAGAGATGTAGTAAGTGGCCCATTGAATTCATACCTGTATAGGCAGTCCAGATTCAGAGTAAGAACATGGCCTGTGAACCCTGCCTCATTGGGTCTGAATTTTTAAGCTATATCACTAGCACTATGCCCCTGAGGAACTTCCTGAACTTCCCTAGTCTAAGGTTCCTTTCACACACCCTGTTTCAAACCTTTATTTATACAGCACACTCTCTGGAGAACTGTCAGGTCTTTTGAATTAGCTCTAGAAGCATGAACTAATGGATGAAAGTAGAAAATGGTAAGTGATGATCTCAGCTTTGATACTGCATTCCAAAGAGCTTTGGTTAACCTGGCAGATTTTAAACTCTGCTATTAAATGACCTGGATTTGTGCATTCATGCTGGCAATTAACATCACTGGTAATATTATTTCAATGGCAAATGGAAGACATTTTTAGAACTTGAATTTGTTCTGAGGTAAAGCCTGTCACTGTAGCCAAGTCACAGTAAGGTTAGAGACGCCACTAGAGGTAGAGAGAATATGCCCTCAAGGAAGATATATCCTAAAACAAGATCTGTCTTATCCCACTTACAATCAAAACCAGTTTTCACACAGTAAAATGGCTCAGGTTTACCTATTTTTAAGTTCCGAGTTTGTTCTATTTTCATTCATAGGGAGACAAGAAGTATGGCTTTAATAAACATGGAGCAAGCTATACTCCTGAGGGTGTGAAATGGTGGTACCTTGGTGAGTTCAACAGTCTTGATGGTTCTCGTCTCTGCTGGTTTAAAAAAAAATGGTGAATGGCAATGATTGCATGCACCGCATTTCCCTTCCCTGGTCGATGCTGTCTTTGGCTAAGCTGAACCCTGACCCCAAGGAACACCCCCCCATTTACTAGGAGCACTGAGTGGGTTCTGGAGGCTGGCAAATCTAATAGTAAAGAAGCCACAGATGTGATTTCTGATGCCAGTCCCTCCCTCCCTCTCTCCCTCCCTCCTTCTTTTCCTCCCTTTATCTTCTCTCTTGTTACTCTTTTTGAAGCAGTATCTTGCTCTGTAGGACAGACTGACCTTGAATTTTGGCAGTTCTCCTACCTCAGTCTCTAAAGTGTTGGTATTGCTGGCATGCTAGGCTTCTCTATTTTTCGTGTGTGTGTGTGTGTGTGTGTGTGTGTGTGCATGCACACACATGTGGCACACATGGAGGCTAGAGTCCAATGTTAAAGTCCTCCTCAATCATTCTCCATTTATTTACTTGTTTGTTTATTTATTTGTTGGTACAAGGCCTTTCACTGAACCTGGACCTTTCCAATTCAGTTAGGCCTCTAACATCTCCCCAGTACTGGGATTATGGATGTTCCATGCTGGGCCTGGGTTTTTCCATGGATGCTGAGGATCTGATCTCAGACCTTTCTGCTTGTGTGACACACACTTTTCTGATATCTCCCAAGGCTCTTCTATTCTTTTTAAACTTAAACTTGTAGAGAGGGAGTCAAGCTTTCCTTGGTAAGATACTCAGGGTAGAAGAAACTCTATAGGCATTGAGAATCCAGAGGACTAAGGGTTAGTGTGACTTTTCTACAACTTGCGGATTTCCTGGACTGGCCAGAAAATCAAAAGGATGGGGGCAAAAAAAGCAGATGTGTGGGGGACCAAGGTTGTGATATAATGGACTGGTCTCGGAAGAAAGGTAATGGCAGAGGAAGGGGGGAAACTGTGAGGTCCATCACAAGGGCTGGAACGTTCCTGAAGGTCAATATTCCTCACATCCTGAATAATTAGTGCTGTATTCAGTCCTGTTGTAACCACGGGGCTTTGGCAAGCATGTCAACCTTTGACTTAGTGAAGTCCATATGTAAATATTGAGAACCATCAGGATTTTCCAAATATGTTAACAGAAGTAATGTATCTTAACCTTGGCTGGATCTAACTCCTCCCGCCACTACCACCTAACACAACAACAAGAATGCCTGTATGCGCACCCTCCAACTTATACTCTTGTTGGCAGATTTTGAATTCCACTATGTGTGTCTGATGCAGTTGAACATAACCAAGGCCACCCTGAGAAGGCCACAGGTGAGCTGTGAAAGAATGTCACATGATCACATGTCCACAGCTTCTGGGAGCTCACAGAAGGCCTCTCAGATGAGGTCCTGAACCCAGTAACACAGTACGTTTCAAACCTTATAAGAACGTTAATACAGCTAGGTAAGAAAGGAACATGATATACAATGTTCATGGGGGACAGAACAACACCACTCATGGTGGTAGCCTCGGGAAACTGGTGACTCTCCCAACACTTCAGGTACAATGATGCAGCACTGGTGACAATAAGGACAATGCCTCCCACACAGGGAAAGCAGGAGGCCTTAAGCACAATGCCTCCCACACAGTGACACAAACCCATTGGTGGTGTCAGGGACACAGTATCTCATTGTCACCTTAGTAAGATCCAAGTTGTCACACGTGGGCTGAAAACATTCAAATACATTTTTTTATAATTTTATATTTTATTTTTGTGTTTATAAATGCACAACTACTTAAATTGTCCTTTTAATATACATGTTTATAAACATATATAATTAATGAGTGTCCCTTATTTAAAATGCTTAGAATGAAAAAGTCTATGAATTTAAGTTTTCAATTTTTGGAACATTTTTCCACGGAGATAGAGTGGGGAGTGGAAAACAAATCTAAATATGGAATTTACTTTGTTTAAAATGCTTCAAACGCACATTTTTTTCACATAACCCGAAGGTAAACTCACACATTTTAGTGTGCCTCTCTTCCACAAGTAACCTTTCTCACAAGGCCAGGTGCGCAGTGCTCTGCTTCTGGCACGTGCTAAAGCACACACTCTTCCAAACATGGGAGCATGCCAGCGTTTTGAGTCCAGGAGGTTCAGCTCGTCTATATTGTGTTGAGCATCCCTAATTTATTCTTGCATGTCTTATCCCCAAATTATTATTTTATGTACATAATTCAGTGTAGCAACTCCTGGCAATGTGTTACCAGCATGGAAACACAAAGTGCTGGCCGAGGGAGAAGACAAAAGAAGGGTTCTCGTGAGAACTTCCAGGTCCTAAAAGAGGTTGTGGGCTACAAAAAAAAAAAAAAAAAAAAAGAATATATATATACATATATATATGTATATATATATTCTGTTTTGATCCTAATCAGAATTTAAAATTCTTAAGTTTGTGGAAATAAAAAAAATAAAAGAGTAAATCTTGAAATAAGTCATAATAAGTAATAAATACCTCCTTAATACTCATAAGCCTTTTAAATAAAAATAACTATATGTATGCTCATGTGTCACTTTGCATGTGAATGCCAGTGACTGGAGGCCTCTGGCAGCAGCCTGCCGGGAGGTGGGGTTCCAGGAGGTTGTGAGTAGCCTGATGGCGTGGGTATGAGGATTCGAACTGGTGCCCTCTACAAGAGGAGAGCACACAGCCACTGAGCCCTCTCTCCAGCCTCCCTAGCAATTTTTGTAAGACACTGAAGCACAGAGAACCAGGACTTTGCTTTGAGATCAGGACGTAATTTAAAAAAAAAAAAATGGAAAAATGGACAAAACAGTTGACATTAGAGGTTGTATTTGGTTTTAGACACTGCCGTTGCTTAAAAACTGGAGGAAGAGCTCGAGTTTGGATGTCCAGCCTTGTGTTTTGGTGCTTTACTTTTGTATCATAGCTAAGTGTAGAGGTGGGGCTCTCCGGCCTGTGCCAGATGAGTCTTGATGCAGAAGGGCATTGCAAACTGGCCCTCTACCTCGAGGTCTCTTATTTTCGTCTACCACATTTGGATTCCTAAAATAAACTGTCTAAAGAAAGAAAAGACATTGGACGTGAGCATGTTTTGAAAGTAGTGAATAACTTTTTCTTTAGAAACCACTACAGACTTCATCAGAATTGGAAAGCTAAAATAGGAAGTCCCGTTTCCAGTTCTTTCTCTTCAGTTACATCCGATGTACGCAGACAACAATAGCGAACCGGTTTTAGATTCTGTGGTAACTTTTTAGAGACACCTCAGATTGCATTTCATGTCATGCATGCATACATGTCCAAGTCCTTGCCCCACTACCCCCCGCAACAGCTCTTTAATCTGAAAGCCGTCTTCAACCAATCCCAGCCTCCTCAGCGGTGGCAGAAGGGAGCTGGACTACCTTGAATTGTGACAGCATTTCTCCTTGAATCAGGTCAAGCCCTGATTCAAGGCTTGGTACAGATGGAAGAGTAATTTGGGGTCACAGTTAAGAACCTTGTATCAAGGACCAAAAAAAAAAAAAAAAAAAAAAATGACCTGGCAGGTTGGACAATATTTATGTGATGCAATGTTTCAATGTTTATGTGTTCTGTTTTGTTTTGGGTTTATTTTTTTTTTTTGCCATTATCCCTTTTTTATCTTCATAGAGAAAAAGACAACATATAAAACACACTATCTTTTAAGAGGTCTGGGTTTTTAGATTCCATTAGAAAATAAAGTAGTAACACTATCCTTCCCGGCCATTGTGTATTGTGGATGTGTTGTCTTTCGCTTGGGGATTCTGTGAGTACACACAGTTTTTAGGCCTTGCTTCTAAAGTGTAACATATTAATAAAAGCAATCGGGAGCTAGAGCTGGCTGGAGAGAATGGGATGACATCCAGCGCCGTTAGTGCATTTCCTGACACTTCTCCCTCTGGAGGCTTTACTGGGCATCGCTAATCAAGAATGGGATTATTTCCCATTGAGCCAAATAATACCATCACACAGCATGTCAAGCCTCTACAACCAATTAATTATACTTGTTAGAAATAAAACCCTGTGTGGGTGTGTGGGTGCTAGAGGAAGGCTTCACTCAAAAGTTAGCTTTGTAAACATTTAGAAAAAACAAAAAAAACAAAAAAAAGGGAATGACAAAGGTAAAGTTTTAACTGTTACATGGGTAGATTATAGTTAATTACATTTCACTGTTGCTTGGGTAGATAATATGTAATGATTATCTAAACTAATTCTATTATTAATTAAAGACTCAGGAGTCAGATATGGGGTCAAAACTTGATTGATCAGAGAAGTGGCAGAGAAGCCACCAGTAACCTCCTCTCTCTCTCCTTCCTCAGTCCAAACCATCTACAAATTGTCTTAATCCCTCCCTACTACTTCCTGTGTCTCTCTATATGCCCTGGATCCTCCAAAACTTCTATGGCTGATTCTGGTCAATTCAGCTAGTAGTTAGCTCCACCCTCCAATTTAAGATATATTTTATTGTCAGTCTCAGGAGTGTCAGGGTGTGATCAAAATATCCCACCATAGTAATGTTGGGGTACTTCTTCATAGATTCATCCCTAGGTTCTACAATGGTATCATAAAATTTAAGACATTTTTGCTGAATTGATAAACTAATAAGTTGAGTTCATATCTGGTTTTGCTTTCCTTTTTAGCCACCATGATGTGATATCAGTCAAGGGAGACAGTCATAGGTTGGCAGCCCCTTAGAGTCACGGTATAGGTAGTCTGCACAAACTTTGAACTTACTGTTCCCCAAACCATATAATTTTGGAATCTTTTGGTTTCTCTTTTTGCAGATAGCCAACCACAGACTGTCCCCCTTCATAATACATATAATTTTCATCAATTCAAAAAGCCTTCCAGCTGGACAGTGGTGGTGCACACCTTTAATCCCAGCACTCAGGAGGCAGAGGCAGGTGTATGTCTGTGAGCCCTAGACCAGCCTGTTCTCCAGAGAGAGTTCCAAGACAGCCAGGACTTTCCCACAGAGAAAAAAATAAAAAGAATCCAGACTCAGATGGATTCAAAACACTCTTCTACTCTCAAGAAAATAAAATAAAACCCACCAAAACAACAACAAAAACCCAACTATAACTAATACCTCTTATCCAAAAAGTACCTATCTTATTTTAATGAGTGATTATTTAAGTTTTAGATATCAACAACTTCTACAACCCTATTTCCAAAAGACCTAACTCTTATAAACATCTAGAATGTATATGTGCACAGACATGCATTCAGGGAAACAAACAGCCATGTACAAGCAAGAAAAATAAATAAATCTTTTTAAAATAATATTTTAAAAATACCACTACCTATTTTTCACTTTGCAAGAATATATGGAAGAAATATATTTTAAATATCAAAATATAAAATTTGAAAAAAATAAACATTACTAATTAATTTGAAAAAACAAAACAAAAAACCCAAATTGTATAGAAATTGTACCATATAACATCTTTCTCACTGCATCAAAATCTCTACGTTTTAATTGTATATTTTCTTTTGCTTAAAACAATGTAGAGCCTTAATGAAATATGAATATAATAAAGACAGATTTGATCTATTAAAACAAGAGAATTATAGGGTTCATGAAAATTTGAATAATTATGTAAAGTTATGAAAATTATTCTTTTCAAATAGATTGTGTTTTAATTTTAAATTATGGGCATATATGTTTTGAGTGGAAATGTGCACATGAATGCACTACCTGTGGAGGTCAGCAGAGGGTGCTGGTCAGATCCTGCAGGGCAGAAGTAGAACCCAAACTGGGTTCCTCTGGAGAGCTGTGTGTGTTCTTATCCATTCTCTCCAACCCCTAGATGTCATGTTTCACAAAATTATTAAAGGGTGAAGCTTTACAGGCAAAAGTCAGAGATTTGAATGCCTTACTTTCACCAAAAGCAAAGGCATACAGAATAAAGGCAAATAATAGAAACAAAATATTAATCTCAGAAAGTTAGCATGCCCATATGCAAATACAAATAAATACCTAGTGAGTGAAACCATAGCAGCAGTAGTTGTGATTACTTTAGGGACTGAGAGGCAGCACAGATTAAAATAATCTCATGATAGCTTTAAAAGGGGTAAGGCACTTGGGATAACAACATTTTAGAGTCTTCCAATAACTTGGGATGATGACCTTTTTTTTTTTCGAGACAGGGTTTCTCTGTGTTGCTTTGGAGCCTGTCCTGGAACTAGCTCTTGTAGACCAAGCTAGAATTGAATTTATGATGGAGGAAGGTCATTGGTTAATTAAATAAAGAAGCTGCTTGCCCTGATAGGTTAAAACATAGGTGGGAGGAGTAAACAGAGCAGAACGCTGGGAGGAAGAGGAAGTGAGCTCAGAGACTCGACAGCTCTGCTCTCTGGAGCAGAGACGCCATGCTCCCAGCTCCTGGGAGGACGCGGGGGATAGCTCTGCTCTCTGAGGCACACGCAATGAAGCTCCGACCCAGGATGGACGTAGGCTAGAATCTTCCCGGTAAGACCAGTGCTCACAGATTATTAGAGATGGGTTGATCGGGATATCAGAATTAGCCAGTAAGGGCTAGAGCTAAAGGGCCAAGCAGTGTTTAAATGAATACAATTTGTGTGTTGTTATTTCGGGGCATAAGCTAGCCAGGCAGCTGGGGTGCTGGGGACGCAGCCCTACCACTCTTATTACTACAAATTTACAGAGATCTGCCTGCCTCTGCTTTCTGGGTGCTGGGATTAAAGGCATGCTCCACCACCGCCCAGCTGGGATGATGATTTTTAAAATCAAGTTGCTCAATTAACCGTTCACCACATAACCAGGAGGTAGTAGTGCACACCTTTAATCCTAGCACTCAGTAGGCAGAGAGGCAGGTAGGTCTCTGTGAGTTCAATTCTAGCCTGGTCTACAAGAGCTAGTTCCAGGACAGGCTCCAAAGCAACACAGAGAATCCCTGTCTCAAAAAACAAAGAAGAAAAAACTTACCACAGTATCTAGAGTATATTAAATGGAAAACAACATAAAAAATATGCACAAGAAGAAAGAATATATATCAAACAAAGATGACTCTAATAAAGTTAAATATACATGTGCTTTGGATCACAGAACTCTACCCTAGGAAGTATGGATACAGCCATAAGCAAACAGTAGCAGCTTCTACCACAGTGCTTTGAATATCTGTGCAGATGCTAGAATTAAGTGGGCAAATACACTATCCATAAAGAGATATACAGGTTACAAAGTGAACTGGAAAAGAAATGTTAATGGTGACACTTGCTGTACAATGGTAACTTTGTAGCCTTTTTAGGAAGCAAAGGACCAAACATTTTTTAAAGGTACTTTCTAAACTGGGTGGTGGTGGTGCATGCCTTTAATCCCAGCACTCAGTAGGCAGAGACAGGGGGATATCTGTGAGTCTGAGGCCATCCTGGTCTACAAAAGCTAGTTACAGGACAGGCACTAAAGCTATAGAGAAACCCTGTCTTGTAAAACAAAAACAAACAAACAAAAGTACTTTCCAGCTCCCAAATACTAGAAACTACTGAAAATAGTGCCAACAGACTTCAAGGAGCTTTGGCTTCATAAAACACCTTGAGGCTGAAAGAAGAGGCTCAATCATTAAAAGAATGTACTACTTTTGCAGAGGACCAAAGTTTAGCTTCCTGTACCCACAGGGCAGCTCACAACTGCCTACAGCTCCAGCTCCAGGGAGTCCAGTGCCCTCTTCTGGCCTCTGTGGGCCCTGTACTCACAGACATACACACACATACAGACATACACACAGAGACACAACTATAATTAAAACCTATAAAATCTGCATCTTCAAAATAAAACACTAATTTCTTTTAAAAAACAATTTGAAGCAAAGAAGGTTTCTGTTAGAACTGTTGTGTAAGGCACATGATGGTCCAAGAGTCTGTTTCTTATACTTTATTGCATATATTGAACATATCAGATGTAAAAATAGCATTGAAAAGAAAGTCCTTTTCTTGTCTAATTTGCATAAGTTAGATAAATGTTTTTAAACAGGCTACATTGAACAGTTTGCTACTCAAAGACTACTTAGCCAACACATATAAATCTACAGCAAATGGCATCCTTTTAAAAGTAATTTTGCTAAAGACATTGTGTCTCCCTCAATGATACTCCATTTTTGCAAAAGCAGTTTCAAATGTATTTTGTACTTTGTTGAAGTATCCTGTTACCCTGGATGTAAAGGTTAATATTGGTTGTCAGTTTGAAAAAATCTACATCCTCCAGGAGACAAGACTCTGAGGGGTATGCATGGGGAGTTTTCTACGTTGAGTTCATTGAGGTCTGTTATGTTCCCATTCTATGGGTTAAGATCCTGGACTGAATGAGGAGGAAAAGGTGACCTGAGGAACATCATTAATAACACTCTGACTCATTATTGAGAGTGCAATGTGGCCAGGTGGGCTTCCACTCCTGCTATTATGCCTTGTTCACTGGATGTCCACTCCTGTTCCACACCTTCCTCAGTGGACATCAGTGGACATCCACTCCTGTAAAGGAGGCCACTAAAAAGAAATCTCTCACTAGCTCAGAATTGACTATAATAAAGGGTTATTTATTTAGTGGTAGACACAGAGATCACAATCCTCTGCACAAATGAGGAACAGGAACCAAATCATGCCACCAGACAAGGGGCCTGACACGTGCTTTACGTCGGCATATATAGTATTAGAGGCCACGCCCAAGTGGGTGAGTAACTTAAAGGCTACTAGCTGTAGGAATTCCCACAGCACCTCCCCATTTTGTATAAATAAGAAAGTTTTAAGCCTAATATAAAATTATATACAATAAAAACAAATATCAGGTATAAAAATTAGAATTACAGCCGGGCGGTGGTGGCACACGCCTTTAATCCCAGCACT
>NC_022034.1:13370772-13371907 GCF_000317375.1 Microtus ochrogaster | reverse complement strand
TAGCTTACACCCAAAATAACCACACAGAAACTGTATTAATTAAAACACTGCTTGGCTATTAGCTCTAATTTCTTATTGGCTAATGTTCTTCTGTTCATGTGTAGCTTTCATTGGTTACTGAATAAAGACAATGCCTTGGCCTTTTGATAGGGCAGAACTTAGGTAAGCAGAGAAAACAGAACTAAATGCTGGGAGGAAGAAAGTAGCGTCAGCAGAGAAGCCATGAATCCTCCACCAGAGATGGTCACTGGTTAGAATCTCTGGTAAGCCACTGCCACATGGAAATACACAGATGAATAGAGATGGGTTAAACTGAGATGTAAGAGTTAGCCAATAAGAAGTTAGAGCTAATGGGGCAGGCAGTGTTTTGGATAATACAGTTTCTGTGTGGTTATTTTGGGGCTAAGCAAGCCGGACAGCTGGGACGAACAAACAGGCCCTCCTCCCATGGGCAATCACCCAAAGTCTCATTTGCAATGTTGGAGCAACCAACTTTGACTAAAGCCTAGCTAGAGTAACTGATAGACCACTTTCAGAGGCAGGAAATTTTTCAAAACTGTCTTACCCTGTCTTGACAAGATTTGACAGTCTTTTTTTTCTTATATCCTGCTTATCTTGTCCAGACATGGGGCATTTTGTCAGTGGTCAATGCATGGGTAGTTCCTTGCCCAAAGGCCAGTTTTGCTAAGAAGAAAACAAGTTCCAAGTGTAGTGTATTTGATGCTCAACATCCTCTTGGGAATAGATTGGTGTTGCCAGGAGTAATTGTGTCTCACATCAACAGAACACTAAGTTATTTAAGTGCCATATTCTACAGCACTTTGAAGTGGTTAAAGATTACCTATATATGCAGAATACAATCTCTATGTATCTAAAGAGCATGATTAGTCTAACTATATGTATGACAAGCATGGATGACAATTGATCTATAATTCTTAATATCTATATAACTTAAAGACTAAGATGTCAAATTAGAATATTAAACAATCTTTAAACAACTGTGCAACAAATGAGGACAATGACCTCAAAATGTAAACATTGTATAAGTATCTTGTTTAGATGTAGAAATGTATATTGCAATATGATAAATATTTCCTAAAATTGTATCAATATACAAAATATCTTAAGCAGAGGT
>NC_022034.1:13369895-13370672 GCF_000317375.1 Microtus ochrogaster | reverse complement strand
TGTTCTTCTGTTCATGTGTAGCTTTCATTGGTTACTGAATAAAGACAATGCCTTGGCCTTTTGATAGGGCAGAACTTAGGTAGGCAGAGAAAACAGAACTAAATGCTGGGAGGAAGAAAGTAGCGTCAGCAGAGAAGCCATGAATCCTCCACCAGAGATGGTCACTGGTTAGAATCTCCGGTAAGCCACTGCCACATGGCAATACACAGATGAATAGAGATGGGTTAAACTGAGATGTAAGAGTTAGCCAATAAGAAGTTAGAGCTAATGGGGCAGGCAGTGTTTTAGTTAATACAGTTTCTGTGTGGTTTTTTGGGGGCTAAGCAAGCCGGACAGCTGGGACGAACAAACAGGCCCTCCTCCCACGAGCAATCACCCAAAGTCTCATTTGCAATGTTGGAGCAACCAACTTTGACTAAGGCCTAGCTAGAGTAATTGATAGACCACTTTCAGAGGCAGGAAATTTTTCAAAACTGTCTTACCCTGTCTTGACAAGATTTGACAGTCTTTTTTTCTTATATCCTGCTTATCTTGTCCAGACATGGGGCATTTTGTCAGTGATCAATGCATGGGTAGTTCCTTGCCCAAAGGCCAGTTTTGCTAAGAAGAAAACAAGCTCCAAGTGTAGTGTATTTGATGCTCAACATCCTCTTGGGAATAGATTGGTGTTGCCAGGAGTAACTGTGTCTCACATCAACAGAACACTAAGTTATTTAAGTGCCATATTCTACAGCACTTTGAAGTGGTTAAAGATTACCTATATATGCAGAATACAAT
>NC_022034.1:13366784-13367608 GCF_000317375.1 Microtus ochrogaster | reverse complement strand
GGACTATTTAAGTCTTTGTTACCATCTAAGGTTTTGTTTAAATGAACTATTAAATCAGGTGTTAGCCAAACAGCTGGTTGTAGATTAGAAATGTCTCCGAACAATATTTGAAAGTTATTGAGAGTCTGCAATCAGTCTCTCCTAATTTGTGCCTTTTTTTGTTCTAATTTTCTGTAAACCTATTCTATAACCTAGGTAATTGACAGAATCTCCTCTCTGTATTTCTTCAGGAGCAATGTAATTGTAATCCCCATTGTGGCAAAACTTTCTTTACTTCTTCAAACATTCTTTCTAAAGTGTGTATGCTTGAATCAGATAGCAAATGTCATCCACATAATGGTAAATTATAGATTTAGAAAATATTTTACATATTATTTCCAATGGCTGACTTACAAAGTATTGGTTTAGGGTGAGGCTATTGAGCATTCTCTGTAGAAGGACGATCCATTGGCATCTAGTAGATTGAGAATTATAAGTATGAACCCTGAAGGCAAATTTTTCTCTGTCCTTTTCTTGTAAAGGTATAGTAAAGAAATAATCTTTCAAATCAATAACTATAAGAGGCCATCCTTTTGGTAATAGAGAAGGCAGAGGAATTCCAGATTGTAGAGAGCCCATCGGTGGAATTACCTTATTGATAGCTCTTAGATCTGTAACCATTTTCCATTCAACAGATTTCTTTTTAACAACAAATACAGAAGAATTCCAAGGGCTGGTTGATTCTTCAATATGGTGAGCATCTGGTTGCTCCTGTACTAGCTGTTCTAAAGCCTGCAGTTTGTTGTCTGTTAACAGCCACTTTTTTTTGTTACTCTCTTTTTTTT
>NC_022034.1:13362800-13365264 GCF_000317375.1 Microtus ochrogaster | reverse complement strand
GCTTTGGTCTTTGATCATTTATAGAAGTCTGCCAGAATATACATTTTCTATTTCCTATGGAAATTTTGATTTTTCCTCCATGCTTATTCCATCATCAAGAAAAGTATGGTCTATATTTTTAAATTTTGCTGGTGAGACATGTTCTTCAGAGTGTCTGGGAATGACTGGATCACTTTTGGCTTTGGGGCCTGTGAGAGGCCCCCAAGGAGTTTCCCAATGGTATTGGGTTGCTTTGTCTGTCTGTTGTTGATCTGTATTCTTTGGTCTAATGTTGGCCTTTGTCACACCTTCTACATATACCTGAAGGCTGAGTCCTCCTAATCTTGCCATTCCCAGATGAGGTATTCGTCCTAGAAATTTCTTGTCTGCAATCCCTTCTCAGATGTTCTATTTTATCACAATTAAAACATTTGTCATTTTAATGTCTCCTCATTACTTTGGAAATTGCTTCTCCTGTTCTCCTACTCAAGATTCAGTACTATAGTCAAATATCTCAATGTTCATTGTATGCAGAATCCATTCATCCATTGGTGCTGATCTAACCTTTAAAGCCCAAGTATCTTTTTGAATTCTAAGTTGGCATCTTTAAAAGCCAGAGATTTAATAAGTACTCATCTAGAATCTGTGTCTGTTACTCCTGTTTGTACATCCTTTGTTAGTCTTTGTTAAAAAGTTACTAAGGGTTCTCTCTGGTCCTGTTTAACCCTGGTATATGATTCAATTCATTTTCCTAGTTCTTGAATCATATCCCAAGCATTTAAGGCATAGGGAGAAGATTTGTTCATTCTAAAGAACGTGAGCCTGTGGGTCATCATAAGTACCCTCACCGACAATTTGATCTTGGGAAGTCTGAAGTCCTTTTAACTTTCCCTTTTGTTCTAAAAGTTTAGCCTCTTTTCTGAAAGAGCATGTAAACATCAGTTGAGGCCCATTATCCAGGATTTCTGAAATTAACTGAAGCCAGTCATGTGGCTTTAATGCTAGAAACCCATCTACCTAACAAATGTGGAATGCTAGCCATAAGTTATTACAACTTGCTTAATTTCTTGTAGATCATTCATTTGTATAGGTATCCATCTACCTTCTTTGGATCCTTTTGGGCCTTTAGAACTTAATGCTTTGTCAGAGGAGATTACAGGGTAGGAAGCTAAAATCCTGGGTAAGTCATCGCTGACAACTACTGGTGATGTTGAATCCTGTCCTTGTACCTTCCTTCCCTGTTCATCAGCCCCAATAATTTCCTCAATCATTTTGAATATTTTTACTACTGTCTTTTGTAAAGCCTGAATCTTCTGGCCTGTATATATTTCTAGTGATTTTATTGAGGCACCTATCCTCTGGTCCTCATACTGCATATATGATTCCAAGGTCTGAAGTTTTTCCTTTAAAGATAATATTTCATCCTTGGACATTATTTGGATATTGTGCAGATTGCCTTCCTGGAGAAATAGTCTATCTGCTAACCTATCATAAGTTTTTAACAAATTTTGATTGTCAAATTTAACAGCATGTGTTCTTTCAGATAACTTCTCAGTACCCTTAGACATGGATTCAATTTTGTCTGTCAAATTAATGTTACCCTTTTCAATACTATTACTTTTTCAGATAACTTTTGATTTTTTGATGGTATTAATTCTGTCAGCTAACTGTTCATTAGTATTCTGTAAAGACTCTATCATTTCTAAAAGTTCCTCATTCTTAGCTCTGTTATCAAACCATTTTCTTAAGGATAAAATATAAAGAAAAAAACTGAGTCCCAATATCCAATTAATGGATGTATCACAATAACCATATAAGCCTTGCAGAATACAATCCATAGTATTAGCAAAATGTTACTAAAATTTGCCATGATGATATTGTCTGCCAATATGATTTATCAATTACCTGTTGTGAGGTCTGGTAAATTGTTTTAGGTGTAATATTCTTTATTTTCCAGCAGGTGTCATGGTTGCAGAGTTGCGACTAGTGGCACAACCTGGTGCCATGAACAGTCCTGAGCTGCTTTGGATTTTTCGCCTTGGTGCTGGTTAAATACTGAGAAATATGCTTTGCTTGACAAATTAAAAGCAATTTAATCAGTTCTATACAGGGAGAAAGAAGCCTAGAACTCAGGAGCTGGGAACACAAACTGGAAGCTGCTCAAGTCACCATGAGGCAGGGAATGCAGCAGTGGTGGTGGGGGGGTGCTAGCTTGGGACATTTCCAAGTTGCTCTACAGCTTCGCTGTGGCGGGGGTTTTACATAGAAACACTTAGGTAAAAGCAAGTCAGGCAGGCAGGGGTGGGAGACTTTCTGGGCTGTGGACTGGTCAGGCCTTTAAGATGATCTACCTAGTAGGTGTGAACTGAAGATTGCTGACCAGTTACCCTTACCAAATGGCTGAAGTTCTAGGCTCTCTGTTTTATCTGCTGTTCTCTACATGCAACTGCACATAGGCATATATGCAAACCTACACACATACACC
>NC_022034.1:13356449-13362700 GCF_000317375.1 Microtus ochrogaster | reverse complement strand
ACACACAAATATTCCAAGAGTAGAATGACAACAGGAGAAAGTTGCGAAGGAATTCACATTCAGAAAGTCATCTAGAGAAAGAAACAGAGAAACAAGATGCAGAGAAGGGAAAGACACACAGAGGGAAAGACACACAGTCATGTGGAGAGACAGCAAAGAGTAACTAAGGGACAGACAGAAAGCCACATGCAGAGGATGTTTCCAAGACCATCCCTGAAAGAGATATACCAATAAGAATGAGGAAGACCAAGGCACAAGCTGACCCATGCTTTCTAATATGCCTCAATGAGAGGGCAAGCATACAGTTCAGCCATCACAAATGCCACTCATTGGTCCTACAGCTAATGCTTTGATTAGAAGTAAGGATGCTAACTTCAGTGACATATGAGAGCTACAGAGAACAAATTTCCAACATTCTCTTGAGACAGTCCATTAAAACTTTATCTCTCTATTTTGGTCATGGGGAACCTGAGAGTCAGTCATGATTGAGCATTCTTGGTAATGAGTCAGACCCATTTGAACTCAGTGTCTGGGAGCCTGCCACAAAACGAGATGGAAGTAATGAATGCTTCAGCGGGCCTCAAATATTGTAATTCATCATGTGTTTATCCTACAAAGAAATCTGTAATAAAATCCAAGAGTATGGGAGATAAGTGCACTAGCATGTCCAAGGCAATGATGGAGAGCTTGAGTTGCATCTCCACGTAGCCTGGGGCTTAAATGGAGGCTCAGCAGCTAACCAGGGCTACAGGCTGAGCCTCCCTCTCTCAATCTCATTGTCCTCAACCATTAACTATGGCTAATAACACATACTTTGACAGGTGGATTGGTGGAAACAAATTGTACTGGGCAGGTAAGATGTGTGACCCTGCAGAGATGGCATAAGTCCACCCTCCATAGCCTCCTAAAATTAGCTGCTGGTCTTTGGGCCTGCAATGATGGTGAGGATTTTCAGCCAGGGTATTCTCAGCTTAACAATGAGGCAGCCACCTAGTCCCCCAGAAATACTTCTCCAGAGAAGGCCTCCCTGACCCATAGAGTCCATCTGCTCTGTCTACGATGAGCTTGCCATTTTATTTTATATTTGATCTTGGCTTATGCCACCTCCCTATCATCTCTAAATGCCAGACACACGGCACCTAGAGTGGAGGCTGGGAAAACGGTCACCCAGAAAGAGTGTTTTGAAGGAAAATACTGGATGGTAGTTTTCAGAATGATAAAGGGACCATCATCATTAACAACGATCACATAAAATCCTGCTTGCATCTGTTCCCACAGTAGGATCACACCAGGCAGTGGAAATTTGATGGTATTTGAATTGAGTTTCAACTTAGTGGTTTATCCCGCTCTCTAAGATGAATATCTCAAATTCCATCCAGGCTGTGTTTATCTCACTGAAAGCAGTCTTATTTCCTTAATAAAAAGAGCCAGGCAGGAAGAAACAGGGCACATAGCCTTGAATTTGAGAAAAATGGAAGAAGCTGTGGACATTCTCATTCACCCAGACTCTGGGCATCTGCATCCCTACAGCAGAAACCTATCTCTTGTGTCACGGTGGTATTTCTGAAAACGATGTGGTGATTAACTGTTGCTACAGCAACTGGGAGAGAGAATGGGGCACAGCTACACAGCGAAAGCAGAAGTCTTTGATTGTGACCACAGATTACACAGGAGTAAATAACAGCCATGAATCACCTGAGCAGAATAAGGACATAGCTTCCTCCCCATCCACCCTCCACATTCTAGTTTCCTGAATGTATAAAGTGGGGAGTGAATGCAAATATTAAATATGACACAGTGACACTAAAAAAAATCTCTCTATGCTAAATGAAAACACTCAGATATGAGCAAGTGAAATCTATGTGACTGAGGCTCTCAACCCTGGATTCCCAAGATAATTACCTAGAATATTTATGACAACTAACCCATGCTTGGAGTACACCCCAAGAATTTCTGACCCTTCCCTCTAAGATGAAATAAGGGTTAAGGATGATTATCTCAGTCACTTCATGATAAACTACTAATTAGTAACAATGGACTCATTAGCCAATAAATATTTCATGGGTTGATAAGAGATTTCTGTATTAAGTTTTAATTTAAACAACAAGAGTAAGCAGGCCTTCTCCTCACTCATTAAGATAAAGAGTTTTAAGGTACACATTTCCCCTGGGAGTTCTATTATGAATCAATGAGTATATAGAAGTTGAGAGAGCATTGGGGTGGCCATATTAGGGACCCACATAGGACATATTTGTGATGTTGTGCTCCCTATGTCCAACGAAGCCAGCACTTTTAGGAAACTGAGCCTGTGTTGTGTCTCAAAGCCCCACTCATCTCAAAGCTCTTCTATTCCAGCTCTTGGAAGGTGAGGGGAGTCTCTCCCAGGATCTTCGTAGCATTGGGATGATCAATTGTGAAATGAAAGAGGCCAGATGGCTCTGCCATCCTGGGGACAGCTGGTATACCATCCCATCTTCAGTCTGACTCGACCTACCTCATATCTCATTGCTGTATGGTGCTAGCAGTTCCTCTTGGACCTTTGACAATGCCAGGACCAAAGAGACCTGAAATTCCACAAGGGAAGAGAAATCAGTCTGAATCCATCTTCCAACTACATTCTCAGAGCTCCAGGGCAATGTTGATTTGCATCAAACAATCCTCTATCAATTTCTGAAGTGGATTAATAAACAATCTTATGACTTGCAAATAAATTTGCCTTTCTGTGGAGTCTAAGAGGAATCTAAGATGTTCTGTGGAAGAAAACTGTTCTTTGGGACACATCACAAGATCCTGCTTCATCCTTAGGTTCTGTTTCATTATGTTACAGTGGTCATTCCAGCTCTCTAGTGAAGGAAACATAGTATCTTTCCTGTTTCCAAAATAACTTTCTGGATTGGATCTTATGCCTGTGAAGACAAGGCTGTTTTTTTTTTTTTTTTTTGTTCAATGCTAACATTTCCTAGCTCCTATTTGAGGGTTGCCACAGTTGAAGCAAATAAGACATTGCAGATCTCAAGTTAGATTTCCCCCAAACCTCCCTAGTTTAGTCCTCATGTAGTCAACTAATTGTAAATGCTTGCGTCGGGTTTGCAATCATCAAAATGCAATAGCTGTATCTTATCAAAGATAGCTCCATGAAGCTACCAATGAAAAACAAAGTGTAGGTTACTATCTCACCAGAACTAAATTCTTTATCTTTAATACATACAAACCATACTTTAAGGAAATAATCAATTTCCAAAAGAGGAGAATATATCTGAAACAGCTGTTATTCTCAAATATTCACAGGAAAGCCAAGAGCTGTTGAATCTATGTAGAACTAAGGGTTCAAAATCAGCAATAATATTTTTCATTTTAGCCCAGCAGGGCCACCCAAGTGACATTTCCGGGGAACAGAATCAACTTCCAGTAAATTAGCAAACACACACCACAAATGGAAATATTCCATTGAATATTTATAAGAAATAAAAAATTGAAGGTATATTGAAGAAAAGAATTCTCATTGTTGAAATGTCTTATGTTTCAAACTAATCATTTAAACTGAAAAGCAGGATGTCAGGATGGAAGCATAATCAACATTTTATGAGGAACTGGGAGGAGGTGTTTGTTAATACAAAAAGGAAAACGGAAACACTTCCCCAGTTCACTTTGTTTACTTCACCTTCCAGAGACAGAAGGCTTAAGTGTGTTTAGTGGCATGGTGGAGAAAGGACTTGGAGCCAGAAACCTTATTGTAACTCATGATCTTGTGGCCTTCATTTCCTTCCTTCTTGTTAGCATGAGGATAAGGACCAGATTTAATGTCTTCCGCATGTGTGTGTGTGATTGTATACCCAGCCTCCTTCTCAAACAGACAGGGTCAGCAGTCTGAGGGAGGTGAAGCTTCTAGAAATCCTATCTAAGAGATGATAGGAGACATGGCAGAGTCTAAATTCGCTTTGAAATTCTGATGAGAGGTGCCCCAAACCATAATTTGGAAGGGTCTAGTGTGCTCCAGGGTCACCATAGTAGGTCAACTTGTGCTCTAGCTTCTACTTTTTTTAACCATGGACATCTTTGACCACAGAGTTTAACATTCCAATTAGGACCTAAAACATACTCCAATTATGTATTCTAAAAACATGTGACTTTGTATTGGTCAGCTTTGTGTGCATATATGAAATATTTGAAGAAGCCAAATTTATAGGAAGAAAATGTTTACTTCTTTGCTTTAGATGCTTAACGTTTGAACTGCAGAGCTCAGAATCTGTGCCATTCCGTGGCTGCATGCACACTTTGTGATGTGGATAATGGTGGGAGCAGATGCCAGGAGCCTGGGAGTACATGTAGAATACGGGGAGAGGGCAGGAAGAAGAGGAAGAGAGAAAGAGATGGGGGCAGGAGGAGGAAGAGAGGAGATGGGGCAGGAAGAGGAAGGGAGGAGATGGGGCAGTAAGAGGAAGAGGTGTTACATTTTGTTTTTAAAGCAATCTTTTCAGAAGACTCACAATTCAAAGTTTCCTCTCAATAGCACCAGCAGACCAAACGAGCCATCACAGAGGATCTTCGAAAAATACCAACTGTGTTTGTAGCACAGAGCTGTGTTTGCTCCATTTTCTGTGTCCCCCGAGCTCCCACTGATCAGATTCCAAAGCCCACATCTCGTCAATACTTGTCAAATTCCATCTTTGGCTCACCCTGGTCATTCACCTGTCATTTCTACCTCCTCATTACAACCATCTAAATGAGGGCAGTGCACATTTATCTAATTTCCCAGGCTCATGTTTTCTTGGCCTTTGAACATTTTTTATATTTATTTATTACGTTATGTATATGTATTTTGTAATTCTATTGTGTATATGTCTGCATGTATGTCTGTGAGACATGTGTATGCTTGGAGTCAGAGGAGGCCAGAAGAGGGTACCAGATTCCCTAGAACCGGAGTCACAAAAGATTGTGAGCAGTCATGTGGGTGCTGGGAATTGGACCTGGTTCCTTGTAAATGCTCCAAGCATTCTTAACCTCAGAGCCCTCTCTCTAGCCAGTCTATCTTTTCAATTCATCCTTCAGTGTGGTTCAAATCCACATTCCTGGCTTATAGCTCTCACCTTCTCATTCAGGTTTACGAAAGTGTGCAGTTGATTTATTGATTCTGCAAGGGTATCAGAGTCTCTCCCAGAGCAGAAAGGCTCTCCAAAATTTGAATCTATTTAGCCTTGCAAACTCCTTTCATTCTATTTTTTCCATATCCTATGACTGGCCATACAACAAATATCCCCATATCCTCATGTCTTTTCTTTGACTTGTCCCATTATTTTCACTATTGAATTTCTCTTCATCTTCACTGACTCAAAGAAAATGCTGCTTGGTGGTGGTGGTGCACACATTTAATCCCAGAGATGCAGACAGATCTCTGTGAGTTCAAGGCCAGCCTGGTCTACAGAATAAGTTCCAGGAGAGCCAAGACTGTTTTTACAGAGAACTCTGTCTCAGGAAAAAAAAAAAAACAAGAATAGAAGTCGAAACATATAATCATATTTTCCTAAGAGAACTACTTTAATTTTTGTATACTCCACTTACATATGCTTTTTTCATAAAAATGGTCCATTTTTATAGACTTTTAAATTTTCATTAGCAGCCCATTTGCTATATAATCCTGATAGTTTTCATTTTTTAAAAAAATATAGCTTATTTTTGCAACAAAAATCAATGTGATATATCCTTAAAATATTATTTGACCTTTAAAAGGAATGGAAACTGATACATGCCACAACATGAATAATTTCCAAAATATGATATGTGTGAAAATCTGTACACTCAAAGGCATATCTTATGATTTCAAATATAAGGAATACCCAAAGTAGGTAAAACCAAAAGGGCAAAAATCCCGTTAGTGGTTGCTGAGGCCTGGAGGAGAGTGGGACGGACCTCTCAGTAGGTATGGCCTTCCTGTGTAGAGTGAGGGAAATGCTTGCCCAGCTCTGCGCCTGTCTGAATGCCACTGAGCTGAGATGCTTTTCAGTTTTAATAGTTGTGCAATTTTACACCACAGACGTGCCACAATTCACTAAAACACTTTTTCTATGAGTGGTTACTCTCACTTTCTGTTTTTCAGCTGTTACAAACGGTTGCAATTAATAGTCCCAGATATATTAGTTTCTATTTTTATTTATTTATTTTTTTTTTTTTTATTTTTCGAGACAGGGTTTCTCTGTGGCTTTGGAGCCTGTCCTGGATCTAGCTCTGTAGACCAGGCTGGTCTCGAACTCACA
>NC_022034.1:13354385-13356349 GCF_000317375.1 Microtus ochrogaster | reverse complement strand
ACTCACAGAGATCCGCCTGCCTCTGCCTCCCGAGTGCTGGGATTAAAGGCGTGCGCCACCATCCTATTTTTATTATCTTTGGTTAGCTTTCAAGAAGTAGAATTACTGGGATAAAGGTATAAACATTTTATAGTTTTGGAGGTATATTGACAAACTATTTCTTTAAAAATATTATTACAATTTTTGTTGCCATTTATACCAAGTATATTCTTTTTGTAACTTCAAACTTACTGGCTCAAAACAAAATAAAAATCATGCTTCAATATAATATTTTAGTAAATTTATTCTCATATTTTAATAAATGCAATTTTGTTATACTTTCATCACTATATTTTATGTAAATTATACTTTCATCACTATATTTTATGTAAATTGCATTTTTACTAGCAAAATATATAAATTTCAAAGGGCCATTGGCCACATCAATCTTGTTTTTTACTCTATAGTACTCAGCACTACATACTATTTAGTATGTATTTAGTGTATTTGTGCTATGGGTAAACATTTACTTACTACTCAAGATTTTAATATTCTTGACTAGTCTATATGAGCTTTTACCACTAGTAGCATGCTGTGGGACAATGGTCTGTACCCTGTCACTTGTATTTTAAATAAACGCTGATTGGCCAGTAGCCAGGCAGGAAGTAGAGGCAGGGCAATGAGAATTCTGGGAAGAAGGAAGTTTCAGTCTGCAGTGGTCATCCAGACACAGAGAAAGTAAGATGTGACTGTCTCGCCAAAAAAGTACCAAGTCACATGACTAACACAGACACGAATTATGGGCTAATATAAGTTATAAAAGTTAATAAGAAGTCTGAGATAATAGGCCAATCAGATTATAATTAATGCAGACCTCTGTGTGAGTCTTTGAGACTTAATGGCTGTGGGACTGGGTAGAACAGAAACCTCAGTCAACAGTAGCATTAGTTTTTGTCATTATTACAGCAAACATTGCCTTTTAATTTTAATATTACTTTAGAAAACAAAAAACATGTAACCAAAACTATTGATTATTTTTAATTTTTTTTAACTACCCCATACACTAAAAGTCGCGTTAACAAGCAGGCAGTATAGCCTTTCAAGTGTTCACTGACTGTGTTATCTTGTAATCATTTGAGCTTTCTTTGGGAACGTTTTTTATTATCTGTACAAGGACTGTCCACTATGCTACTCCCGGGTCCTGCTTGGTTGTGTGGCTGTTGAGTCCACAGCCACTGGGCCTCAGAAGCAAGGGCTTTGATTTGCAGCCCCCGAGCCTCAGCTTTCCTTCTAACCATGCCTATATATATATATATATATATTCTCCTAGGCAGGAGGGATTTAAATTAACACAGTCAATACTCTGAGATTCAGGATTAAGTCACCATCGCTGTTATGTTGGCCATAAGGCTTCCCATCAGCTTTAATGACAGAGCTCCTGCATGGGCTGGATGCTGGGAGCCTAATACTTTAGTGTGACTATTTGAATATAGGGATGTTTGGACATAGATATTTTTATTATATGGCCTAGAAAAACAAGTCATTAAATTTTAGGTATATTTCCATCATTAAGAAAAACTGTTCGACTGATACTTCATCCCGTCTCCTAGCTTCGCTCAACCCGTCTGCCACCTCATTGATCATGTGTGACCTCACTTGGGAGCAGAGCAAAATAAAAATAAAGATGAGGTTTTCAAAAACATCTTTGTAAGGTTCGCCATGGACTTAGCCATTGAATTTCTGTTTTGTTTTCCATTATGGAACAATTTTAGTATCATAACTCACGAGTGTTGGTTCAAGTGCTCCAGAGAAGCAAAAGCTATAGGAAATAGAGACAGATTGATCCATAGACAGATGATAGGTAGATAAATTTCAAGAAAGAAATGCACCATGGGAGTTGGCTCTTGATATTATGGAGGCCAGGAAGTCCCACACAGGCTGGCAGTGACCTGGGAATCAGAGAATCTGCAGAGAAGCTATGGGAT
>NC_022034.1:13348089-13354285 GCF_000317375.1 Microtus ochrogaster | reverse complement strand
CTTTCTTTCTTTCTTTCTTTCTTTCTTTCTTTCTTTCTTTCTTTCTTTCTTTCTTTCTGCAATCACTTCCAACAGGCCTTCTTGTACTATAGGATGGTTTTTTTGTAGGCTGGATGATCCCTGGCCAGACTGATGAGCAGGGGTTTGAATGACTCTGCCCTCTTCTTCCAGAAGGCCCTTCCCGGAGACATCCCCAGCACACTGTTCTGTCTGCTTCACTGGCTCAGTCTCTTCAGCACACAAACCATCCTCTAGAATATCTGCTTCTCTACCACACCTACTCCGTGGTGACCTGAGCTGCTGCCACACGAGCAGTGAACAGGCGCTCTGACACAGTGTCTTGTCTATTCCCAGCTGACGTTTTCAGTTTTCCCACCGGCACTTCCTTTTCCTCTACTACTACTTCCGTCGGGCATGTCAGTGGGGCATGTCAGTCCATTGTGCCATGTCTTGCTTTCTGACCTTCCAGGACAGCTGTGTTGCAGTCCCCTGTACCAGAACACGTTTAGCTTTCCTATGAAAATGGCCTGGTCATTTCTTCATCTATGATTTTAGCCCTATCCTGTTTTCCTGCTTCTCAGAGGACATCAAAGCCCCAGTCAAGTCCCATCTTCCTCCATCTGGTCCCTTAACCAAATGTTACTTTGAAGTCATTTTTTTATAATGCTGATTTTTATCTCCAATTTTACTGCAAAGCCCAAGGAAGCAAGAGCCGGGCTGTTTCACATCCAAGGTTCCCCATGCCATGTCGAAGCACATATGCTTTCATAAAGAATAACAGCTTCAGTAATGAATACACTCATTTTATCCCATCCTGCTTCCCTGCTCCTCCTCTCTCATCCTGGGTACTCCCCTGCCTCAGTCACATGGAATGGCTAACTCCTTCTGCATCTTAGTTGTCATCGTTTGTCCCAGGGAGAGAGAAGTACCCAGACAGCACAGAAAGGACAGCAGCGTCTTTTCCACTTCTGAGCTAGCTTCCATCTTCAAGGGCAGCTGCACCTCACCTCTCCTGCCATCCTCCCAGGCTCAGTCACTGTCTGTCGATGGTGTCTGTCTGTCTGCTACTCACCGTTAAGCTCTGTGTGTTACCCGATGCTGTCCTCTTGTTCTCTGAAGATAGCTGGCAGTGGTAACCACAGGGAAAAGACTTTGTGGAATTGTTGCTGCTGAGCTTGGGTTTGCCTGTTTCATTTTCTTCTGTTTACAGTAGTTTGCCTGGATTCTTTCCTATAGCTCCACACTATTTCCTCGGGCCAAGAACATAAGAATAGGAGTGGGCCTCAGCTCATGGATAGGGAAAGGCAGCTGACCCTTGGGGGTAAAGAAAACAAGGATTGCTGTGATATGTTTCCCAAATTGGCCAAACAGTTCTCTATTAAACAGTGAAGATACTCACCCAGTCTTGTAGGTTACCAGGAGTCCTAAACTGAAAACAATGACAGCTCAGGTATTTGTGTTCTTTTGTTTGTGCATCAGACATCCAATACTTTGCTTACTGTGGCTCTTCTTAAACACCAGAACTCTCACTGGGCTATGACTGGTGGCATTGCTAGTAAATTACTGATCATAATGACCTGGGCATACCAGCACCCACCTGGAATCCCAGCACTCAACTGGAGAGGCAAGTTCAAGGCTAGGCTGTGTAATGAGTTTCAGACTAGCCTGAGCTGCATAGTGAGAACCTATTCCAAAATGTCTATGTATGTATGCACCTACATATGGATCTATCTGCCTACTGATAAACAGATATATGGTCCTTTTTCCTTCGTGCTGTGGACACACTCCACTCAGGCAAGGAAAGGCAGAGGCCTTCAAAGCTTAGAAAACTTTTCTGCAACCTTTTCCCATGACATACAAGCTCATTAATGTCTTCTAAACTTGAGAGAACAGTGCTCTTTGCTTCATCAAAACAAGACAATGTCTTCACAATTAAAAATAACAAACATAAAAACTATGTTATGCTATGATAAAACATTGTGAACAGAAGTGACTTCTGCAATAGCCTATTTTGGCTGGTGGTTACAGAGAGAGATGAGTTCACCACGGTAGCAAGTGGCCCCTGGCACAGAGGTAGGGAGAGGAAGCTGAGAGCTTACATCTTCAAATGCAAGTGCGAAGCAGAAAGAGCAAACAAGACAGATGATGTAGGTGAGGCTTTCAACTCTGAAAGCCTGCCTGCAGTGACACACTTCCTCCGGCAAGGCTGCACTTCCTGAACCTCTCGGAACAGAGCCACCAACTAGGGACCAAGTAGTCAAATATCAGAGCTTGTAGGGAGGGTGTTCTCATTCAAACTACCATATCAAGTAAAACAAACTGGGACACAGAGTTGAAATAATAGATTCATCTGCCTTTGTTCTCAAATGGCATGAGGGATCCAAGGGAAGAGGCAGTCCTGAATCACACCCCTGTGCATGAGATGGTTGTGTGGTCTTGAACTGTTTATTATGGGATAGCAAGTAGGGAGGTTTAAAGTCAGGAGATCAAAACAAACCAGACCCCAGGTAAGGAGTATCAACTACAAAGATTACCTTGAATGAAGAACACACATCCCCAATCTTTATATGCACCAAACTTTCCCTCAAAAAAGAAAGCCTTCATCTTGATAATTAGTGCTTTGAAAAAAAATCTCTTAAGGGTGCTGTGGATATTGCTCTGTGGCTAAAGTGCTTACCACACAAACTTGGGGACCACTGTTCATATCCTCATACTTTCCGGAACGTCAGGTGAGAGGACATGCACCTGTAATTCCATCCTTGGAAGGTGGCCTGGGTGGGTGGGAGACAAAGCAACCCAAGGGGAAGCTGGTTAGGGAGACTAGCCACACTGCTGAGTTCTGAGCTCCATTGAGAGATCCTGCCTTCAGGAATAAAGTGTGTGGGGGGGGTGTACTGAAGATGACTCATGACATCAACCTCCAGGCTCCACATGTACAAACACAGAGATACATGAGAACCTACCACGTGTATGCCCCACAGGTTTGCACATATGTGTATACCCCCTACACAACATATACATGGAAAAAAAGAAGTAAACCATTTATATCAACCACTTATATGAAGGTTATCTAGCTCTTCCTGAATCTTGCTATATGCTAAGCATCTCAGAGTCGATTATAAAGACCTCTACAGCATTTTCATGTCATTTTGTTTACTAAATACACTGTAGTATAAGCTGGCTGAATCATCAACCTTCCTTGGAAAGAGGGAAGGTCAGAGCCCAGGTTTTTGAGCAACAAAAACACCAGAAAAAAAAAGAACCTGGGAATCGGCAAAGCCCAACCACACATCTGCACCCCTGTTTCTTTCTGATTTTACTGAAAGGCCTTTTATTTCTAGGGAGGTGCTGAAGTAGTTCAACCTAGCCTACCTCACCAACGCGAACTCGTCATGAAGATTCTGACACATTCCCCTTCTCAGAGCAATGGTGTCTTCCTTCGCTGAATGAGTTTCTTTAGGAATTAACATTTATATCCTCCCCACAAGACACTCCAGGGTGCGTATTACAGACAAGCAATGACATGCCTTGGCAGTTAATGGCACTCAGTCAAAACTACCAGGGCTTGTCATTATTAGGTCATAATACCCACCCTGGAGTGCCTTCCAGTTTAATTGTTCCCTCTTCCATTCCAGAAACCAGCAAAAGACATATTTTGCTAATGTCCCTGCTTTGTTAATGAGTTCAGAATGGATGAACACATGTGTTCTTTCTCCTTTGCCTAGCAAACGTGTATTCAGAAATAAATGCAGGTTGCTCAATCCCTAACTCCAGCTTGCATATTTTACTACGATGAGTTTGCCATGACTCAGATGCATGGGAAGCAAAGATTTAGTATGCAGAGTCTGTCTAAATAGTCAGACAATAAAAACTCAGGAGCCGCCCACTCTGCCAGGGTCCTGAGCATTTATCTCCTCGCAGCATCTGTTTTTCTGCTAAAATTCCCATTACTAGAGTTATGCTTTAGTCTGGATTAGAGTTCACAATAGACGGTTCCAATCTGATGCAGACAGAGTTAGTGAAAACCTGAATCAGGGTGTAAGCCTAGGTGGTTTTCTTTCCTCAACTCCATTCCAGATACTCCCAAGGAATGGAAAACTCAGTCATTCTTCTACCCTCAAGCCACAGCTTCCTGACAACAGCAGTTTAAAAACAAAGGAAAGACTGAAAAATTACAGGGAAGACAAGATGGGCACATGGCTGCCCAGGAATGGAAAGGATCTGAGTTCCTCCCAGTAAGGAACCAGCTGCTGAGCAAAGGAAACACAGCACTAGTAGTTATCCTGGCGCAATCGCTCTTGGAGAGTGCAGAGTGAAGAGGAACTGGATTCGGTTGAGGTTGCACAATCTTTAATTTCACTTTAATTCAGAACAATTAACAATAAATAACAATGAATTTTTTTCTTGCCATTTTGAACCATCCACAAGCTTGGTGAATCCTTCCAAATATTAAAATCCAAGGTCAATTTTTATCCAAGTTCCTCTGAACACAGCAAGAAGGGAAATCCTCAATTCATCCTAGGAGACCCACAATAGCTAGCTACTAAAATCAGACAAAACTGGGCTGGAGAGGTGGTTGAGAGCCTCGCATTCTCAAAGCTCCTGTGGAGGACCAGAGTTCAGTTCCCAGTACCCATAGCTGTCTGAGACTCCAGCTCCAGAGTATCTGGTGCCCCCTTCAGGTCTCTAGAGCCACCTGAACTCAAATGCACATACACACAATTTAAAAAATAAATGTTTAAGATCAAGCAATGCTGGGAGTTACAGGCAACACACTCCATCTGATAATGACTGTCCATAAAAAAAAAGTCAGGGCAGCTGTAATAATATCATCCCTATGAGTAAGACTGGATGATTTTCCCCAGAGGATTGGAAACAAGACAAGGACATCTCTTACCATTTTTAGTTCATGTTGTAGTAGAGATTCTTAGGACCTAGGCGTACTAGCAACAATAGTACGCTGAAGTCTTCCACAAACAAACGAGAAAATCTGAGGGATCGTTGCAAAACAAATGAAAGCCAAAGTGGTCTCATTAGAAAACACTAGAGCAAGTCCCCAAAAGTCTGCCACTCATTTCAGCTTTCAGTAGGCAATCAAGAAAATCTTCACTCTTGGGGTGGCCAAGATCACATCCTTCTTCTCCCAACCCAGTCACACAGTAGTGAGATTCCCTGAACCCATTCTTCCCAGGGCAGACCTTTTGGAGATCCTGGTAACATTAACAGCAGAAAGCAACAGAAGCCAGGCTGTGAGTCCCAGCACATTCTGTATGCAGCCCACAGTGAGTTCGGTTTTTATTGAGATTCTCCCTTCATCAAGGTTATCCGTCCAGCAGTTACTAGCACTGAACCCTTTTATCAGCCCCACTTGGTAATTATAAAATATTTGCAATTATACAATATGTTAATTCCCAGTCATCTACAAACAGCTTAATCAATTGAGTGCAGTTTACTATTCTAGTCTAAACATTATGGACTCACACGAAGACTCAGAGATCAGTAAATTATTCTCGATTGTTAAACTGCTGCCAAACCAATCAGAAGTTTTATTTGAATTTATTAGGCCTGCTACATTATTTAGCCAGCAAGATTAAGAAAAACAATGGAGACAAAGAGGCAAGATGGAGTCACACCGGGAAGCCTGATAAGACCCTATGAATTACAAGGGGGAAGCCATCTAAATTCAAGGAGAGCCAGAGTCACCTGAAACCTGGTTAAAATTGATGTCAGGCTGGATTCCGCAGGCATCTGGGCTCCACACTGCTTCCCTTCATGCTGTGCTCGGGTTGTGGGCTCCCACATATGTGTGCACATGCACATACGGGCATGTCATAGATGATTAGACCTATATTTTGTACAGCCTTGCATATGCAAATGCCGCGTGTTTACAGCCGCGATACTGAAAAGTAGATTCTTAAATGCCCATTAGAACTTATTATCTCCCCAAATAGAACAAGAGATGAAATACCCTGCCAGCATTTATATCAAAACGCATCCAGTGACAGCCGCATGTTCCCAGTTACAAGCAGGCTTTTATGCACCTCCAGGCTCGTCCCTCCCTTCTCTTAAATCTTTTTAAAATATTTTATGTGTCACCAAATAGTCTCTCAGTGATTTGATTTCTTGTGACAACTGGATACTCTTTAGCGGGCACATGCTATCTGTTTAAAATTTTATTTTTATTATATATATAATA
>NC_022034.1:13338799-13347969 GCF_000317375.1 Microtus ochrogaster | reverse complement strand
CCACAGAGCCAGAAGAGGGCACTGAATCCACAGGAACTGGAGTTACAGATGGCTTAAGTCACCACATAGGTGCTGGGAATTGAATCTGGGTCTTCCCAGAAGTCAGTGCTTTTAACCATTGAGGCATCTCTCTAGCCCCTAGAATGTTACCACGAAACCCGTTTAAACAATCCTCATTTGTATATCATGGAGCTCACCTGGTTGAATGGGCTTAATCATGAAGAGGCAATTAATTCAGATTTAGGAGGTCTTTCCTCCCCACCACCCATGGAAGGCAGAGACTTCTAGCTTGGAGGGCCACGTGTTGTTGATTAAGTCAATAAGTTCGCGTTTTATATTCAGTAATATACTCAGTTGTTACGTTACACCAAGCATGAAAAAAATGAAGTCTTAGGGATTCAAGTTAGGGTTTTGCATATGCTAGGCAAGCGCTCTACCACCAAGTTACTTATTTCGTCCGCCTTTCTAGTTTTTTAAAGAAAACATTTAGTCAGGGTCACATTAAGTGCCAAAGGCTGGCACTGAACTTGAAAAGCTGATTTGCCCATCCTGCTCTTCCAAGCAGCAGGGATTTGGGTCCCTGTCACTAGACCTGGCTATGAATGTGTTCTTGGACAAATGGGAGGTGCTTTTCAAAGTTTACATAAAGGTACCAGCAACTGGAAGTGCTAACATCAGCATCCTATTGAGACAGTGCTCTGTTTTAATCCCCATGCTAACATGCAGATAACTGCCCTACAGCTCCCTGATGCTAGACCCCTGGGGTTCTGGTTAACAAGTGCAGCTCCTGGGATGGAGTCTAGCACTTCCCAAGGCTTGGTTGAATGTCTCCATGTAGAGTAGAAGTGGAAGAGGGCCACGTGCAAATGCACATTTGCACACACTGCCTGGAGTCAGACTTTCCGATGTGTAAACGTGATTAAACATTAAACGGACGAGTTGAGCGGACTTTATCGGTTCTGCCCACATTTCTAGAGGTTTGTATGTAGTCAAGTTGTCTGAAAGTGTTTCTGTGTGGAATACAGGCAGCCTGCTTTCTATTCATGGTCACACGTATGACATTTCTCCTGAAAATTTCTTGCTCTGTTTAGCACATCTGAGAGACTTAGCCAAATTAGAATTTTCTTTGCAGATCAGTTATTTGAACTGGAATAAAATGAAAATCTGTGTGTTTCTTTTGGTCAGTGATTAAATAGAATGGCATTCCCAACTGACTGATCTCTGCCACAAAACGAAAAAAAAAAAAAAAAGCAATGTACGTTTCTTTCTAGGCAACGCACAGTAGACTACTTAAAAAAATTACTGTACATAGAAGAATAAGAAAGAGAAATAGGGAAACAAAACCATCTGCTAAGCTGTGTAACCCCAGGACCAGAATCAAGGGGGTGGGTACCCTGTGGCTGAGAAGGGAATGCTGACTCGCAACACTGTCTTTTAAGGAAGGAAAGTATGGAAATAACAGACAAATTTAAATGAATAAAAAAAAGGCCTTGCTAGTGTCTCTCCTGTTAAATCCAAAAGGTTTTAGAAAAGCAAGCAAACCAACAAAAACTCAACTCTACACTCTGTAACTATGGACACAGCATTAGGCTAGCCTCAGAAACATCTTTCCGCTCCTCTCCATATTTTGTTCTACTGACTTGATTTCTAAGACCAATATCAGACAACATTCTCTAAAATCTTTTACAAGATGGACTAGATGTAGGCCATCGCTTGAATAACTACACTGGAACTCAGTATTTAGGTGAAACTTCAGATGTGTGAGTGTAACCCAAGCAGACAGTTTTCATCTCAGCTATGAAGAGACTAACCCGTCTAGTCATGGGACCAGAACCATCAGGGGAACTGTAGAGCATTGCCTTCAAGCTCAGCTAAAATCACCTCTTTTTGTAGAAAGAGCAAAACCCACAGAATTCTGGCATCATAGTTTGAACACCTAAAACACTTCTCTGAATGAAGCTGGAGAGACACCTTGGGGATTGATAACATGTGTTGCTCTCACAGAGGTCCCAGGTTCTGTTGCCAGTGCCCACACTGTGGGCTAACAACTGCCTGGTGCCTGCGGCCCAGAGTGGCCAGAAGAGGGGGATGGACCCTGGATCTGGAGCTATGGTATGCTGCCTGAAATGGGTGCTGGGAACAAAATCCGAGTCCTAGGTAAGAGCAGCAAGTGTTTGCTTTTTTTCTGCAGAGCCATCTCTTCAGCCCCAACAGAAACATTTTAACCTTAAATGAACTTACAGTGGTCAAACAATGAAACATCGCATAACATCGCTGAGAATTTACTGGCTCTCCTCACATTCTGCATGTGGTTGGTTATTTATGAACTATATTTAATGACTATATTTAATTTTATTCTCTAGTGTAGAATGAAATCTAGGTCTTTTCCCACTGTCATTTTAAATCCCCTAAATTTAAATATTTTTCAATGCAGTTGGGCCTGATAGATGCCTAGAAATAGTGAACACTGAAACACTTGTATCTAAAGGGGTATGAACAGATAATTACTATCAGGGAGAACACAGAAAACTAATGAATGTGTTATCTTCATTGCTGATAGCAATGATGAGTCTGATTAAAAAAAATAGTAGCAGAAGAATTTGTAAAGCTGGACACCTTCATATAACACTGGGAAATAGTGTTCATGAATGTAACTTCTTTAGGTCATTTGACAATACATAGTTTTAAAAAGTAGATGTACTCTTTGGTTTAGTAAAGATGATTTCAAAAATTATTTCAATTTATAAACATTAACTCAGGACTGAATGTCAACCTGTAGTTAAGGGGTAAATAAGTAATGGTATGGAGTGGCTGGAATGTTTTCTCCTTTTCCAAAATTCATACGTTGAAACATAATCACCAATGTGCTAGTATTAGGGAGTTGGGATTTGGGGAAGTGGTTAGGTCATGAAACAGAGTTCCCATAAATAGAATCAAGGCATCCTCCTAAAAGAGATCCCCCAGAAAGCCACCCAGCCTTTCTGCCACATGGGGACACAGTAAGATCTGTCCAAGAATCCAGCCTTCATTAGATACCCCATCTGTTAGCGACCTGCTCTTGGAGCCTCTAGAACTGCAATTGCTCATAAGTCATCAAAGTGTATGATATTTTACAATAGTGAGAATGGATGCAGGCATTACCCATCTATAGAAGAAGATACCTCATATTGATTATGTTTTTTTTTTTAAGATTATAAAAGGCCAGTGAAATGGTTCAGATAGTAAAGGCACTTGCTGTCAAGACTGTGAGCCTGGTCTCTGGGACCCACATGGAAGGAAAGAACCAATCCTTTCAATTTGCCCTCTTAACTCCATTCATACATGTTGGCACATGCATGTGTGTACATGCACACACACACCACACACACACACACACACACTCAAATAAAATAAAAAAGCAAATAAGTGTGAAAATGAAACAAAAATAATACTTCATACTTCATAAAATAAAAAGTTCTTAATGGTAGAAAAATGTCAAAACAAATTATACATGTAAGCTAAATATTTCACTTATGAATACATATCCATAGTTACACAGTTTACATAGAAACAGACTAGACAGACATATATCAACCTTTTCCTTTACTTCTTAATTTCATTCTGTATTTTAATTTGCAAATTACCTCTCCCAACACTACTTCAGCAACATTACACTTGCAGAATCAGGAGAAAATACAACCATAAAACTTATTTTCAGTGTAGATGATGCAGATTATAATTTTTGAGTACTAAAGAGTTGAAATATTCCCATTACAGGTTGGATTTCAAATTAGATCAGCTGGGCACATAATCCCATATGCAGATACATCAATATTTTTCAGTTATATGCTTCTCAGTGAGGGTCACTTTTATCTTCACAAAGGAACCGCTAAGTGTCCACTCCTTCATCCAATAATAACAGACACTGAAATCATAGATTAAATGTTTTATTGGGTTAAGATTACCAAATCAGTCGTCAACCATAGATAGGAAAGGCTCTCTGGGAAAAATCTGGTGTGTGTGCGTGCTGTCCTTGTTTTTCTAATCTGATAACACAGGGACACTTACCATGCTGCCTGGACTCGCTGCCTTCATAGCTGGCTCTGTAAACCATTGTTTCCCCTGAGAACATTCCAGTCATGTAGGCGCCATAACTTAGAGCTACTTTTAAGGGCTTGGCTTCAAATCTCACTCGCTGGTTTGACTCCTAACAAGATACTTCTAGTGCGGTGCTGTTGCTTTCAGGAGAGATGGTAAAGGAACTATTAATGACACTAATTAAGATGTGTGAACATCACTTAGATACTCCTCCTTGCTGCTTTCCAAGTACAAGCTATGTTACCTAACACATTAATTGGTAATGATACAAGTGCATATCTTTCAACTACAAGGTCAGTTTTTAAAGCATGGCTTTTATTATTAATGTGCTTTCCATTCGTACACAGTCCACGTAAAGATTCCATTAACAAACATTCCTGTGCTCTTCCTTAACCCCACTGCCGTCAAAACTGCTCCTGTCTACCCAGAATGCTTTGGTCCTGTGGGCTCAGCACTTCAAACCCTTTCCTGACCTTAAATGTAGCTATTAAAGTATTGTATATACACCCAAAACCTATTTGCTTAATAGACTTTTGCCTTCTGCATTTTTAAGTCTTCCCATTTCCTTGTGATTTCTGCCAGCCATGCAAAACTCAGAGGCTGTTCACTTGAAATGCAGTGCTCAACTAGCCAAGGTAAAATTGTGTGTATCTAGAGTAAAAATGAGCACAGATTCATCAAAGTGAAGATGTTACCCTATTCATATAACACCTTGCTTGTGCATAGATACTTAGACTTCTCAGTGACTTAGTGCATACGGTAGAGTTAGCAGAAGACCCTGGGGAAAGAAAATGGAGGCTCCAAATGTCCAAGATCTCAGTACAGCGCAGGGCATTTGTTTTCTGGTGCTGAGATTTTTAAAATGGCATTTGCAAAGGTCCTTTAGTTGTCTTCCTTTATGAAAGAGGACTTGGTTTAGTATAAAAACCTTTGGTGCTTTTTTTTTCCTCTTCCAAATATTCACCGTTTCTAGAATATGGCGTCACTAATATAAGTGCCATGTGTGCTTCCTTGGACGTAGCCCTTGCTTTCCACCATGTATGTTTTTGGTCCATTTGTCTTTGTCTCTGCATACTGTCCTCGCATGTCTTCACAGAAGTCTGTTGTACACATCAATCTGAAAGACATAGGTCTTCAACCCAAGAAAGTTCTCCTTACTTAAAGTTTATGATGGGTTCGCTTGTGCTCAGTCTTGTCTCAGATTCATTTCAGCTTTTCCTCCACATTTCACATTTCCCTTCTTTTCCCACTCCTGTTTAATATTTATCACTCTCTTTTGCATTCTGGGAAAGCCCCAAATTATAGTCCATGTTAATGTTTCAATTTTCCACAACATCAGTTCTGTTCTTTACCGTGCCTGACACTAGTCTGAATTAGTGACTGATCCCCACCCCTCACCAATCTCCACTCCCTCCCGAAACAGTCTTCGCTTATCCACATCCCAGCTGAATCATGGAACTCATAATTTTTCTCTCATAGTTAGAATACAAAGAGATTTACCACATTTTCAGAACTTTGGTGACATTAGTTCCAGAAGCGTTTCTCCCCAAAAATCATGTTCCAATCGCTTTGTGCTGTGTCTTCACCTTTTCTGTTTCTAAAGTGATGGCTATGTCTCCATCTTGGTGTTGGTTAGGAACAAGACACATAGCCCATATTAGCTTTTTCTACTCATTGTCTGATATGGGAGTGTCATATATCAATCTGTTGATTTCATTGGTTAAGCAATAAAGAAACTGCTTGGCCCTGATAGGTTAAAACATAGGTGGGAGGAGTAAACAGAACAGAATGCTGGGAGGAAGAGGAAGTGAGCTCAGAGAGACGCCATGCTCCCCTCTCCCTGGCAGATGATAGCTCTGCTCTCTGAGGCAGACGCATGAAGCTCAGGCCCAGGATGGACATAGGCTAGAATCTTCCCAGTAAGCGCACCTCGGTGCTACACATTATTAGAAATGGGCTAGTCCAGGTTGAGAGTTAGCCGAGAAGAGGCTAGATATTAATGGGCCAAGCAGTGTTTAAATGAATACAGTTTGTGCGTCGTTATTTCGTGCATAAGCTAGCAGGAGGCCGGGGTGCTGGGGACGCAGCCCCGCCACTCCTATTACAACAATTGTGAAGGTGAATGTGAATAAATCCTACAGGTTTCAGATTGTAGCCTCTAAGGGACTATTGACAAGGCTGGTGCTCAACTCCAGTTTTGGTGCCTAACTTTGTGCTCCATGCTTTATCACAGATGTACGGTAAGGAAAGAAGTCAGGTGTGTGTGTGTGTGTGTGTGTGTGTGTGTGTGTGTGTGTGTGTGTGTGCGCGCGCACGTGTGTGTGTGAGTGTGTGTTTTGGGAGGGAATTTATTTCTTTGAAAGGCAAATTTCATATGCTTATGATTTAGTTATACAAAGATTGAGAATATAGATGAAGATAGATGGGAGCAGACAGAACACATATAGGATGAAATGGACTATAGACAGCATGTAGAAAAGATAAGGATATGAAAATCTGAATGACTTTCAAGGTATCGCTCCATCTTCCGAGTCATTAATTCGAAGTTTTCCTGGGTCTTGCTCCCCAACACAAAGACACAAAGACGTGCTAAGGGAAGAAGAGCATGCATAACATGCAAGCTGCATTGCAGGTGGCATCAGTGAAACTCAGAGGGGCAGCCTAGGTAGAAATTTTAGATTCTGAATACTGATCTAAGAGCTGGACTGCCTGGGGCATAGGCAGTCCACTCCAGGCTCTCAAAAGGTTCCTTTGCCCCTCCAAGCAGCAAGCTTGTAGCATGAGACTGTCTCAGATTCTTCTGTCTTTGTTTCTAGGTTTTGTGGTTATTAGCATTTTCTCCAAAATTCTGACTGCCAAGGCAAAGCCAGCATTGCTTGTCTGCTTTCTTGAAGAATGTTCTTCTTTGTGTACCTTCCAGAGTACTTTGGAAGGGGTGAGAATCTGCCCCAGGAACTGTGAAGCACATGCCACAGCAGTTCTAATTTTAGTCCCCGATCACTCAGTTCGGTTGCACAGATAACTGATTGTCACCAGCTATTTACAGAAGCAAACTGAGAACAATCCTCTCCCATCCTCACCATTCTCTCCGGAATCAAATCTTCGGGAGAACAAATCCAGTATTAGTTGTTTTTTCCTCCGTGTGAAATCATGTCAATATGTTACCTTTCTGCATATCTTAGCCGAAAGTGTTCTTCTAATTAAGTGATAGCTACAAATTAAAGAAACTTGAAGCATTCCTGCACTGACAGCAGAGACCGTACTCTAAGCCGAAATCCTGAGGGAATCACAACCCAGAGGCTACAGTAGGAAACCTGGCTTTCATGTTAGGAAGAAAACTTAGTTCTGTTGTTTTTAATAGACAGGGACCTTTTATCCACATGCCTACATTTCAAACACTTGCATTCTGATAACTGGTAGTAAAAATAAACAAGAGCATCACCCACAGACTCTACTGGTAAAAACTGTAGGTTTCTAGATTTCAACCATGCAGGAAGAAAAATGTCCCAGATTAATCCAGGCATGGATACATCATGGATGGCAGTTAAATTAATTTATACCTAGCAGCCATCCTGGCTGAGGGTACTGCTGGCACCAAGAGAATCCTAGCCATGAAAGCACTGCTTTTCCAAACGGATAGATACCATGTTGTCGGAGGGACAGGGAAACAACTTAAGAGCATAGTCACAGTTTTCACATCTATACGAGGGAATCCAATCAGATTAAAGGCATTTGACAAGCAGGGTGGAGATTAGGCCCGGCTCTCTGTATACTGTGTCTTAAATGTATGCTGTCCCACAAACTTGGGAGGGCTAGACTTGGTTTACAGCTGCTGGGCTTCCAGACAGGATGGGATTCCAAGGGAGTTGGTCTCATGAACACACTCAGCCCTCTACAGATCTCGAGTATAGCAGCGGTGGTGGCTGTTGAGAGGAGGTGCAGAGGAAGAGGCTGGGCCTGCCTAGAGGGAACGGGTTACTAAAACCGCGTCCTTGTGTGTCACATCCGGTTTCCCTTTTCTCTGCTTGCTGGAGACCACACGGTGAGCTGTTCTATTTTACCATGCCCTCCCTGCCGTGATGACTGAGAACCCTGAGCCCAAGAGCTAAAGTCAGGCCTCCTTTAAGTTGCTTGTGCTAGCGTTCAGTCACAGGGAGGAGGAAAGCAGGAACGTATGGTACATGCCACCTGGTGGCCGGGGATTGGCGGGATGCATCTTCTCTTCTGTTGGTTCTGTTACATGATTTCCAAACGGAAAGCCAGTCCTCTGCAGTGACTATAACACTTGTTCTCTGCCCAGCTCTGAAGGTCTAGGCTCCCCCAGGGCCCCTGCCCCCAGGTGGGAGCCTTCTGAATGTAAGGGCCCAGAACAGGTGTGGTCAGGAGCTGACAAGCTTGTATTCTACTGAGAGGAGAGTCACTCTTCAGAAAGGAGATAAATACCTATAGGAAGCCTTTAAAAAAACTCCAGCACTTGAGAATTATCTAACTGATTTGGTAGGTTTTCTCTGCTGTACTTTCTATTAAATAGTCTCGCTGAAAAGAAAATCCAAATAGTGGTTTTAAAAATGTAGTCATGGTTGCAAATTGATAAAAAAGAAAAGAGAAAACTGTTAACCATCATCCCAGAATTTCATGGCTACAGAATCATAACTCTGACAAACTCCATCAGTTTTGTTTCTAGAAGGGAAACTTTTCTGTTTTCAGGGCATTTCATAAATATAAAGAATAATGGATCACTCGACTTCCTGCTTCCTTTTTTCCAGCAGAGCCTGAAAGATCTGAGTCAAAGCTTAGCAGTGGTTGGTGGATTGTGCACATTTCCAACATCCCACATGCTGAAGGAATGTTGGCATCAACATTTTAAACACACACACACATATACAAACACATATACACATACAAAAAGAAGAAAGGAAAAAAGAAAAGTAAGTTTAAAAATACCCCAAACAAAACAAAAGCACTGTTCCCTGGCAACTTTCTCAGCCTGGAAAAGAGTCTATGCGTCTGTCTGTTATACAGAACTTGTTCCTAGCAGAACAGCACTATTGTATTGAATGATTTTGTCCCACAGAAGTTAAATCATATCTTTA
>NC_022034.1:13324593-13330910 GCF_000317375.1 Microtus ochrogaster | reverse complement strand
TAAGTCTATTAAAGCTATATATATATTTACAATCTGTCTGCATTCGTTTACGCCGTTACAGAGAAACAATTCTGTTATGTTGATCTTCACTGATAATCTACGAAAAGCAGATATTAAGGAAATGTGTATGTATGTGTGTTGTGTGTGTGCTGTGGTATGTGTGTACTGTAGTGTGTGTATATGTGTGAGGTGTGTCTGTGTGTGTGTATATGGTGTGATGTATTGTGGGGGAGTGGTAGTATGTTTGAACATGGAGCATGGCATATGTGGTATGATGTATATACGCATGTGTGTGTATGGTATGTATGGTGTGTAGATGTGTTTGCATGTGTGTGGATACATCCATATATGGATCCAAATGCATGTGAACTCTGAGACTGATGCCAAGAATTGTATTCTATAGGTTTCCCACCTTATTCAACAAGACAGGGTCTCTTAAGCAAACCAAGATCTCATTAGCCATCTTGCTCTTGGGATCCCCTGGGTCCCCTTTCCCAGGATGGAATTATGAGGACTGCTGCATACCCAGCATGTGTTGTGGCTCTGGTCCTGGGAATCTGAACTCTGGTCCTTCCACTTGTGCTTTTATGGCAAACCGTTAAACCACTTAGCCATTATTTTCTTAATGACGAAAATCAACATTAATTTCTCTCGATAGTCCCAGGTGCTAGAGCAATATCTGATATACAGAACTACTTCATACATATTGACTATAGTATAATATATGCTACTTATTTATCTAAGAAATGTTTATCTAATGTCTTCTTCTCTATAGGCTGGATGTAAATGATACGAAAATGATTTTAAAATGCCATTTCTCCCAGCACTTAGCATGGTGAGGGAGGCATATTTCAGCAAATTATTAAAGTGTAAAATGAATAAGCTGCTGTGGGGATTTGAAAGTGGTTGTGACCCACAGAGATGGGAAATATGCAGTCTCCCTGGGGATTAACCATTCCTCTATAATTAGAGCGAGTCTTAGAATCACAAGGTAACTTTTACAGGCTATGCTAACCCTGTCCACAATCCCTTTATTTCTTAAAATGGTTTATTTGATTGCTGTTAGTTTGGTCAATGGGAGTCCTAATTAACATTTATCATTGACAGTTTCAGGTTGTCTCCCAGTGACAGTCAGAGAAGAGAGTGATCAGAAGAGCCATAGGAATGCTTCCCTGCCACACCAAGACCCCTCTCCCATGTCTCCCACATTGCTGCATGGGGAGAGTGGGTTGTTCTGCAGCCTTGGAAACTGATTCCATTTTGCTTTTTTTACTGTCTCTTTCAAATGTTGGGTTTCTCAAACTGGGGAAATTAGATAATGGGAGTTTGGGGGAAAGGTAGACTCTTGCCTCGATTGGACATGTCACAATGCCTAGGAACTGCTTTTTCCTGTCACAACTCAGGGGCTGCTACTGTCATCTAGTGGATAAAGGTCAGAGATGTCCTTAAGTACTTTCTTACCAGTGCACAGGATGGCCTTATAAGAAGTGTCCATACCAAATGCTAATAGTTCTGAGGCTAAGACTCCTTGCCTTGGGTTCACATACTATTCTAGGACAGTACAATACACATGGATATGTTAATATCAGTATCTATTCAATCATGTATATTTTCAAAACTAACATTGTATCTTTGAGGAAATCTATAGGTTTATCAGTGCATCGCCAAGGTATTGGAACTGCTCATGCTTTCTGTTGGTCTACTATCATCTCCTGGGGAGACTCTAAATGCCCTCGATACAGAGAACAACATTCTGAAAGATTAAGTGAGCACACTCTACACAATTCTAGATGCCCCACCCCTACGACCACAACCCAGGGCAAGAACTTGACTAACTGTGAGGCATGACTCATTTCCACAAAAATCAGCTTGCAACTTTCATAATCCTCAACTTCTAGAACTTCCAGAAAACAATATTCAGCTAAAGAAATCAGAATTCTTAGTTTTGAATAAGAACTTGGTTAATGAGAGGGGAGGGTTTAGTACCAAGGCTCTCCTTCTCTCCCTGCTTTTCTTCCTCTTCCTCCTTCTCCTTCTTCCTTTTCTTCTTCTTTAAGAATGCACATTTAAGCAGCACAGTGGTGGTACATGCCTTAAATCCCAGCACTCAGGAGGCAGAGGCAGGCCATCTCTGTGAGTTCGAGGATAGCCTGGTCTACAAGAGCTAGTTCCGGGACAGGCTTCAAAGCAACAGAGAAACTCTGTCTCAAAAAACAAAAAAAACCAAACTAAACAAAACAAAGAGCAAATAAAAGAATGTACATGTAAGAAAGCAAGCTTCTTTGAAATAAAATAAGTCAAATGCAGCCTATAATAAACGAGGCTTTCGTGGTTGTTATGTAGCACATTTGCTCAGGTACTAAAGTCATTGTGCACTGCATGACTCTATTCTTTTAGGCAGAGGAGGGGAGAGGGAGGTCGTTAGTATTTGGTGTTTGACTTTCCTCCTTTTTGTAACTTTTTGATGAGCTTCTTTTCATTCTGGTTGTGCCAATTGTAATGTTTTATGGTTATTTATGACTGAGACAATGGTGCTTTAGGCAGTCAATAGCAATTCTACTTGCTGAGAAGAACATATAATTCAAATTAGACCAATATAGATTTTCCCCTTTAATGTTTAGTTACCCAGTTAGATTTAAACTGAAGATGCAACATTTAATAAATGATTTGTAGTAAAACTTTACTGACATTTAGAAGTAGAATTTTTTTTTTACTGTTGCTAATACTTAGGAACAACACAAAGTATATATTCACTTAAAAGGTGTGCCATCAATTAAAATCAAATACTTGAAGTTTATACATTATGAGGTATATTTCCATTTCTGCCCTGGAAATGCTAAGTTGGCACATTAGCCAGCAAAAATGCAAAAATTGTCAGGCAGCGAGTAGCTAAGTAATTTGTCTTAATGAATAATAAATTCATGCACGGTTTAGGTTTGTAGCTCTTAAATTTAGTGATATTCAGAGTGTAATTTTGAATACACATTATCTGTTATTTAGACATCTAAAACTGAAATAAGTAATTTTTCACTTATAGAAGTCAAATGAAAGACTATAGTGGGTGATAGAGAGTAAATTTGGACCTGCCCCCGCACATATATCAAAGAACTAACCCCTATATTACTATATTTGGAAACAGGACCTTTAATGACATCAATTAAAGTTAAATTGAGTTGCAGCAGCCAGACTTGAATTTGCTAGGATAGGCACTCCTAAAAAGAGGAAGAGAGCCCAGCCCTCTGTGCTTGCAGAGTAGAAAGGTCATGTAAGGACAGAGAGAAATAGAGACATTCGCAAGACAGAGGTGAAGCCTCAGGAGAAATCAGTCCTGCCTGCCCTTGAAAATTCTGGATCCCAAACCTAAGAGAAAAATCTATTACTTTGGCTACCCAGTATGTGGGCCCTGTCTCTGAAGCTTGAGGATATTAGCACTAGATGGTTTTTAATATATTTGGAATTGTCTCTCATCAAGACACCACTAAGATCCATCAAGTAGATATTATCACCAAGGTTCAGCAAACAGCTTCTCATTAGAAAGAAAAGAGCATCTTCTCAAAATTAATGGGAATCATGGGAATCGTGTAACACAAAACATTGAGAACTTGGTGGACTCACTGAATTTTAAATGTGCAGATAATATCAAAATTATGCAGTTAAACTCCCTTTTTAGTGCCTGGAAATGGCGTCATCTAAGACCAGCTGACATGCAGAACTCTGGCTGCATTTGGTGGGCATCAGGTCATGTGAGTGAGACAGCCTCCATGAGTCTCAGTGTGTTCTTCAATAGTAGTAACACTGACAATGGCTATGTTAACCATTAAAAACAATAAATGATAATCAAATGGGGTCTTAAAGAAATTAGAGATATTCACTAAATACTAAGTGCAGAGTAATGGAAATAGAGGCTATGACAGAATACTAAAGACCAAAGAATAAACCATAGAAATTTATAATTGCAATTGAAGGTCAAGGTGTTTACTGGCTACTGCTTTTATGATAATGTGGAAATGATAGACAGACATCTCTATGCCCATTAAACCCAGATGATATAAAACTGAAAGATACCCAGCAGGGCCCCTCAAAAGATGCTCATCTAAATTTAAGGTTAATGGATAAAAATACTGCTTACTGAGAAGAATTTAAAGAGCTCAGAGTCTTGATCATATTATGACAAAATCCTTTTGAATTTAGCTGGTTCAGTGGTGCTTTGAGTTGATTAGGTCAATTTGTGTTCATTTATTTCTTCGATTTTCCCCATACGATGTATTTCTTGAATAGCACAGATGATGATAGAGTCTGTGTTTTGTAAATGGAGGTTATTCATTCATTTCCTGGCTGCCCAGCCTGAATAATCACACAGAAACTATATTAATTACAACACTGCTTGAACAATGACTCAGCCATATTTCTAGCTAGCTTTAACATCTTGTATGAACCTATTTCTTTTAAACTGTGTATTGCCACAAGGCTGTGGCCTATCAGTAAAGGTTCTGGGCATCTTTCTTCTTCAGTATGACATCTCTTTGACTCTGCTTACTCTCTTTCTATATCTCTGTTCATATTTCCTACATGGCTTTTCTCTGCTAAGCCATTGGCCTAAATAGCTTTATACATCAACCAATAAAAGAAACACATATACAGAAGGGCATCCTAAATAATCTCCCCTTTTCTGTCTAATTAAAAAGGAAGGTTTTTACTTTAACATAGTAGAATTACATATACCCAAACAGGTATCAAGCAAGAATTACAGTTAAAATATTTCTTTATGAGTTTAAAGTTTTATATCTAATTTATCTTTTATCATAACTAGGGAAAACTATAACTATTTGTCTTCAACTCCATCAAAGACTCCAGAAGGATATAATGTTACCAAAATTAACAGGAAGTGCGTTGTAAGCAACTTCCAAAACTCTAGAATTGACAGGGACGTCTTGCTGCCTGGACAGTGACCCAAAGTTCTTCTCTAAAGTTGGGGCATCCATCTTCAGCCCACAGGCCCATAGTGTCTGGTAGACTTTTCCATGAAGCGAGAAATTTGAAGATCTGTTTTGCCTTGTACTAGCATATTTCATCGGTTGCTTTCTTTTGTGTCCTGCAGAATGTCTGGAAGTTTCTTCTGTGAAGCAGAAACCCTGAAGGACCATCCCATCTTTTGGAAAGTTCAGCAGTCACTTTTCTTAGCGTCCTGCTCATCTAGTCCATACAGCATATCATAAAGTAGTCCAGGCAAGAACAGTTTCTTGTCTAAATGACCAACCTTGTAACATTGAAGGCAAATTCCATAATGAGTTTCTTCAATGCCCATCAACCTCTCTGAAGTAACTGGGGCTACCAGAAGCAGACAAGTCTCACTGTTCTGAAAAGCCTAAGTTTTTAAAATATTTTAAATGCCATATTCTATAGGTCTTAAGTGTTGAAGATTATCTACCTAACTGAAATGTATCTCTGGCTATCTAGAAAATTTAACTAATATGATTATAAGTTTGACCATTATTAATGACTATCTGTTAATCTAATTTTAATTATACATTACATTTTAAATGAGCTGTCTAAACATAATACCTTAAACAAGAGCAGAAATACATATACTCAGTATAACAAAATCAACCTTAAATATGTATCAATAGACCAAGTTCCATACCAACGGAAAGTATTCATCTCTATATCATATCTCCCCCCCTTTTTAAAGAAAGAGATTGACTGTGACCATTTAACCATATATAATCAACCCCCCTTTAAATGAAAATAAACATTTATAAACAATCATTTTGGGCATTGCTTTCTCCAAACTACTTCCTAATGTTTGTTGGGTAAAATATTTTTAGGGGTTCACAGAGACCTTTCAGAGGGTCTTGTTCCATCAAACCACATTAGCCTGAAAGGAATCTACAGGTTCTCATCTTCTGTGGAAACAAAAGCAAAACCTTTTTTCCAAAGCAACATTTCTTTAGACCCAAACTTCAAGGTCAAGATACCTTTATGTTGGTTTAACTTAGCAGCTCCCAGAATCAAATGTCCCTCTGCAGTCAAAAAAATTCAAAGAAAACACAATAATATGCATAATCCAAATTTTGTTTTTTCCATCTTTACATGGTTTATTTTTCTTTATTCCTTTAATCTATGACTGTATGTACTCTTTTATATTACTTTTACTGTCTCTTTAAAAAACTTTGTTTTATTTTTTAAACCCATTTACTTCTTTTTATAACTGTCTATGTTCTGTTTCTTCTCTCTCCCAAGTCTATGTATGTTTATTCAACACTGACCCATTCAGAGGTCTTTTTCATCTGAATCTGACCAGAAGCACTTTTTAAAAT
>NC_022034.1:13305914-13323682 GCF_000317375.1 Microtus ochrogaster | reverse complement strand
TAGGACCTCTGGAAAGAGCCAGAGCTATTCATGCTGCTAGTGCCAACACGAACCAGAAAATCATTTCTTAATGAAGCCATACAGGTTTTTGCTGCTAATGCTGAGTCAGGAAGTCTTCTCCTAAAGGAATTGAGCCTCTGCTTGTCTTAAAAACAGAGTCCACCCTAGAAAATGCTGTTACCAAGAAGCCATGCTTAACTCTGTTTTTTTTTTTTTGTGTGTGTCTAGAATTCCTTCCCAAGCTCTCTCAGTTTTTATGTGGATATAGTGGCTCCACATTGGATGTTATGTTGCTGCTACAGGAGACAGACCCTCTGGAACCTTACTGGTAGGCCACAGCCTCATGGTGATACATAGATTAATAGAATTGGGTTAACTTGAGATGTAAGAGTTACTTAATAAGAAGCCTGAGCTAATAGACCAAATAGTACTGGAATTATTATAGTTTCTGTGTGATTATTTGGTTCTGAGCGGCTAGGAAGCAAATGAACAACTCCATTTACATGTGTTTATTTGGAAGACAGTTCAATCAGGCAGACTGGATATGCAATGTGGAAAAAAACAGCAGTCACATGTGTTAGAGTATATGGAGGGATGGTGTCACTGTGAGCAGGGCTGGTAAGGTTTGGGGACAGAGATTTTAGTTATAGGGTTTTAGCTATAGGCATAGTAAATTAAAAAAAAATTTCTGTTTAAAATTTAAAATAGAATGGTTCTGTGGAAGCAGAGAACAAAAGAATGAGGAAGAGATCTCTGAGCAATGATGGGGTAGAGGGTCTACATATCATAGTAAGGAGTTTAGCTCTGCCTACATGTAAAATGGTAAGGATACAAGGAGTGTAAAAGGCAATACAATGTTATAAGGAAAGTAATTTAAAGCAGAATTTTCTCTGAGACTTAATGCTTAGCTTTGCAATGCCATATATTTACATTATTGTTATTGATATTTATTTTTTTGCTGTCTTATAATCCTTTAGAAAAGACTTTTCCTGCTGATATACAAAACAATTTATGGGATAAAATAGACTTATCAACATATATTTTCAGTTATGTGTGTTTACAGAATACAATGTGATAAGTTAATACACATATGAAATATATATATATCAAATCAGGCCAATTAGCATTTCTATCTCCCTTAGACAGACATTATTTTTGGCCTGGTCAGACGACAGGATTCTTTCAATTTCTTCCTTCACAGGATATTACAAATTATCTCAGAGGGGTAGGGAAAGAATTAGATTTCTCAATTTTGTAACTTCCTCTAACATTGCGAATGTATTCTTAACTACTAAATGATAATAATTGTACTGAAATACCTGACCTAGTTACAGACAAGGAGCATAAAAAACCGTAAGAGAAGCTGGGGAGTTAGAGAGGTGGACAGGATGGGAATAAGGATGAAACTGATTAGGATAGAGGTGTATTTACAGCCCTTCCGAACCCTACAGTCCACATGTGCTGGGTGGGAATGGACCCTTGTGAGAGTAAAAAAAAAGCCTTAAGGAGTGCCAATATTTTCTCACTCATATGAGAATTCTGCTGTACTTTAAAGACATCAAAACATCAGAACCTACTACTGGATGACTACTTCTTTAAATCTTTGTTCTTGACAATAGCTCTAAATGGTAAATAGTAAATGTGTTTATTTGTGGTGTATGAATGTTTATATGTTCACATGAATACACATATGTGTGCACATGCATGTAGAGACTGGAAGTCAAGCTTCTTCCTCATTTGTTCTCCATGTTCTTTTTTAGGGCTGGGTCTCTCATTGATTCTAGCGCTCATTGATTCAGCAAGACTAGCTAGTCAATGAGGTCTAGGCAGCCCCCTTGCTCTGCCTTCCAAGGGCTAGGCTTACAGGAGAGTGCCACTATGCTAATTTCTTTTTTAATATAAGGGCTGATGGTTCTAAACTCAGTCTTCATTCTTATTCAGCAATTTACTGGACCAGCTATTTTTGCATTCCAAGCAATAATATATTCATGAAGAGAAATATGTTTGTGGATTATAATATATTTTCACAATTGGATATCATAATAAGTAACAAACAAATTATAGTCATTAGCTATTTATTATCATTTTGTAATAATAAGAACAAGACACTAAAAATGTTTAAATAAGTAATAAAATTAGTAGAATTATTTTGCTTTACAAAATAAAAGATGTCCAGTTCACCCTTATCGCTTCCTTCTCATCGTGACCTCTGAGTGATCAGCAAATTCTTTCCATTCTAAATGTCATTGTCTCTTCTGTCTATAAACAAAGTTGAATAAGGACATCCTGCTGTGAGTCTGAGCTTTTCAAAGGAACAGCATACACATTTATCTGTCTATATGCATATTATTTTAGATGCATACCCCGTAGAAACTTATCCTCATAAATGACAGCAAATGGTCATGGCAAGTCTGGAATGTCACTAACTGCACTACTGAGGTACGTTTTCTTTCCCCCATCACGTCTTATACAAAGATTTATCCTTGCATGTTCATGCCTTGCCTGTATGCATGTCTGTGTACCACATGTGTGAGTGGTGCCTGCAACGCAAGAAGAGTCTGTTGGGTTCCCTGCAATCAGAGTTACAAGTGGTTGTGAGCCTTCTGACAGAGGTGCTGCATTGGCGGAAGGCTGTTAGTTCGTTCCAGGCTGCTCAGCCCTGAAATAGTCACATAGAAACCATATTATTTGCAATACTCTTTGGCCAATAGCTTAAGCCTACTACTAACTTGCTCTTATATCCTAAACTAATCCATCTCCATTAATCTGTGCATCACTATGAGGTCGTAGCCTACTGGCAAAGTTTCAATGGGCTCTGGAGGAGGCATCTGTCCCCAGCAGCAGCTACATGACTTCTTCTGACTGCCTACTCTCTACATAGCTCTTTCAGTTTGACTTTGTAATTTCCCCCGACCAAATCTTAATTTTTTTCCCTTAAGAAATTTTAATGATTGGAAAGGCCACAATCATACCAAGAACTTGAAATATACTGATTGTAGCTATCAACCACATCTACAAAATACATTGTAGTAATATCTGTACTGGAATTTGACTAAATTGGTTTGACTAAGATGGTTTGGTACAAAAACTTGATTTCATTTTACATGACCTGTTTACTTCAGACAATTAAAGTATGTCTATTACCTTCTAAAAACCAATTGTTTAAAAATAAATTTTCTTTTGTGTCTGTATGATATGTATATGTGTGTATGTTCAATTCTGATTTTTATGTTGCTGTGATAAAAACTATGGACATATTCCTCATCAGTTTTTAAGATGTAAAGATATGTTTTAATGCTGTAGGCAGTCCTATAGCCAGTGGTTACCCACTAACTGGGGCGTGGCCTCTTATAATATTTATGCCAATGTAGAGTGTGCATCTGGCCTCTTTTCTGGCTGTGTTTTCTGATCTCCCTTACAGCAGAGGATTCTGATTTGTGAGTCTTACCCTCAGAATTGAGACATAGACAGTTACATAAGTAACTGTCTATGTCTCAATTCTGAGCTAGTATGGGATTTAAGTGTCCTTCTTCACTTTCATGTTCATGGATCCACACTTATTCCCAATGAAGCATATATTCCCTGAAAGTAGAGAATTGTTTTCTCAAGATCACTGTGTAAGAAGTGAGTCCAAAATGTGTGATATGATTTGCTTATTACTTCCACTGACTATTTTTACCACAGTTATCTCTGAGCGTTATATTTGACCATAAAACTTGTTCTGGACAATTGCATTTGAGACAAAATGGTTCCTGAGTCCCCAAAAGCTGACATTGTGTGGTTCCTGGATCCACCAGCAGCTTTCATTCCTGCTACAAGTCCCAGAAAATGTCTGCTCTGCTAATGGAGTCCTGCATGAATAACAGGGAACAGTACTGAGGTGAAGGAAAGAAGAAAGGAAGGAGGGAGGGAGGGAGGGAGGGAGGGAAGAAGGGAAGGAGGGAGAGAGAAAAGGAAGGAAGATGATAGGACTAAAATAAATTAGAGACATGTATATGAATATTAATAATTAGTAACATTCCTTTTATAAGCCACTAAAAATGTATTATCCTCCGTTACATCAGAATAACTCTAGTCATCCTGGATTTATACAAGCACGGGCTCACATATATGATGAATGGAAATATAAATGAAGGGATGGAGTTAAAATTGACTTCTGAAATGCTCCATCTTGGGCATTTTCTGACTATTGAAATTCCATTCATCCTTTAAGGTCCAGCTCAATACTCATCTAGTTATTTTTAGCTATAATTGATGTTTGGCTAAATCTCTGTCCAAAAAATCTTTTTTGTATTTGAAATTCTTTTCCTCTAATTCAGAGGGAAATATCCAGTCAGATATAGGCATTGCAGGATGGGTTTTTAAAAACACATTTAATTCATCTTTGATTGTCTCCAAGAAACTTGTGGTTTCTTCTACTTAGCTGTATCTCCCACAAATCATCGCAGGAATTCAATGTATGATTGTTGGCGGTGATGCCAGAACCTTCTCAGAACACCCGACACTGTGTAGATGATGGCATGCAGCTATTCTTTAGGTAATAGATCAGAAGGATTGAGTTAAATGCAAAGGAACTATATGATATGTAGGAGAGTACAATTTTTTTAAATCACGATTTAAAAAAATGTTTTAATTTAATGGAGCATTAAAATACAGGGTGCATTTCCCTTGACGAGACATAGGAAGTTTTAGGATCATGAGAAAAAATTTTGTTGAACGTAGCAAATGCTGTGCACTGACTCCACCTCACGTCATATCACAACCATATTTTTATATATGAGGAAAATGATGGCCAAATTATTTTTTATGTGTTATTCTTCTACAGATTTGTAGAGCAAATAATAATGCCCACATTCCTCAATTCAGAGCTCTAACATGAGTGACACTATTTCCATAGGAAGGTCTGAGGGCCTGGCACATTACTGGGATACCAAAAATCCTCAAGGCAGGGACAGAAAAACTGAGTTGGAAGGTCATTTGTGCTACAGGCTGTCACAAAAAAATCAGAAAAGAAAAACATAGGACTGGCAATATGTCTTAATGATATAGAGTGCTTGCAAGTTCAGTTCCTTTCACCTACTTCAGATGACTCTAAATTCACCCTCTTCTGGTCACTGTGAAAATGTGCACGGGCGCGCGCGTGCACGCGCGCACACACACACACACACACACACACACACACACACACACGATGGGGGAAAAGTTAATCAAATAGATACACACACATACACATAAATAAAAATAAATTATTTTATGAAAAAGAAGAAAAGAAAATGAGAGGTAGGGATAGATAGTTATAGACTGATGGATGGATAGGATGGATAGATAGATAGTTAGGCAGATAGATAGATGATAGATGATAGATAGATAGATAGATAGATAGATAGATAGATAGATAGATAGATAGACAGGCAAATAGATAGATAACTATTTGGAGGGACCTTTGTTGAACACTAATATTTTCCACACAGCAATTCCTGTGTGTATAAAGCTTCCCCTAACCAAGCAGGCAGTAAGGTCCCAGAAGTCATTACCTGCTCTAGGGATTTTGTCTGTGAGCAGGGAGAGGAAGCAAAGGTCCCCAGAGAAATACCTAGAAAAGGTGGCTCTGCTAGAAAGAAAGTGAAGTAGCTTCTGTTTAAGGCTTGGGGTGGGAACAAACAGCATCTATAAATTGGCATGACAGGTCTTTGGGGACAATGAAAATGTAAAATGAAAACATGGGATAACTTACAGCAGAAAAATTTCTAAAATATCATAGAATGAGAGACTTCAAAAGAATATTTCTTTATGTAGATTATATAAAAATTGAAAGGAATAGTATTATATATTAAGACACTAACACACACATATGTATGCTAGCATACATATGTGTTGACATGTGTCTACACACACACATACAACGTTAAAGCTTGCAGCTAGGGATTGTGCTATGCTTCCCTCATTGATAATTCACTTACATTTTCTAGTCTTCTGCCCTTAACACTTTACACAGCAATGGATAAATAAACAAATGAATAAGTATCACTAGCCAGGGACAGCAAGAACCATTTGAGAGTTGCAGGCCAGCGATTAATCTAGTACTCCTTAAGTGAGATGCTTTAAATAGTTTCCCACCAGTTATTTAGAAGAAAGGCTGAGAGCTGTATACAGAAAGGAAAAAGAATAAAGACTTCATGATTTCTTTTTTGGATCTCGAGTCATATTTACAAAGTACCATGAAAAAAATTATGTGTTGGGCTAGAGAGATGGGTCAGCAGTTTAGAACACTTACTGCTCTTTCAAAGAAGTCAGGCTTGATTCCCAACACCCACAATGTGACTTACAAGCAATCATAACTTCAGCGCTCCAGTTCCAGGAGATCTGACACCCTTTGATAACCTCTAAAGGCACTAAGCATATACATTATGCACACACACACACACACACACACACACACATATGCAGTCAAAACACTTATGCACTTAAATCTAAAATAATACTGATTTATTTATTATTAGTATTATTATACAGTCTTTGAATCTAACCTGGTCAGTTTTGTATTTCCTTAAATGTAATGAAACAGATGTTTGACAGAGCCAATCAGCGAGGAAGTCACACTTAACCATCAATGGTTCAAAAGTATCTTCTTTCAACCACTTGGAAGATTTAATCCACATAAATACCTTTACCTTGTTAGAACCCAAAGTTTCTTATAGATGGACTACCCTGTTAGCTCCCTGCCAGGTCTGCCCTTTGTCCTAGATCTACATTCCACTTCAGTTTCCATGCAAACAAAATTCCACGTAAATCATGGATGAGGAACATCGAAAGGTGAAGTGAAATCTAATAACCCATTGGCAATTTCTAATAAGTTTGCCTTGATTTCATATGTCTACAGCTGCTGAGTAATGGAACTGCTGAAGGCAGCCAAGGGGAGAAGGAAGGGAAGGCTCTAGAAAGCCGAGTCCTGTGGTGATTAGAACTTCAAATTGGCAATAACATTGAGCCCTCCTGCTGTGTGCACTGGAGTTGATGAATCCCTGGTATTACATCCTTTCCTACCAGGAGGCGGCCCAAGCTAGGACCATTTTCATAGTGAAAACAGAGCAACATATCTGACAATTATAACTCCAAATGGCCATTGAAGAAGGCTATCCAATTATGCTGTTAGGCAGATTGTCACATTTCAATATATTTATTTTCTTTACCCACAAACAGAGCATCAGCTGGCTGATCCAGCATTAGAGACAAAAGCTGCAAGATTTGCATTTTGCAGCATTTTTCTTTCCTTGTATCATTCCAAACACCATGTGGGGTTTTATGGTTAATAATGTGCTGTAACAGATGCCATCATGATACAGGACGGAAATGGTGCTTGCTTCCAAACCGTCTCGTCTTCTCGTGGAAAAGATTCCGCAGCCCAACCTGACGACCTCCCATCCTCTGAAAGGCTGATCCACTTATTTCTACGAAAGGGGACATTTAAAACCTGAGAACATGGCGTCCTCTGCTGAGTGAAATTAGAAAGAATAATGGATACTACTGCAGAGGAGCGATACCTCTGAGCTCTCCCCCCTGCTTCGGCATTTCGGGCTCTAACTCAAGTCTCTCTTCATTCCTGTAACAGCAACTTATGCTAGCCATCCATCTATCCACTCTTTAGCTGGGTGAGAAAGCCACAGAGAACATAGAAACTGAGTTGTTAATACTATTTTTTTACTTCCTTTTTTTTTTCTCTTTTACTTTAGGGTAGAATATGAAGAAGTAAAATGTTCTGGAAACAACGTATTTGTGAGTATATTTTGGGGGTAGGATAAATTTACTTGAACACTATTCTTTTACTCTTTACCATGATGCTGTTACCTCTCTCTAATAATAATAATAAAATAAACAAACAAACAAATAAATACTACAAAGGGCAAGTAACTTTGCAAAATTGAACTTGTGTGTCAATCATACCTTTAACAAAAAGCTAGTTGGTAATCAAATTGTCATTGTACTAGTATCAATTAGGAATCTCATATTTGTAAAGGAAACAAGTCATACTTTAGCAGCATCTAGTCATCCACACATTTAGGATGTCACTGCAGGAAAAAGAAAGCTCAGTGCCACAGCTGGGAGAACCACACCCTCAAACATTTGGGCCAACACATCTGTTGCTGTGCTTTTTAGCTTATGAAACGCTGAACTTTAAAAGCAACGTGATGGGAGAGAGGCAGGAGTCATACATTAGGATTTCCATGTTTTTTAAACATGCATTTTATGGCATATTTATGTAGCATTCATTTTCTTTAATTGCCCACTGAGTAATATTGGGGAAGCCTTATTTAGTTTTGATGCCGTTTTATGTCTTCAGATAACAAAACACTGTTTTACTGAGTATATTCTACAATGTCCTAAGTAGAGGTATGCAGTTGTAAGACCTTCTAATATATCAGACCCAAATACAGAGGCTAGATGCTGACAATTGGGGAAATAATTATTTTTTTTCAAAAAGGGGTTAAGACATAATAGGAACTTCTAAAAAGTTGGCAAATAATACAGTGAGACAGAGAATTTGAATGAGCCAACAGGTTTTCCATGACGTGGTGGCACATAAATCACTTAGAAGTTTCCTTTTGAAAATGCAGTATCTTTTCTGATATTCTCCATAGCACATTCCAGCTCTCAAAGTAATCAAAAATGAGGTTCTTATCACACATAAAAAATATTTAAAATTCAACTTAAAACGAACTCCACAAATAAATACTAATTGAAATTGAAATGTATCCACAAGATAGCTCATTCTCACTATCTCTTAAGATTTTATATATATATATATGTGTGTGTGTGTGTGTTTGTGTGTGTTTGCTCCAACAAATATATCACTAAAAGAATGGAAAGATGTTCTAGAAAACAAAGACTACACACTGTTAATGAGCATAAAGAATAATCACCCCTTGCTAGTAAAGGAAATCCATACAAATGTGGTGTAGGAAGGTCTTCTGTCTATGTGTTACTTTCATTGGTTAAATAAAGAGACTGCCTTGGCCTTTTGATAGAACAGAAAATTAGGTGGGCAGAGTAGACAGAACATAATTCTGGGAAGAAGAAGGCAGAGTCAGAGAGAGCCACCATGGAGCGAGCCACCAGGTCAGACATGCTTAATCTTTCCCAGTAAGCCACGACTCCATAATGATATACAGATTATTAGAAATGGGTTGAATCAAGATGTGAGAGTTAGCCAATAAGAGGCTAGAAATAATGGGCCTGGCAGTAATTTAATTAATACAATTTTGGTGTGATTATTTCGGGTATTAACTAGTCGGGTGGCGGGGACACAGCCCACCGCTCCTTTTACTACACAAATGACCTTCTCTTGATTGACAAAAAAAAAGTAAATTTCATATCATAATGCTTTAGTGTGCATGTGGGAAAGAGCAAACTTATAGTTATTCCTAGAGAACTAGAAACTTAATTGTTCAGAGGCTGTACTTAGTTTCTACTCCTACATGTTGACCTCTACGTATTTATTCTAAAGGATAGAATGGCTCCAGTGAGCAAACGTTCATGAATTCTGTTCATTATGCAGATGGCTTAAATTTGAGGTAAGTATCAGATATAAATGCCCTACAGGAATCATTATGAAGTCATGATGAAAATGTAAAAAATTATCCATGATACATTAACAAGCAAAAATAGACTATAGTTATATACATTAAGTATTAGTGCATGTGTTAATTGTACATGCTGACAGTTGACACAAATACCCGTGTGTGTGTGTGTGTGTGTGTGTGTGTGTGTGTATTTAAGGGGTGGGAAAGAAAGGAGAGGAGAGGAGAGGAGAAGAGAGGAGAGGAGAGGAGAGGAAAAAAGAAATAGATCCTGAATAGTAATAATAGGAAGTGCCTTGTTTTTGGCTGATTGGCTTTTGTTACTCAGATTTTCAAACATTCCTCTAATTGTCCAAATTACTTATATAACAAATTATGGTAACAAATTAATTTTGAAGTTTCCCCCATGGAAACTTTGATGATATGCTCTAAGGAAAGTGTTAGCACACTATAGCACCTTCATCATGCCCTGAAGAATTCTGCAGTACGGTAGACATGAGACTACCTGGTACAAACTCCCTGCTGCACAGAAGGGTCATTCAATCATGGTGCAGCTTATACTCTGATTTTAGAGCACATATATTCACACTCCTTTTTTTTTCCTTTTTAAAACTCTTTTAGCAGATCTGCTTATCACTTGCAAATTAGTTCTAATTCAACTTTGGATGTCCCCTGTCTTTCCAGATTATGAAACTGTACTATTAACCACATAATTTTTGTTGCTAGGAAGCAACAAAAACATTGTACTTGTCATTCTTATGCAATGAACTGAATGACATCAACTCCAACTCATAGATAACAGTTGCTTAGGGTCATTTAAAAGAAGATGTCCAATGCACCTTTTATTAGGAATTGAAGTGAACTGAATGTTTGTGTCCCTGCATTCCGATGTTGCATACTTAACTTCTAATGGGATGGTGGTTTAAAATGGACATCTGGACAAGAGCATGAACTCTAGTCTGATGGGATTGGTGTCCTTGTGAGAAGAGGCAGCAGGTGGCACAAAGACATCCTGTGAGCTCCCACCAAGATGGCAGCCATCTGCATGCCAAGAGAAAATGTGAACTCTGCTAGCATTTTGGTTGGACTTCCAGGCTTCCAGAATGGCAATAGATAAATATCAGCTATTTAAGATACCTGGTTGATGGCTTTTGTCTGGACAGGCTGAAGTGACAAATTCAGAGGCACAATCATTTTTCACAAGGGGCATGGCTGAGTGGAACAAGAACCCAGTCTTCATAGTTTCCTCAGAGGACAAATCTGTTAAAGTAGACCTTACTTTCTTCTCTGAAGCTCAACAGAAGAGTTACCTTATCATGTGATTTTCTTTTAGACCCAACTCCAATTTGAGTTGCTTTTATATTTTGTAAGAATCATGATTAGGTCATAAAAACAATGGACAGATGATGGAGGAAGGTCATTGGTTGATTTAATAAAGAAGCTGCTTGACCTGATAGGTTAGAACGTATGTGGGAGGAGCAGAATGCTGGGAACTCTGGGCGGAAGAGGAAGTGAGCTCAGAGACTCGACAGCTCTCCTCTCGGGGGCAGACGACTCAGAGAGACACGATGCTCCACTCTTGCGGGCAGAGGCAAGAGCTCTGCTCTCTGAGGCACACACGATGAAGCTCCGACCCAGGATGGACATAGGCTAGAATCTTCCCGGTAAGCACACCTTGGGGTGCTACACACAGATGATTAGAGATGGGCTAGTCCAGGTGCGAGAGTTAGCCTAAAAGAGGCTAGATAGAAATGGCCAAGCAGTGATTAAAAGAATACAGTGTCCGTGTAATTATTTCGGGTAAAGCTAGCCTTGGAGGCAGCTGGGGTCCTGGGGACGCAGCCCCGCCGCTCCCCTATTACTACAGACAGAAGATAAGACAGCAGACCATTATTTTTCAACATTATAACAAGCTCAACAAAGACTTCTTATTGAGAAATGGATGTACGATGCCAGATACATCATAGCAGATAAATCTGAATAATATATTCCATAAATGCTCAGTGATTTGGTGAGAAAGGCCATAATTATAGATATTACTGTTACACATTCACAAAATTTCCTCAGTAAATAATTTGAAACAAGGAGCCACGAAGGATTTAAAAAAGAGAGCTCCTAACATGCAAATGAAAAGTCACTGTGATATTCTCAGGGTTCTAAGGATGAGAGAGAGATAAGAGAAGAAAAGGTAGGCCCACTCTGCTTTTGATAGGAAACATTACAACTGCTGACGCCATCCACACAGTCCGGACTATATTTCCATAGACAGCTGCCTTGAGAAATGTCTTATGAGTTTCTTTTCCATTTCTGAGTCTTGTTTGACTCTGCCTTCCATTTCTTTAATGGCTGCCAGCAAGTATGAGCGCAACTCCCCCAGCACTTTCCAAACACATCCAGTGGGAGTTTGTAGAGATCAGAGTGCTAAGGACAGCACTAAGTGGATCAGGAACAGACTTGAAGTCACTCGTCAGACAGAACTGGCTGAGAGTGTACTGTCACCTTGTATAGACGGTAGGGGCATTTGAGAACTCTCTGGATGCTAAGTTTCCATTATCCACAATTTACTCAGAAGGTCTTTCTAGTCTATTCCTGCCTTGTTTAAAATTTACTTCTCTTTTAAGTTCTTTCCTCTTCTCTAGTCAAAAGCATAACAGGAAGTACAAGCTCTCTGCCTGAATTTGCTGCCCACATTGACCCACTTCTCCAAGGGACGAGCAGCAACTTGCCCCTCATGCCTGCACACTGGTCCTAGTGATTATACTCTGCTTTCCTTAGAGGATATCAAAAGCCAGAATGTATGTGATTATTCCATTGGCACGTTGTGATTTGAATATGAAATGTTGATCCCCAAAGTATAGAAGTCTCGGCTCCCTGACACAAGCGGCGTTCAAAGGTGAGGCACTGATTGCATCACGAGAGCTCGGAGTTAATCAATAGATTAGTTCCTTGGTGGATTCATAATTTGATGGCACCACTGGAAGGTGCTAAAAGCTAGGCTGTAGGCTTCCATTGAAGGATGATCACTAGCAACAGGCCTTTGAAGGGGGTAAAGATAGAGATAGACAGATTTTGTCCCCACCGGCTTCCTATCTGCCTCTTTCTCCTTCCCGGACATCACGAGGTAATAGCCTCCTGTGCTACATGCTTCTGCCTCACAATGTTTGTTACACTGCTGCCTGTAGCGACGGAGTCAGCTAAGTATGGAACGGAACAACTGACACTCTGTGTCAAGGCACTCCTTCCTCTGCTAGGCGGCTTGTGCCAGTGTCTCGTCATACTGACAAAAGATTAGCACGTGGCATTAAATAGACTGAAGTTAAATGCTTATCCACGGCAGGATAGATTTTATTAGAACCAAGCAATCCTAACACAGCTTTTGATCAGCTGAAAGTGTTTCAAAGGGCCAGAGAGATGGATCAGCCAGGGAAGTGTGTGCTGCACATGTCTGAGGACCCGAATGCACTGATAGAACCGTTGTCAACAAAAGAAGTCAGTGGTGACAGTGGATGCTTGAGGTTCCAGTGCTGGCTGGAGAGGCAGACGCACTATCCCCGGGACTTGCTGGCCAGCCAGCTGAACACATCTAGTGAGTCCCACGTCCCAGAAGAAGACATTATACTAAAATACAAGGTTGGGGGCTAGGGAAAGAGAGATCAGCCATGGGATGCTTGACAAGAAACCATGAGCACCTGACTTAGATTCCTGGCACCCATGAATAAAGATGGCAGGATGACACTTGCTTTTAATCCCAGCACCGAGGAGACAGAAGCAGGTGGACTCTTGGAGCTTGTTGGCTACCCACTCCAGTTCTCCAGGTCAACCTGTGGATTTATGAGCCCCAGGTCAAAGTGAGAGAATTTGTCTTAAAAATAGGGAATCTGACTGAAGAGCAACAAGGCCTGAGTTTGACATCTGGCTTCCTATACCTGTACACTCACTGTGTGCATGCATGTATGTGTGCACGCACGTGCGTGGTCTCACACACACACACACACACACACACACATACACACTCACTCTAAGGTGGATGGCTATGAAAAGAACAAGAAAGGTTTATCTCTGGCCAATATTCACACCCATAAATTTATGTGTGTGTGTGTGTGTGTGTGTGTGTGTGCCTACAGACACATGAACACAGTCCCCTTTGACACGTAGAATCTTAAATGTTATGTGTAGAATCCTTAGGTCAGTCGAAATAACCAGAAAACACCCGATATGCAATCTCAGAAAGCATCTTTATTCTCAAGACAGAAAAACTGCCAAACTGAGGTCTACCCAAAATGGTGTCAGCCCTGGGAGGAGTAAGACAGCCCCTTTTAAGCCTGCTTAGGGAAATTCCAGCTGTGGTTAAGTGTACTTTGAAGTGATTGGGTATATACCTAGACCTTTACTGGTGTATGAATCAATTTATGATTGGCTCATGATATTTGTTCAGCAATTGTCGTTGTGGTGTGGGGTTCTGTCTGCTGTATCCGGGGTCTGTCTGACTGAAAATAGCAAGAATACTTCCTGCAGCAGGCTGGGTAGGACCCTGATTGGCAACCAGGCTGGACATACTTCCTGAAGGTCTGGTTGAAGCTACCATAAAATAGTGGGGGTAATATAGGACAGAGGTCTTAGCAAACTGGCCACTGAAAAAAACAGCTGGCCATGGTGTCTTCATTATTTGGTTAAGATTACTAAAACTAGATGAATCTTTTCTTACGTAGTCAAGGGTGGCAGCAGGAGGCTTAAAGCATTTAGCTAATTATTCTTTATCAGTTAAAACTCTGGAATCAGCTATCAGGGTAAGAACCTGAATAATCAGAGAAGATATGGAGAAGCACCTAGTGATCTTCTCTCTCTCTCTCTCTCTCTCTCTCTCTCTCTCTCTCTCTCTCTCTCCCTCTCTCTCTCTCCTCTATTTGTCTCTATATATCATCTATCTATCTGTCTGTCTATCTATCTATCTATCTATCTATCTATCTATCTATCTATCTATCTATCTATCTATCTCTCATTCTTCAATCCAAAAAGAGCCGAGACCCTTTCTAAGCTCTGCTCTACTAATTTCTGTCTCTATTCGTCCTCAGTCCTCCAAAACCTCTATGATTAACTTACAATACATAGCTAATTTATTTGCAGCTTGTTTCTATTAAACTTCCTAGAAACAGAAAGAATTAGAGGGAAATTTACTGATTTGTAAGCTGACCTGAACGTTCAAGACAGTCTTTCTAACATTTGGAGGAAGTGTCAGACATCAAATTTCCCCAGGATTATATTCTAACAATCCAACCAAATTTTCTAATTATTCTGTGATTTCAGCTTACCTATATACCGTCTAATTTCTCCACTTCTTTATGGCAGGAAGCTGGTCTGCACTTCTAGACATCACTCTCAGTGTCCAATTCGGAGTCGTGTGCAGAAGCGGGTCAAATGTGTAGGTGTTGCAAATGTTCCCTGCACATCACTGGTTACATAACTCCTTTGTTTCTGCATCCTTCATCATAATCAGTATCTCATAATATAAAAAATGCAATAGAGAAAACGTGCCTGAGATATGATGAAGGATAATGGAATTAAATCCCTACTTTCTTCACTGTACTCAGATTTGTTTTAACATCTCAATTTGCATTCGTTTTCTGTGACTTTAAAGTGTAATTATTTTGTCCTTGCTCTCTCTTTTTTTGATCTTTTTTTTATTGAGAAAAGGAAAAAAAAAAAAACAAGTTTCCACCTCCTCCCAGCCTCCCATTTCCCTCCCCTTCCTCCCACCCTTCTCCCCCTCCCCCCACTCCTCTCCCCCTCCCTCTCCTTGTTCTCTTTGATGATTGTGGAGACTTTCTGAGATCTGCCTAGAGTTGTCCCTTCTAGTGAAGGAAGGCTGACACACTCACCTGCCAGGCAGGAGGGGACAGTCTGGGTTTCCTTTCTGTGGCTGTGGTAAAATATTCAGACCAAAAAGAACTCAGGGTAGGAAAGGGCTTATTGGGCTTAGACTTCCAGGTCATGGTCCATCACTGAGAGAGGTCAAAGAAGGAACTTGAAGCAAAAAACATGGCTCCTTCACAGACTCAGACTTTGCTTGCTTTGTTATACCATTCTTGGCTACCTGTCAAGGGTCGGTGCTTCCCACAGTGGGCTTGGCCCCCCTACATAATTAACATCCAACCCCTACACCGTGGTCTCACACACACACACACACACACACACACACACACACACACACACCACACACACACAAACTCTGATCGGGGCAACCCCTCAATTGAGAATTCCTTCACAGACGACTGTGGACTATGTCATGTAGACAATGAAAGCTAACTCCTACAGACTGTGAGCCGCTTTGGAAAGGCCTCGAATTACCCATGGAGACGTAGGTGGAGATGATGGTGTTTTCTAGATGGGATCAATGCAAAGACAGTGTAATAGTAGTGATGACTTTCCTTGCCTTTTTGAACAAATTACTCTGTAGGGAGAAATGTAGAAGTCAGCTCACAGGGGTGTGGCTTTAAATTCAAATGCTCACTGCGGCTGGCTGAGCTGAATTCTATTCATTAGCTCTTTCTCAGAATAACTCGCTTAATGTCAGAGCTCCTAACCCTTACTAGCTAATAGCTCACACACGTTAAGTGCCCCAAACCAAGCAATATTAATTGGTTTAGTCCTTTAAAAACATATATTTTTTTTTTCTTCAGGAGAAATGAAGGGGGAAACAATACAGAGGGTTTTAAAAGACTACAAACAGGAACTGGGAATGATGCTCTGTCTGAATGGTTATTGATACATTCAGCTAATTCCTCTGCTCTCTAACCCAGGTCTATCATTTGAAAGGGAGGGAATATATATTCCAGAAACTGATGTATGATTCACCCAGTTCTGACCAACATTAGTCAGCATTTCACAGCAAAAGAAAAGTCATTATGATTTAACAGTAAATCTGAGTTCTGCATTGCCTACACCCATAGAAATACACTGGTAGAATCTATAAGTATTTAGCAAGGTGTTACTTACTCTCAGCAGAGAAAATGCTTATTTGAGTTCCTTATTCTTGTGTCTCACTTCGCTTTCTGTTGCTGTGATAAAACGCCATAATCAAATGCGACTTGAGGTGGAAAGGGTTTATTTTTAGCTTACAGTTCTAGTCCACCACGAAGGGAAGTCAGGCAGCAACTCAAGGTAGGAACCTGGAAGCAAGAACTGGAGGACATGAAGAGGACATGAAGGAGCACTTCTTACAGGCTTGCTTTCCATGGCTTTCTCAGGGCTACCTGCCAGGGGTGACACCTCCCACAGTGTACTGACCCCAAATCCTTGATCAATCATTAACCATCAATTAATAAAATACCCCACAGTATAGTCTCTCCTTCAAACCAGTCTGAGGGAAGGAATTTCTCTCTTTCCAGATACATCTATGTTTGTGTTAAGATAACAGAAATTAACCAAACACGCCCAGATCAAATGAATAAAAGTGTACACTTGCTGTAAGACTAAATGAAAATATGACAGGTATTGGAAACTTCAAACCACACCAGGGAACAAGGAAAGACCAAAGACTTGGGTTTTATGTATATAATTTCATACAACTTAAATGAGTTCAGTGCTACCAGTGAAGAGACGTTATTTTGGCAGTCATCAGTTTGGAAATGCTGATCCTAGGACCTTCTAAGGAGCGAAACCACACCAAAGCAGGGAAGAACTTTTGAGGTGGCTGTTTCCATAGACCTTTCCTTTGCAAACCAACAACCATTTCTCCTATGAGGCATCGCTTGAAATATCTCCAGTCACATAGCTCAGCTAAGTGAGAGCTACTGGGGCATCTGTATTAAATTCCTTATGGATTCGCATGCATCCCTGGGATAAACTGACTTCTGGTGTTAGGTAGCCGTGACGACAGTTTCCTTATAGGAACATAGAGTGTGCTTGTTTCTCATTGATATGAATTCTGGTGGAAGAAACACAGCTGAAAAATATGCCAGCAACAGACCCAGAGTGGAGTCTGACTCTACCAGCCAATGTTGTGTCCTTTTTAAAGTCTCAATCCTCTGTGAAAAACAAGCACACCCAAGAAATTCCTTTGAGAATCTGCTGGAGAAGCAGTAGATAGCCAGTATTGCATGTGTGTTGTTGGGAGCCACAGTGATTTCTCTGTCCTCCAAATGATGGGAAGTGTGTGTGTGTGTGTGTGTGTGTGTGTGTGTGTGTGTGTGTGTG
>NC_022034.1:13302002-13305623 GCF_000317375.1 Microtus ochrogaster | reverse complement strand
ATTTCTCTATCCTCCCACTGATGGAGTTTCGATGGAGAAAGTGTAATTCCTGCTAAGAATGATAGCTCTCTTTCTAAAATATTTATTTAATTTTAATTATACGTAAGTATGTGTGTTGGTGTTTGGGTTTGTACCCATAAGTGTAGGTACCTGTAGGGGTCAGAAGAGGGTGTTGGATTCACTGGAAATGAAATTAAATGTAGTTGTGATCCATTTATTATGGGTGCTAGGAACCAAACTCAAAAGAGCAGTGTGTGTTTTCTAATAGCTTAGCCGTCTCTCCAACTCAGAGAATTACACCTTTCAAAAGCATGTGGCAGTATTTGAAAAATATAGTGAAAATGTATAGGTTTAGCAATATATAAATAAGCTCAAATCATTACTTTGTAGTTCTGGTTCCAAAGTAGAAAGGGTAAATATTAGACTGGTATATAGAAGGAAAAGATGAAATCCTTTTCTTCTACTTATTTGATATCATTGTTTATAAACTCTGTATTTTTGTGTGCTTTTGATGCCTACAATATAAAAATTCACCTGAAGCATTTTAATGTTGCCTTAGCCACTGTTCTACTGCTGTGAAGAGACTCACTGACCCAGACAACTATTGTAAGGGAAAGCATTTAACTGGAGGCTCCCTTACAGTTTCAGAGGATTAGTCCTTTATTGTCATGGTGGGAATCATGGCAGCACACACGGCACTAAATAGTAGCTGAGAGCTACATCCTGATCCATAAGAGAACAACACTGGGCCTGGCATAAGCCTTTGAAACCTCTGTGTGTACCCCCCCCCGGGACATACTTCCTCCAGCAAAATCACACCTTCAATCCTTCTAATCCTTTCAAATAGTGCCACTCCCTGGTGACTAAGAATTCAAACATATGAGCTTATGGGAGTCATTCTTAATCAAACCACCATAAATGTATAGAAAATATTGTTTGTTAGCTGGAAGTGGTGCCACATGCTTGTAATCATAGAATTAAAGGGGCAGAGGAAGGATCCAATGATGCTATCCTTACATCACATTTGAGCCAAGCCTGGGGTACATGATACCCTACCTCAGGAACAGAGCCAAATAAACAAAAAAAAGTATATTTAGAATTACATATTTGTGACTAGAATATAATCTCTTAGATGCAGGCATATAAAACATCTGACTGCTTCTGTTCAGATTGAGCTCACCTTCTCCAAAGAGACAAAACAAATCCTCACACAACATTTGGAAGGCAGTGATTCCCACAGACACATGAGCAACACTTCAGTTGATTATGCTGTCTTTAGGTTCAAGGCTATTGGATGTTTGGAGGTAGCTTGGAGGCAAAAAGAGAATTTTCTGGCACACACTGTCTAGAAGTGGTCTGTTTTTCTTTCCTGGCTCCATTGGGAGTAGAGGAGATTTGCTTTTCTTTTACTTGAAGCTGAATGGCATGTGACTTCAGGAACTGCTTGGTTGCTGGACTTGTGTCCACTGTGACTCAGATGCAGAAAACTGGAATCTGAATGCCGATAGGAAAAGGGTTTCGAACTTTGATACTTTGGTATTGGGTGGATGCAGTGCGGTAGATAGTCTTAACTTCTCTAAAAAGATACTGAGTAAGCTACTGGAAGGAAGAGTAATATGGATGAATTGATTTATCTTCTGTCCTTGCAGACCTCAGATGCCTCCATAGACCAGACCATCTGCACAACTTCTGACTCCGGGATCCTATGAGGTTGCCCAGCTCTATTTTCGCTTCTCTCATTTCCCTCAATGGCTATTCATGGGCAAATAAATAAACCAGGCACCACACAAAGGCCAAAGGGATGAAGAAGCTACCTCTCTGCGGTGGTGACAGGAGCTGTGAGTTCCAGTAGGAAGGATGACACATTGTCTTCGAAACTTCTCAGGTGTTGGCAGAGATTGCCTGTTCATTCCCAGCTGCCCAAACCTGAAATAAGCACACAGAAACTGTATTAACTAAATCACTGCTTGGGCTATTAGCTCATACTTATTATTGACTAGCCATTAAATCTTGAATTAACCCATTTCTATTAATCTGTGTATCACCATGTGGTTGTGACCTACTGGTGAGGTTCTATCTGATGTCTCCTTCTGTGGCTGCATGGCTTTTCTTTGAATCTGCTTACTCTATAGATCTTTTCCAGCCTGGCTATATTCTGTTAAGCCAGTGGCCAAAAGCCACTTCTTTATTAACCAATGACAATATAACATAGTCATACCATACAAAGGGGAATCTGTGTTTATTAATGAGTATTAATAAAGACTGTCTCACCACTCATAGAAACATTAAAAACAATATTAGAACATTAGATATTAGAAAATCATCATTAAAAAGAAAATCCAAAAGGAAAGGCTTAGAAGCAGTTCAGACAGCTGCATCAAGTGCAGGAAATATGGCATACACATGCAGAACTTATCCTGGAAGAAACAGACTCAGAGATGGAGAAAATGAAGGAGTTTAAAAGACACATGATGGACAGAAATACACAGCGGTCATTAATGAACAGAAAAAGGAAAATAAAATTTCAAGGAAATTGGTGGAGGGAGATTCAACATATGATGGCTGATAATTTTCAAAAAATGTTTGAAAGAAAAATATTTAATTTTAGGAAACAATGAACTTCAAACAACATAAACCAACATAAACAGGAATAAATTGACAAGTTTGAATTATAGGAAAGTTGTACACTAGCAAGGATAGAAATATTGGAAGCTAACTTGTTTGTTTACTTATATTTACTAGTGTGTGCTTCAGTGGTGGTGGTGGTGGTGGTGGTGGTGGTGTGTGTGTGTGTGTGTGATGATTTGGGGAAGGCATACCATTTGTGTGGAGGACAGACAACTTTGAAGAGATAGCTCTTTCCTTCCGCTGGGGATTCTACAGACCAAATTCAGATTCTTGGCCTAGTGTAGTAAGTGCTTTTCCCACCCCAAAATCTTTTCAACCCCTTGGGAGCTAGTTTTTTTTTTTTAAAATCAACCAAGAAACAGGACGTTTCAACAGCAACAGGAGAAGCAGGCATAATATATTTTGATCTTCATAGTGCAGACACATGGCACATAATGATCTGAAGTGATAGATTCAGAAAGCCATTCAACAGCAAGGATAAAATACAGGTTTAAGATCAGGACAGTCACCCTCAATATCTTACTCAGGGACCTCTTGAAGGAAGCATCTCAGGTAATGTGGAAGCAGAGGGAAGACAGGAGAGGAGACGTGATCCAGTATCTGAACAATAACAAGCCTGGCCCCTACTAAATGAAAGGGTAATGGTGAATATTTGGACTTTAAAGAGCAGAGAAAATGGAGAGTTAAAATACTGAATACTTCCATCTGCATTGCGAGAGCAGGGTTAGTGATAAACACTCAGAGAACTATTTATTTTATAGAAGATGTCATATGGTTTCCCTTTAGCATTTAAAGTTAACTGAGTATGCTAAATTTAAATATTGTCTCTCATCTCATTTGGGGAAAGGAAAAAAATAGAAGTGAGAAGAAAATAAAAACTTCTGTGGGACAATGGTTTTACCCTATAAACATTTGTTTCTTGTACTGGTTTAAAAAAATGCTGATTGGCTGGTAGCCAGGCAAGAAGTATAGACAGGGTGACCATGCAGGAAG
>NC_022034.1:13289898-13300562 GCF_000317375.1 Microtus ochrogaster | reverse complement strand
TCCATTGAAGGGCATCTAGGTTGTTTCCAGGTTCTGGCTATTACAAACAATGCTGCTATGAACATAGTTGAGCATATACTTTTGTTGTATGATAGGGACAGAATACTTTTCATCACCTCATAATGAAGTCCCATACAATCTGCCATCACTTCCTTAGCCTTCTTTGCCCACATATACCCCACCTGACCTGTGCAACCACTAACCTATGTTTTTGTGTGTGGATTATAGATGTACCTGTTGTAGACGTTCATAGGGATAGAGTATTTAGTATGGTGTACTGCAAAGCTAGCACTTTTCATTCTTACATTCTGTTCTACTCACTGAATAATAGCTCATGGTGAGGACATGCCATATTTTGTTTATGCATTCATCTATTGATGGAAATATGGGTTGCTTCCATAGTTGGGCAATTAAAATGATATTTCTGTACAAAGCAATGTTTAAAACCAAGTGTAATGGTTAATTTTGTGTCAACTCAAGCCACAATATACATATATTTACAGAAATGACTTAGGGCATTGCTCTGAAATTATTTTTATATGTGATTACCTTTTCAGTCAGCAGATGTGAATGAAGTTAATCAGATTGCCTGCCATAATGATGAGGGGCCTCATCCTATCAGTTGAGTTACTTAACAGGATAAAACTGACTTCTAGAAAAATAGGGAGCTCTGTGAGTGATCAATCACCTTAGTGTTCCAACTGCAGCCTGCCACCTAGCTGAGCAGATTTTGGACATAGCAAGCCTTCAGTGTCAATTATTCTCAATAAGACCCACTCACTGTTTGGATGTCTTGTTGATTCTCTGAAGATCTCAGGTTCCTCTCTCAGTGATACCAGAAATGCAGAAGTATTTGTGGACACCAGTTCCAACTTTAATCTGGGGACATTTATTGAAGGGCATCAAACTCAGCTGTTTCCATGGTCCTTTTGGACTTTGACAAGAAGAGGCAAAGGTTGCACCCCCCTTCCCGCCCGCTGCACAAAGATCTACATCTATTAGGCAAATCAGAGGGTACTTCAAACTGAGGGGGAAAGATACTTGCTCTGAGAATGTATGATTAGTCAGTCTTTGTGGGAGTTTGTATCCCAAATTCATAGGACATAGCTGATCTTAATGTAACTCTCAAGCTAAGAATTTAGTATTAAATGACTGGAGACCATCAGGACTATCAACAAGCTGCCTGGCAATGACACAGATAATTTTGGAGTAAAATTTAAACAATTTTATGGCTTGAATACTTTTGTTGCCTCCATAATTTATTTGCTCCATAATTCATATTCCCAATGCAACAGAATTGGGAGGCGGAGCCTAATGGGAGGTGATGTGGGATTCCCCTCTCTATGCTGTGAATACCATTGGTGAATAAAAAATACTGCCTTGACCTGTAGCTAGGGCAAAACTTAGGTAGGCAGGGAAAACTAAACTGAATGCTGTGAGAAAGGAGGCAGAGTCAGGGAGAAGCCATGTGGCCATGCTGGAGACAGAAGCCAGAACTTTAGCTGGTAAGTCACTGCCACGTGGTGATACATGGATTAATGGAGATGTGTTGAATTAATATGTAAGAGTTAGCCAATAAGAAGCTAGAGCTAATGGGCCAAGAAGTGATTTAAATAATATAGTTTCTGTGTGATTATTTTGGGGCTGAGTAGTGGTGCAATGAACAAGTGGCCTCTTGCAACAGGGAGGCATTTAGGTCATGTGAGCATAGTCACTCATGGAAGGACTAACCACTACAAAAGAGCTTTCAAGAGGGCTTCCCTCCTCATGACATCTCAGGATAAGGGCAAGACAGTTGTCCTCTCCCACAAGAGGGCTCCAGAACTTCTGCTGCTTCAGAACTATGACAAGTGTTTTTCTGCTCTTTGTAAATTACCTAACCTCATAACTTGTTACAGTAGCATATAACAAAGATAAGTTTGAAGCAAAAAAAAAAAAAAAGAGAGAACAAAAACTGAGGTAGGCTTTCAGACACAACACAAGGCTCCATAAGAAAAAGAAACAGAACTCAGAGTCAAACACAAGAAAATAATGTGGTTATGAGACCCAGAAACAAGTATGTTATTGTATTTTTTAAAATGAGATTAAAATGTGAATCAAGAGCAATGGACTATAAGATATTAAAGATAATTTCTTAGAATGAAAATTAATAATTTAAATTTAAAATATAAAAATGGGAAAAATTCTAATTTAAGGGGTTAAGATGAGCAGGTCTCCTTCCTGTTTCAGATATGGCAATAAGACAAAGGAAAGTAAAGAAAACCATTTATTTATGATGTAGGTATATGTGTATGTACATACATGTATCTGTGTGCATGTTGTGTGTGTGTTCATATGCATGAACAGTGATTTTTAAAAGATTCATTTATTTTTCATATACATACATGTTTTTGCTTGCATGTATGTTTATGCATCATATGTATGCAGGATGAAGGACAGAAAAGAGTGTCAGATGCCCTGGAACAGGTGGTACATAGAGTTGTGAGCTGCTAAGCGGATGCAAAGAGCCAAATTCTGTTCCTCTGCAAGAACAACAAACATTCTTAACTGCTGTGCCACCTCACCAGCCCTGATTTATAAATTTTGGCACACAACTCACTTGGTTTCATGTGAAGACTACACGGATTCACACAGTTCTCAAAATTATCCAATCAGAATCTTTAAATTCAGTACTTATTTTTTACTGTATATATATGATACTGAAGCAAAATAAGGTTAGCTAATATATTTTTAATGATCATTATGAAACTTGTTTTTGAAAAGGTCTTTATTTCTTAAAAATTAAATGGTTGTACACATTTATCTTCAGTGAATAAAAGTGATACATACATGCAGAACAGAAAATTTCAATGAGATCTTAATTATACACAAATGTACTTATTTCATTTATCTCATCTTTATTTTAAAATGATGTAAGCAAGTTTTGCTCAAAAATGTTTTAAAGCATGTAGAAGGCATAAGATACATGCTTAGAAAATTTAATTTAATGAATTTTTAAAGCCCATGCTTTCTTTAAGCCATGTGTGTTTAAATGGATTTCTTCCTATCGTGATGAATGGCATACTCATAGAAGGTGTAAGGTCTTAGATTCATAAGACAAGCGAGTTTATGGGAAAACAAATAAATGAGTAAAGTCAAATTCTCAAATTTGGAGACCTCTGCCCCATTAATCCTTTTATTTCTCTGCCTAAACAGTTTATTCCCATGGGAAAATCATACAGGGAAGTGGCAATGGCAGTAGTGGCTCCAGAGTTGCCCTAGAATCTGCCCCGACAGAAATCTTCATGCCTCTGAAGTATGTCATGTTTCTATGAGGAACGCATTGTGAGGTTGTTCAGCTAATAGCCCGTGTTCACGGTATGTCACTGCACAACTGGATACACTGGCTTTACTAGACTAGTTAGAAATTTTCAACACTAGACGTTTTTGCATTGTGGAAGTGTAAGAGACAGAAATGTAGAAGGGGTGGATTGTTTATTACCAACATGCTGTATATCTCAGGATACCAGGGATCTAGGAAAGTGTGAAGGCAAAACTGCTTTACTGCAGGTGGATGAAGCTTGGACATTATGCAGAGGGCTCAACTAGCAACACCAGAGATAATAACAAGAGAATTGCTGGAGTATGGAGCAGTAATTGTTCTGAGTGTGACACAATGAAAACCACAAATATTTTGAAAGGATGTCTTAGGCAAACATCATATGCATAGTGTATAGGTGTAGACATAAAGATGGAAAAGATGAAAACCCATCTCAGATACATTGGAAACCCCTAGACCAATGTTTTATCCATTAGGTATTCCTATTGTAAAGCCCAATGGCATCAAAATGGAAACCATAATAAACTGAAGTGCTGTACTCCAAAGCCAAGCTTTTTAAATGGAGGGTCACCCATCATGGCCCCTGCGGTGTCCTGTATCTGAATGCAAGAATGCAAAACTTGGCAAGAGCAAATGGTTTCTCAACATGCAGTGACTAGAAATTAATTAAAAATCAAATTCATCATGACTCTTGGGCGTGTCTGTCAGTACTCACTGATGTAACACAGTGTGATGTCACTGCATCCTTGGCATTGAATCTACAAATTGCACACTTTGCTCTGCAGGTACCATGACAAAGCACAGCACCAACAATGCTGCATGAAACATCTGGGCTCACAATGCATACAGTTTTCTGCTTTTATAAGGACATGACAGTGTAATTATGGAAAACAAAGACAGTATTTTTCTACCATCCAAGTAACATACTCTTAAGGATATATTTTGCCTTAGAACATTTTACTTAAAATTGCTGTCTGAGTTGTTGACTTTCATAAAAATAAGTTTGATAAATTTGGCTTGGAGTTAAGACAGAACTTCTTTCAACTTCTGAAAAGGCCCTCGATATATTTGTACCATTTTATATTACATATTTATACAGAATGGTGGTCTCAGCATTGACAACTACAAACTACAGTACCAAGCTATCAATATACTTTGGAAAACATGGAAGATCCTCTGTATTATGCAGGATCAACAGGTCAGGGAAAATGATCCTTTCTGTAAAAAAAAAAAAAATCATATTCCTGCCATTAATAAGCAAACTTGCTTCTATCTTTGATGACTAAATTATACATATGCCAAATGATTAAAACAAAATTTATGATTTATTAGCAATAAATGTGTGACTTCTATATCCAATATATACATTTACATATCTAGAGTTTATGAAATATTTGGCAAAGAGAAGTTGTTAATGTGTAATGCATCATTCTTGTCAGACTTTTCTTTTGAGATCACCAGTCCCCAAATAATGACACTGAGACCTTAATAAAGCTTGACCTTTAACGTAGGCTTGTTCCCAACTAGCTATAACACATATTCCCCACTATAACATAAATTAACCTGTTTCTGTTTTATTAATCTATGTTTGGCCACTTGGCGTTTACCTCTTTCCCATTTTATATGTATCTCTCCTGTGCCTCACGTGCCTAGATTCATCTCCAGTTCCTCTCTCTCCCCGGAAGTTCTGCCTACTCTCTCCTATCTAGCTATTGGCCATTTAGCACTCCATTAAATCAATAAAAAAGACTCCTTGGCAAGGACATCTTCACAGTGCACAAAAAGATTCTCCACAGCACATATAAACAGAGTGGAAGAAGCTGTGTACTGGATTCTGTTAAAGAGGTAGGGAATTCTCCAGCTGGCCTTCAAGGAATGGTTGATATTAACCATCAGACCTCACTTCCCACGTCTGTGTGTAGCGTTCACTGCCTTTGAGCCTCTGTGCAACTCTGAGAAAATGGAAATCACTTTAGATAGTTCTGAAGTTGGTTTGGGCTGATGACAACTTAAGTGGCTCTGTTCATAGAGGGGCAAATATGTTTTTCCTCCCTTGGGGATATGATTGATATGTTTCCCATATGAAAGAAATGAATTCAAATGTTGGATCTCACTGTCCTTTCACTATTGGTCAGTTTTTCTCCCATCATTCCTCACTTCCTGTGCTTGAGTCTCCTCTGTTAATCTTCTTTGCACTTAGCATCCATCTTACTGGCTTCCTCACTAGTAAGCAATTTAAATAAAATCTTTAATGTGCTTTCATGTCACAGTTGTAGAAAAGTCACAGTTTTATCTTTTAAAAATGTCTGTAACAATGGGAACAGCTTCCAGTTCTTCATAAAGTTTGAGCTATTTTGCTTATGTTCAAATTTTTACAGCTTTAATAATATTTATATTTTATCCTTTCTGTGTTTACAGGTTGAAAATTAAAAGGTAACACATTTCGCTTCACAGAACCCCATAAACTAAAAGATGACCTTAGATTTGTTTGGTTGTTGTTTCAACTATAATATTTTGGAAATGCAAAAGGACACTGTTAGTAACCACACTAGTACCATTGGGCAGGAACTAGGAGAATCCTGGACAGACCAGTATTTTCCTGGACAAAGTCGGATCCACGGACATCCTTCATACAAATTACCTCCAATCCTTTCTGCATTATCCAAGCATGTTGTAATAGGGGCGGCGGGGCTGTGTCCCCGGCACCCGGCCGCCCACATGGCTAGCTCTAACTTATGCCCCGAAATAATTACACGGAAACTGTATTCTTTTAAACACTGCTTGGCCCATTTCTATCTAGCCTCTTCTAGGCTAGCTCTCGCACCTGGACTAGCCCATTTCTAATAATCTGCTGTAGCCCACCAGCTGGCTTACCAGGAATGATCTTAACCTGCGTCTGCCTGGAGTGGGATAATTATGTCGACTCCTTGACTCAGCTTCTTTCTCCCAGCCTTCTCTTCTGTTTACTCCTCCCACCTATGTTTTAACCTATGAGCGCAGCCAAGCAGTTTATTTTTTTTAACCAATGACCTTCCTCTATCACAAGCATGATGCATATTCTTAAGGCTTGATAATGTTTTTTTGAGAGTTATTTATTTTTAGCCCATGTCAATGAGTGCTTGCCTGCATGTTTGTACCTGTGCACCACATGCTTGCCTGCTACCCTTGGAGGGCAGAAGAAGGTGTCAGATCCCTTTGAACTGCTGGGACAGGCAGGTAAGTTGCCCTGTGGGTGTTGGGAATTGAGCTGCAGTTTTCTGTAAGATCAACACCTCTTCTTAGGCACTGACTCAACTCTCCAGCTCTGAATTTTTTCTAATTTGTAAATTGTGTGAAAAATATTTGGAAGTAAGGTTGGATCACCAACACACTGCAATTTATTTATTCTTCTGTTAGCGGCTGTTTAGGTTATCCTTGGGCTTTTGCAGTTACAAATGATCCTGCCAGGAGCACTTTGGTACTCTCCTTATTTTATGCACATTTAAGGTATTTATCTGGGACAGTACGGGATGAAAAAAAAATCTACAAATGTGTTCCACTTTTCAAGAAATATCCAACTTCTTTTTGTAATTAATTATGCTCATTTGTACCCAAACCTTAGATACTTATTTTTAATCACCTGCTTATCAGCACAGCCTTTGGTCATGCTTTTCTGCATAGCCTTTGGTCCTACTAATCTCCAACTTTGGCCCTTATTCTCTGCATCATTGGTCCTGCTTCTTTGTATGCTTCTTCTCTCTCCATCTTTGGCCCTGCCTTCTCTCCATCTTTGGTCCTGCCTTCTTTCCATATCTGGTCTTATCTGCATCATCTTTTCTGCTTTTCTGCATCTTTGCCAACACTTAGCAGCATTAGTTTTGATAATTCCTGATACTTTGGTGAGTAGGAAACGGAATCACCCTTCCTCCCTTTCCTTCCCTAATTATAGTGTGCTTGAATTCTTGCAGCATGTATTTCTTCTTACATGGGCCACATAACTGACTATCTACATGCATGGCTTGTTACCTTCTGGGTTAGTTATTTGGTCTTTTTTGTCATTTTTTAGGATTTACTCAAATATTTTCTGCAGGAATTTTTTCAGTGACACTTGATGCAAGTGTCCCAGTGTGTACATAATAGTTTCTTTTTGTTTGCGGATCTTTGGATGTTAAAAAAAAAAAAAGCTCCTAGTTTTTACACTGTCAAATTTACCAATGTATTTTTCTCTGCATTGGGCTTATTGCTCTCACATTCTAGAGTAAAGATGATAATTGACCTATATTTCCTTTGAAATATTTTCAGAATCTCCTTTTCAAACTCAAGTCTATAAGCCTCTTGAGATTGACTTTAGTTCCTGGGTAAGATGTGATGCAAATCGTTAGTTTTCTCCACACACAGCAATAACCAATTAGCCCAGTTTGCCTTGCTTTACTGCTCATGCTTTCCAAGCTGGTCTCCAATATATTCCGCTACAAAAGAAGTTTCTATATGTTTGTATTCATGTCTCTATACAGCTTACAGCTGTTTCTTTGTTGCATTGGAGATTATTTCTTTTCTTTAACTCCTCCTTTTTCTTTTCTCCTCTTTCTTGTTTTGGGGGCAAGTTTAGGATGATCTTGGAACTCTGACCCTCCTTCTTCCTCCAAGTGCAGGGGTATCCTGCTGCCCCTGACTTTGTGCTCATCCTCCCTGTGCCCACGGTTATGACATATTATGATTTCTGGTAGGAGTACACTCCTGCCGTGTCATCTTCATCATTTTAGTGGCATGCTAGCCTTTGATCGTGCATACAAACTTTATATAAACATTTCTCAAATTCCTTGAAAAATCCTTGTTCAGCTAGTTTTCTAGGAAATTTTAACCAATTATGGAGGAAACTGATATTTTTAGGATATGAACACTAGCCATGACTAAGCATAGCATATTGCTACATTTACTTAGGCATTTTTACCATATTTCCACAAAACTCTATTCATTTCAAAAATATTATGAACACATTAGGCAGGATTAATTTCTTGTGTGTTTATAACATTGCATGTGCCATTACCGTTACAATTAACTTTTAAATGGTGGTCATGTTTCATAGTCTCGCCATCCCCTTACTAGTTAAGTCAAATGCCTATAAGACTAGAAGCTGTATTTCCTCTGTTGGAGCTAGTCCCTGAGGTTTGATGTCCACTTAAAGGTCTTAAGATGTGAATTAGCATTTCAGAAAGGGACAGCCACATGCCTAGTGTCATGGACATGTCTGTTACATTTGGGCTTTCCGTAATAACAGTAAGAGGTCCCAGAATCTAGATATGGTCTTCATGGGTAATGAGTATAATTTCCTTTCTCAGACTGGGGTAGGAGTATCATGAATCTAAAGCCAGAAAAAGCTCATGGGGTGTGTGATTGGTAAGAAATGTTCTGATTGTAAGACAAAATAAAATAATAAAATCACACATCAAAAATGTCTCCATGAATAATAGACAGTGCAGTCTCATGGATTAAACAGAACCAATGAATTAAGGTTAGCTCTCAGTGTAGAAATAACCCTGTGTTCTCAATGTTGGACTGTCTGACAAATGACTCTAGACAATCACAAACTCTTAAGTGTTGGACTGAGAACTCCAGTCATATACAAATTCTTCCAGGCAAGAGGAAAAGTCGTTTTCCAACCCATTTTGTGATAGGTTGGTGCTGAACTCATCGAGTTAGGACCGAGAGGAAAAGTGGCAGGCATTCTCAGTGGCGATCCAGCCTTTCCTGCATCCCCAGTGCTGACCAGGTCAAACAGCCAGGCTTTCTTTCTGTGGCTTTTCCTCCACTTTGCTACTTCATGCAAAGTGCGGCCTTTCCCAGATTTCAGCTTTTTCTGTTAGTAAACACAGCTGCCGAGGCCTTTGTGATTTCTGCAGCCATTCTAAATGCCTTTCAGACAAGTGAGTGATAAATATGTTAATTGCTTGCTTATTCACTCCACATGGGATATATATATATTAAAGCATCATCCTGCGTCCCATGACTATAGATCGTAATTTTCTAAGTTCTGTGTATCTCATAACATTGCACAAATCTCAAACATACCACATAGCAATGGAAATATTAATGATTAAATTTAAAACCCAGCTTACTATGAAGCTTTCAGCTCTAAGTCATGTCTTACACAGGCCCAATCATCATCTCTCATGATCCCTGCTGCTGAAGGTTTCTGTTACAGTATAAATACACATACATAGATGTCCGTATATTAAAGGCTTGCACCCCAGGCTTGCAGAGCTGGAAGGTGGAACCTTGAGAGGTGGAGCATGTGGAACACTGGCTATGCACCTGTCCTAAAGGGGAATAAGTGTCTTGACCTTCCTCCTTCCTCTTTTTGGCTTCCTATACATGAGGTGAGTGGTTTTGTTCTGCTGTGTGCTTCTGCCTTGAGCTCCCACCACAATGCATGGCCTTGCTTTAGGCCCAAAGAAGGGGATCGCACAATCAAAGTCTTCAGATTACCTGTCACTTCCAAACTCAACAAACTGTGTTTAGTGTCCTTGAGGATTACACTTAAGGAGAAAAGACAAAGGATTGCTAAGTTCCACTCAAAACCAGCTAATACAGTGGGCTGGGGCACAGTGTATTAAAACCCTGCCCTGGGTGGAAAATGTGAGGAAGGCATAGTATCATTAAAACAGAGGCCCAAAAGCTGGTTCACATAGAACTATGAAGCATGGGCCAACGGATCAGACCTCCATAGGATTTAATTTAGTCAAGAACATTAAAACTTGGACTTGATCAGAATCAAATGAATTAGAATATGGGGAGCAGAGGAATTACTAAAGCCAGGGTGGGAAACACACAAACAGCCTGAAGTATTGGGTGTCTGGGGTAAAAACTGAACTTCAACCAATAAGTTAATCCTGCCTTTTCTTGCAGAGATAGTATTAAACATCTCCTTACTTCAGATAAGATACTGAAACAAAATGAAAGCAACGACTCCTCTCAAGGCTGACCTGGAAAAGGAGTGTGGTCAACCGAGCTTAGTTATAACAGAATGGGTAAAGTGGCACTTTACAGGGAGAAGTAATGACAACAGAGCCCCATCACTGAAAGACCCCACCCTGGATGGCTGACAGCATCCTGAAAGCTACAAGGACGGAGTCCCTTCAGTTAATCTCCACTCTCTATAGTCTGCAGCACCTCCCGAGACCATCCGACTGAGACAGAATTATGGACAGCTGGAAGGAAGAAAGGGGACCTGGAATCTTATGTGGTGATCTAAGGACTCTCCCCCTACTCTGTCTATAAGAGAACGTCATCATGTGATGATCTAAGGACCCTCCCCCTACTCTGTCTATGAGAGAATGTCATCATGTGATGATCTAAGGACCCTCCC
>NC_022034.1:13234714-13289798 GCF_000317375.1 Microtus ochrogaster | reverse complement strand
TCATCATGTGATGATCTAAGGACCCTCCCCCTACTCTGTCTATGAGAGAATGTCATCATGTGATGATCTAAGGACCCTCCCCCTACTCTGTCTATCAGAAAACACTAAGAGGCCCATTTTCCTGGAGCTCACACAGGAAGTCACAGCTGATCTGCTTAAACTGGTAACATCCAGGTTAGGTGCCAAAGGGAAATGCGGTCTAAGATAGTTACTTATTGTGTCTTCCAAAGATGGCCTTTTTGCAAGAGCTTTCTCTTACCTACAGTTTTGTTTCCTGTGGTTTTATCAGCCCATTGTCCACAGAACACATGGAAAATTCTAGAAATAAACAAGTAATGAGTTATAGATAACTACGGCAATGTATTGTTATAGTAGGTGATCTCTTAAAAAAATATAAATTAAGGTTTCTCATAGGTATGCATGCATAGAAGAAGCAAAAGTGTAAGTGGGGTTTTGTACTAGACATCTCCTGGGGTCTTGCAACACATTTCCCAGAGATAAGTGTAACCACTGTACATGTATGTTCAGTTAACATTCAATATTTTAATCCTCAAATCAAGAAATGAGTGTTTAAAGAGTCGTCACTAGGGCCTCTTCCTTTGCCTCTGAGGTCCAGGATAGTCAGATTCAACTACCAGGCATGGAGATGCAGGAGTGTTCCTTGCATTGGCAGAGACCTGGCAGAGAACCATACCCTTCGAATGTCTGCTGCCAGATTTGAACTGTGAATTCTCAATAGTCTCTTGGGCCAGCATAAACCAGTATCCACCCAGTGCTTCCCACCTCCCAGTCAGAGAAAGTTTATGTGAGGGACTCAAACGTCTACCTCAGCCTCCTAAACACTAGATCATAGGTGTGTGCCACCATACCAGATTGAAGATATTAAATAAAATTATGTAGTTGCTCCCCCCCCCAGGAAAGCATCATAGGCTAACTGTCCCAGCTTTACAGCTGTGTACTTCCAGATGCCAAGGCACCAAGGCTTCCAAGAGTAAACGAAAGTGCCAAGGAATAAGAATAGCCTGGCCTGTTGCAATGCGACTGACTTCTAAATCCATCCGCAAGTGTGTACGGACGTTTAACCACACTCCATTGCGACCTTAACTTTTTTACATTCTCTCTTCCAAACACACTTCCCTGTTGCAGATGTTTTGAATTCTTTCCTTTTTCTCCTATCATCTTCAAATGGGCTAAAGAAACAACCGGCATCAAGTTCTGTTCAGCTGGGAAAGTCTGCGGATGTGGATGGGAACTGAGTGCATTTGCTCATTCAAATGCAGTTTGAAGTTTCCTTTGGCTTTTGTGCCTAAAAAGCAAAGAAATTTGATTCATTAAATTTGGAAGTATGGATTTTGCCCAGCACTTGGACAGAGGCAGGTCGGGCAGGGTCAGTCTATTTGTAGGTCAGTAAGTGGGGCTAATTCTGGTTTGGCTCAGCACAACCACAGCCTTGGAGTGTTCTGAAATGTTCTGTTTCTATTTAGGGGTCAGAGTTAAAAGAAAACATGTGCCCCATTTGAACCCTGCATTTCAGAATTAGAGTGTCGCACCAGCCAGGCCAAGAACTGCAAATCTCTGTGGAAAAAGAGAGAGAAGGTAGAGAAAGGGAGAGAGATTGACTATGGAAGGAAAGTAAGGGGTTGAAAACAAGGTTAGCTTTCCATTAAAACATATTGCTGAGGGCTGAAGGTGTACCTCAGTGGTAAAAAACGTGCCTAGCATGAGAGTCCGAGTTCCATCACCAACATCACACACGCAAGCTAAACAAAACACACTCACACAAACAACTCATAGCACACAACACACACTCACACATCTCTACATACAAACCAAACAAAACACAATCACACAAACATATTCATAATACACAATACACACACATCCATATATACAAACAAAACAAAACATACTCACACACACATATTCATAATACACAATGCATACACACACACCCATACATACAAACAAAACAAAACATGCTCATACGAACATACTCATAACCCATAATACACACACACACACACAGGAGATGGGGAATGTTAAAAACAGTATCCAAATTATATTGTATTTTTAGTCAATATTTCCAAGGAAATTTCGTCATTTTAGCAATCTACCAGAGCATACATTTGTCTTCTCATCTGTATCTATCCATTTTCTTCCTTTCACTTACTCAGCACTTACGGAGAAGATCTCACACAGCAGGTAACGCAGCAGGCATTTCGCAGGTGAACGCCCCATTCTTTGCACTTTAGGGGGCATTGCTGTGCTGACCTACCACACCATGGCAGTCCCTCAATGAACTTCTCCCTCCCACTCTGAATCCCGTTGACCCCATCTTTGAGGCCTTTCTCAAATATCTACCCTCATCCAGACGCTGACCACGGCTGTGACTTTGGCCTTCTCATTTTCTCTTAGTAATTAAGTTCCCTAACGATAACAAAGCATCATGACAATAATATTGATACCTGCTGCAATCACCCGCATTCTGGCTTTTCAGTCTCCAGTGTTTCCTCGGATCAGGTAGTTCTGTGCTAACACAGCAGAAGGTCACCCGGTGAAGGGGCTGATAGTGGAGAGGACGGTTCCACTTAGCATGCACACAGGGTTGCACTACGCTGGCATCGGCTGGCTAATCTTTCAAGTTGTCCTTTGTTGACTTTCTCAGTTTAATCAGTTTAATCTCATCTTCCCCCTTCTCTGATTACAAGGATTTTCCGTAGAAACCTTGGCTCCACAATAAAGACCATGTGGCAATTTATTCTCATATTGATTTTAACATTTCTTTTCCTCCACCAATGGGCCAATAACGGGGGAAGGGAGGAAGCTAGAGACAGACAAGACCTAGAAAGAAGACGAGAGAACAACACGGAGGCTATTCTAGTACTTGAGTGAGTCACGAACACTGTAGACTCTGAACGTCTTTGCAAACCAGCTCCATTTTAAATGCGCAGAGAGCAGAAATGACAGGCACAGAGGGCAATATCTACAATGAATTAGCATTAAAGGCAGCTATACCAGAGGCAAGCCCTGCATTCCATGGTAAAGACAGACAGGTGTCCACACACATAAACCAGACACACAGACAGACGCACCCTTTGTGAAATTAGAGATACTGCCATGTCCAGAAGGAAATAATTCACACAGTGACAACCTTTCTCTCAAGGATTTGCTGGATTCTGTTTCCATCTTTATTTCCTGGTCCTCTCAGGGGAAGGAGCAGAGTCCACCAGGGCCCTGGACAAAGAACAGGCACACAGCCATTATCTAAGGAGAGGGAGGGCAGCTCAAAGGAAGATGGGGAACTTATTCATGGATGCTACCATTAAGCATCCTTGTGAGACACGCAGATAGCATAGTGCAGGCTCAGACCCTGGCTAGCAGCACCATGTCTGAAGATGTAGGGAGGAAATTACAATAAACGAGAGCGTGGACTGTGAGCACATTCAGAAAGCCACTCATACAATTAACTGTGTGAGTCCTACAGATTTTTGAAACTGAGGGAATTTGGTTACCATGTGTTTAACCACGCGATGCGCACAGGGAACGTGGCACATGAAATAAAGAAACTGCTTTTTCTTCTCTACTAAGAAAAAGTTAAACATCTCTTTAGGCATTGGGTTTATGGTAGGTGAAGAAGGGCGCTTAAAAGAAATCCCACTCTAGCTCAGAAGTGAGAATAATAGAGGGTTATTTATTTAGGAGTAGACTTGCAGATCACAATCCCCTCTGGAAGGGGAACCGCAACCGAATCCCCCAGCTGGAAAAGAGGCCGGATATATAGTATAAGAGGCCACGCCCAAGTGGGCAGGTAACTTAAAGGCTACTGGCCGTAGGAATTCCTACAGCAAGTAGGTCTGAAGAGATGGGATAAGACAGTGAGGGAGAGGAGGGGGAGAGGAGGGGCAGAAATGTCCATAGGAATCTGCACATGCTTCGGAATGAAAAACGGATTGCCTCTTTTCCAATTCTCAGCCTCTTTCCACTTGTTCTGATACAAGCCACAACAATCACTAAATGCTTAGTGAGTGATGAAAACAGTTTTATTTGCAACGATTACACTCGGTTTTAAAAATCATAAGCCTGAAATTTAAAATTGACCGTTACAGCTGAAAGAGAAAGGACCCCAAAGGCCTTGTGCTGAAGGCTCAGGAGCCGGCCTGTGGTGCTCTTTGGAGGTGGTGGAAACTTCAGGGGGTGGCGCCTAGCCAGAGGAAGTAGGTCAGGAATACGCCTGCCTGCCTCCTGGCTGTTGCAGTGTTAGCAGGAAACACAAGTAGCTTCTCTGTCCCATGGTCTCCACATCTGCCTAAGCACAAGCCTACCAGCCATGGGGCCAGGGAACCGCGGACTAAAAGCTTCGAAATGTTTAGCCAAAATGAATCTTTATTCCTTAAGCTGATTTCCCTGAGGTGTTAGGTCATGCTGACAATTCGCCGACTTTCAGGTGCACAACATCTTGGCCTGATTGGTGCCTTCCATGGAAGGCAGCGAGTGAAGGTTGAGTTTCTGCAGGGTAAACAGGCTGTGTTTTCAGCCTCCATGGTGAATCTTTGTGTTTGATCTTTGGGATTTCTGGAGATAATGATATACTGTAGCCAGCTAGAAAGAACATCTGTTTTAGGAGCTGTGAACGTACAAGAGCCATTTGTCTAGCCGGTTTGTTCCTCCCACTCCCCCCACATTTTGCACCTCTGGGTCTCTCCATTGATCAAATTTACACAAAATAAAGGGATGGAGAGAAACACCAAACAGCCATCATTTCCTCTCCTTTCACAAGGCTACCCGGCACCTTCTCTGTTAAATAATTCCGTATGATAAAAAAACACTCAACTTCCTTTTTTTTTTCTTTTCCTTTGGTAAGCACGTGTTTCCCTTTCTCTTTAAATGGAAGTCTTTCACTCACTGGCGCTTACATGCTTAATGATAATGTGCTGGAGTTCGCCCAGGAGAACAATACGTCCATTAATCTGCCTCATGCTTAATTGGTAACTACTGTATGGGCTGGCATTTCAAACACAGATTGCAAATGTACTTGAATTAGTTACTGTTTAATTGATACAAGTGGTACTCAGCCTAGAACCAACATGCGGCTACTGTAAAAGACTTGAAAGGAGAGATGGGGGGGGGGTGATTGTGGCTCGCCCTTTGTATGTTTATATCAATTATTCACAGAATATAATTACATTTCTGTTCACATGGCTGTGGCAGGCAACAGACCAAAACAGACTGCAAAGGCATACCTGCAAGGCTTGCTGGCATACGGGGAAGCAGCCATCTCCAATTCCCTCTTCCTCTGTCTTCATTTTCTCCTCCCCCTTCCAGCGGCACTTACGTATGTATGACCGAGGTTGGGGTATGTGCTATTTATCACAAGATGGAATGCCTAAGAGGATAATTTTGACAATCTCTCCAGAATAGCAGGATTTCAAGGAAATAGAACACTATCGTGGCAATAATTCAACTCTATTGCCTTTCACACCAGTGTTTCTTTGAACATATTTTTGACAGAGAAAAATTAATTCTTTGAGATTAATTCCCAAATAATTCTATGTAGGCATGCCTTGCAAGAACCATTCAGTTTGCCTTTGAACTGAAAATGTTTTGATCTAGGATATGTGGAAAGATTGGGCCAGGAATGTAGCTCACGGGTAGAGTATTTGTAAAGCACGCACAAGGCTCCAGTTCTACCCTAGGTGCCGCAAACAAAACTGCAGAAGTCCTGGGCTGACTATACCCTGCACACTCAGATTTACACCAAAGAATTCAACATACAGTTTCTTGCATATCCCTCCAGATAGCTTTTCTTTCTCTCCAGTTAGAATCTCTGTATAATTTACCGAGTCCACGTAAAGTATTTAGACAGGAAAGTAAATCGTTAAACCCAACTTTGTAAAAGCCAGCATATTTTTAGGCTTTAATGATTTTGATTTACATAAGGCACAAAACTTTGTCTTGATTTTGCAGGTGTATGTGGGTCAAAGAAGAAATGAAGGCTTTTTATACTCAGAGTTCATAGAAAGCAACGAAAAGTATTTTGTTCAATCTTCAGTGAAAATTCTGTCATTGGTTCGGTAAGTAGTTATTGAAGATCTATCAACCATCTAGTTTGGTCTGATAATATGAAAAGCTCATCTCAATAAAGCTGGCAATGAGTTTCTAACTGATGTAAAAGAATAGTTTTATACCATTTAAAATTATTTTGGGGATGGGAGAGATGACCAAGCAAAACACTTGCAATGCAATTACGAGGACCTGCGTTCAGTCCCCGCCACTCAGGTAAGACATTCAAGCATGGTGGCTCTTGCCTGTAATTCCAGGGAATTAGCCTAATTGGTGAGCACCCTAGGTCCTAGGGGAGTTCTTGTCCCAAAAGAAACAAAGTAGGGGGGCTGCCTAAGAAGGAATGAATGACATCCACAGATTTTCCCTTGCCTTGACATACATGCATGTACACATGAGAACACATGCACACACACTCGAGTGACTTGTACTTTAGTTTTGTATTGTGTAATTGATCTTTGATTATTCCTTATAGTATGAACTTGACTTTTAATTGCTCATTTATTTCAGTTCCTCTGATGCTAAAGCCCATCAGGTTTGTGTTCTGCTCCTCTGAATGCTTCTCACCTGCTCTGGAAGCATGACAATCCCTTCACCCTACAGTCAAAACTAGGATTATGGGAGAGAGAGATGGCTCAGCAGTTAAGAGCATTTGCTGCTCTTGCAGAGATATATACATGGTAACTTACAAGAGCCTGTGCCTCCAGCTCCAGAGTCTCTGACATCCTCTTCTAGATTCCATGGGCATTATACCATGAGGTGTGCACACAGACAAGCAGGCATACAAACATACAGATAATAAATAAATAAATAAATATTGGAGGTTCGTATCTTAGATACCTTTCACTTCTACCTCTAAACCAGTAGTTCTCACCCTTCATAACGATGTAATCTCTTAATACAGTTCCACATGTTGTGTTGACCCCCCAAACCATAAAATTATGTCATTGCTATCTAATAATTGTAACTTTGCTACTGTTACAAATTGTAATGTAAATATCTGATATGACCCCAGTGAAAGAGTCCTTTGGCCTCGCAAAGAGGTTACGACCCACAGATTGAAAACCGTTGTGTTGACCAGGGTTTCTCTCCCCCCTGATCCTACCCAGTCAGGCAGCTGTTCAGTCACAAAGAAATACACAGAGATCTATATTAATTATAAAACTGATTGGCCTATGAGCTCAGGCTTTTTATTAACTCTTATAACTTACTTTAGTCCATAATTCTTGTCTGTGTTAGCCACGTGGCTTGGTACCTTTTTCAGCGAGGCAGTCACATCTTGTGTCCTCTGCATCTGGGTCACAATTGCAGACTGCAACTTCCCTCTTCCCAGAATTCTCATTTGCCCTGCCTTTCCTTCCTGCCTGGTTGCCCTGCCTATACTTCCTGCCTGGCTACTGGCCAATCAGCATTTTATTAAAAATAATACAAGTGACAAGATAAAAGACCATTGTCCCATAGCACCATTGCTCCAAACCATGAGGTAAACACATCTCTTAAAGAAATCACCCATCCTCAAGTGTTGCATTATAGCAATAGAACATGGAGAAGGCCCATGTACACTAGCTAAACATTGTCCTGTCCCGCTTAAAAGAATTATCTAACTCATTGTGTAAAGATGATCTCAAAGCATGAACATGCAGCACTCCTTCCTGGAGACTCTCTAGTCTCCTAAGTGTTAGAAAAATGTACCATTGTATTCCGCTCCTTGCCTATGTCTCTGCCGTCCTCCATTCTCTCTAAGATCCCCAATTGATTAGTCCTGCTTTTGCATTAAGGCTCCATTTAGTAGCCATCACCATGAGAAGCCTTCCAGCTTTCATGGTGTGTAGTAGGTCTCTGCCTGCTGTCCTCCATCAATCCCCACACATGTCTGTTTCCATCTCAGCTGCCCCAAGCTGCATCTGTAAACTGTGTATACGGCTTTCTTGTTGACTGATGATCTTATTTCTCCCTCCTGGATTTTTAATGCTCAGATACTAAGAGCCTTGCCTCTCAATGTCTTAGATGATATGTAAAACATAAAACTGAGCATCTGGGCATTTATTTTCTTGTTTTCTTTGTCATTAATTAGCTGAAGGACGTTGGGTAAATCATTTGGCCTTTCTAACATGGACGTCACACTCTGTGGAATTATCTCTAAGGCCCTTGCTTCCCTAATCTTCATACTTATGTGGTTCTGTCCACATTATGCTGTGTAATTAGGCATTTAATAAAAGTTTTGGTGGTTTCTATGGTTGAATAAAAATGATCCCAGAAGCTTGGCTCAAAAGTGTCCTTAAATGATAACTTTTTGTCTTTACACTAAGCATACAATTGCGGTATAATTTATTTTCATGCACTATGGTTCTATTAACAAAATTTAAAGTGGCTCACATGAAGAGTGTACCTCTCAGACAGTAAGAAGGCACAAAAGAAGGTGGGGGTGTGAGAATGGTGTCCAAGAGAAGAGAAAAGTCAAACCCAGACACCCAGTAAAGTGTGTCTCCCTGCCACAGTGGTTAGGCCGTTCTCAAATGCCATTCCCAGCTTCCTGCATTCACATGGAAAAGAGCAACAGTCTCAGATGTAGAAATTATCATAGCGAAAGCTCAGCTTTCCAGCACGAACTTCTTAAGTGAAGATTTCCTCTCCACGTACCAAATACCAAATGGTGCACCAGATGTTGGTGCGAAGGCAGTTCCTAAAGACAGCATGGGCGTAGAATTAGCAAGGCTGTAAGTACCTCACAGCACACAAGACCACCACTCCCCAAGTAAGAACAAGCTCACACGTGGGTCCAAGGCATTCTCCATTACATAACTTCCCTATGACAATTCATTAGGAAGGAAGTCCGGAATACCTAGATAAATCAACCAAACATCTTACTTGTCCATAGTCTGATGAGGTCAACATGGTACCCCAGGAAATGAAAGTCGCTCTCTGCTTCAAACTTTACTAGCATTTTTGTGTATGTGTGCACATGTGTATGCGTGTATATGTGTACAGGTATGCATGTGTGTATGTATATGTGTGCATGTATTTTTTGCATGTGTGTAAGACAGAATCTACATCAGACACCTTCCTCTATCACTCTTCATCTTATTTTTTAATTTTATTATTTATTTATTTATTATGTATACAATATTCTGTCTGTGTGTATGCCTGCAGGCCAGAAGAGGGCACCAGACCCCATTACAGATGGTTGTGAGCCACCATGTGGTTGCTGGGAATTGAACTCAGGACTTTTGGAAGAGCAGGCAATGCTCTTAACCTCTGAGCCATCTCTTCAGCCCTATTTTATTATTTTTTGAGCCAGAATCTCTTACTGAACTGGGACTCATTGATTCAGCAAGACTAGCTAGGCAGCAAATCCCAGAAGCTCCCTGTCTCTACATCTCCAACACTAAGATTCTATGTCTAGGCTGCCACACCAGATTTTCACATGATTTCCAGGGATCAAATTCAGATCCTCAGGCTTATGTGGCGAGCACTTTCCCGACTGTGTCATTTCCTCAATCCGACTGGCATTTTTTAATTTACCTATTTATTTCTTGATCACCACCATTCTTTGTGTGTCTTCTCCTGGTTCCACCACTCACAGACTGTGACTTTGGACAAGTAATTCAAGATCTCTGCCATTTCGTCACATTGTCTATGAGATGGAGTGGGTTCCAACGCTGAGCTCACGGAGTTGCCACAGGATAAAAGGCCAACCAAGCAAACAGTGCTTAGCATCAGAAAGTGCTATTCCAGGATATTATATTGCCTTTTACAGTCACGATGTATGCTTTTGATTAGTATTAGGACATGAAAACACAAAATAAAAATAAAGTCATACTGTCTTTCTAGACACTCATGGGTCAGATTGCTTTTGTCCTTATATTTTTGGTATTGAGGAAAGAACCAAGATCTTTGCATGTGGCTGGAAAATATCCTACTAAGTTATCACTGGACACTATCTAAGTTACTTTGTTAATATGCCTAGTTATAGGAATGTTTTTAAAATTCATATACAGCAATGTTTTACCAGTTTATGCTTGTGTGCCTCCCTGTGTCTGCATGCATGAAGGTACATGCGAGAGAACAACCTCAGGGGTCATTTATCTATGCCAGCCAACTTTTAATTAATTAATTAATTAATTAATTACTTTTGACACAGGGTCTCTCACAGTCCTAAGTTCACTAGTAGGACAGGTTGGATGGCCAGTAAGCCACCTGTCTCTACTTTTTTAGGGCTGAGATTATAATAGGGTCCACATACACAGTTTTTTTTTGTTTTCAGTGTGTGTTCTGGGAATGAAACCCAGGTCTTTATGTTGAAAAGCAAACACTTTACATCAGTTTTCAGATACCTAGCTCTCTTGCTCTATGTGAACATGTAGTCCATTTGCTAAATAGTGAATGGAGACCTCTTGAAAGCCTGGGAGCTGACTGCAGTCTAGCTTAGCAACCCCATATCTTCATCATCTTCCTCTTTATCTATGACATTGGGAGAACTCTGAGAAATGTTCAGGATGCCTTCTGCTTTCAAATTCCTGGTTCTAGAATTTCTGTTCGGTTGGAGGTTAAATATATTTTTCTTTTTGAGATCAAGGAAAACAAATGTATAAAACTCTGGGTGTAAAATAGTTCTTCTCTCTGATGTATAGCTCTGATTTCCCTAAATTTCTTAACTCCACAGAGGACTACTGCTTTCCCAGTTAGCTTTCCGTTCCCTTTGAAGTTCCAGACAATTTGAGGCTAATCAACCCCAGGAGGGTCTCTTTTTAAGTGCTATCCTCTGCCTCAAGAAACATCTTTCTGAGCTGCAGACCTAATTTTTCCGAGTGTTCTCACCCCGTTTAAGTAGAGGCAAGCTTCCCAGGCCTGGACCTAATCCTCTGCTCACCATGCTCGTCTTTGATCAAGACCACAGGCTCTGGCCTCCTGGACAAGTTCATGGGATCTTTGTCCTTTCTCCTCCACACTTCTTATGTCATCTACCCAAGGATGAGGCCAGATCCAGGTGCCTTTTCCAAATGGAGAAAGAACTGTGATGTGAATTGTTCATGCCCTGGAGAAACTGTCCAGGAAATGCAGGATCAGTTCCTAGAGGAAATCATATCACAATGGGCCTGAACCATTTGCCCTGTGAGGATTCCAGCCATCTCACTTTTTCTCCGAGGTTCTGTCTCTTACTGTGCTTATGTCTCTTGTGTGAAAGAACAACCTCCTATTGGGCAAGATTTGAGCAAGCTTGCAGTAGGATGCTTAGCCTTAAGCCACGATGGCCTTCCACGCCCCCCCTCCCTCTCATACACTTTTGGCTTCATCTTCCTCCCACCATTTCAGGTCTGCTTTACCCATTCTTCCCGTATGCCTGCCTGGTAGTATTAAAGACCCATGTGTGGGCTTAGTGACCAGCTACCCAGCTCTGAAAGAGCTTCAAGACCAGCCATTCACTGATGACTCAGTGCTGGTTCATCAACTGTGTTAAAGATGGAGGCCATATCCTAAGTCCCAACCAAGTGGTCAGTGGTTGGCTTTGTCCCCATTTCTCTTGGGACTTATTCTGCCCTTGGAATCTCACTCACCTGCAATACCTACGACAAAAGAGCAAGTGGTTACTTCTGAGTTCTACAAATAGCAGCACGGGTCATCTGTAACTGTGACTGGATCTTCTTAGCTGCAATCTGCAGCTGATGCTAAGCCACTCCACTCTCTACCTCCTAGACAGGTAATCCCCTGCAGCTCTCTGCACTGATCCCTTCCTGTGACCAGCTGAGATGGAGGGATTCCTCCTTCAGAGTCCCTGCTTCCTCCCTGTCCATGCCACACAGCTTGCAGAGCTGATTAGAAAACGAGGTAATGTTTAATGCCACGAGTCTCAGTAAATAAACACGGCTGTGTTAGATGCTTACCCATTCCTGCTCTTGTAAAGCTTTTTGGTATTTTTTTCTTAATTTTTTTCCAGTAAAATCAATCTCTAAACATTCTCATGATAATTATTTCCGATAAAATCTATTCTTTCATTGACCAAATAAAGTCTAGAGCAGAGAGCCTATGTTCTGTAATTATCCCCTATTTTGCAAATTATATAATAGCCTTGTAATAAATATTGACTAGAAATGGCTAAAAATCAGAGAATGATAATTACAGGAGAAATATGCACAACCAATAAATATTCTAAAATATTCATTCTTCCTAGTTATCGCCAAAATAAAAATGCACATTGAAACTATCAAATTTGGAGTAATTTTAATATTTGATTAATGTTATTAGAAAGCTATCACAGAACATTGCTGAGAGACAAAAATCTTCCTGAGAAGTGATTTAGCAATATGTCTTAAAGATCTTTAAGATTTATGTTATCAAGAAATATTTAAAATCATAAAATAATTTTAAGAATGTAGTGTAAACTTTATATTATTCAATGAATGCTTATCAAGGGTTTGAGCTAGGCTAGGTATATTGTGTGTATGCATAGTATATGCATGTGTATAAGTATAATACATATGCATACATACACATACCTAAACCAGAACCCTTGTCTTCAGGAAATACATTGTAGACAATTAGGTCAGACTGACGTGTAACAGGAATAGTAAGTCAATCTGTCTGTCTGACCTGGAAGGTCCTACCTACACAGCTCTTGTCCCTGCGTAATTGCTAACAGCAGAGCCCTGCAATAGAATGGTGAGTAGGGAATTGTTTTAGGCAGGGCAACAAGGGAGCCCTCTCTCAAAGAAGGTGACGGGAGCAGAAACAGCAAAGCAATGAAGCAAGTCCCATGTTCCTCTGGGCTGGGGCAGGTGCCATAGGAGAAATATGTGATCTAGGGGCACCTGGCAGCTTTGACGAAAGCACGTGTGGACTGTGGTTGTTGTGGAACACGCAACAGGGAGACTGAGAAGACAGGGCATCAAAGTTGACATGCTTACTCAAACATTGGTTTGTATTTTCTAGAATCGTTAGAGCAAATCCAAGCCCCGTAGACTTGACCTTTATGACCTGGCCTGGACAAAGGCATTCACATTCTGTCCTGCTCTGTAGAAATTGCTGCCTGATCCTATAGTTTCCATGGACATTCCATGATCAGAGCACCATTGGCAGTGGGGTTCACCCTCTGTGGAGAGTCAGTTTAGAGGCAGACAGGCACAGAGGGAGCAAACGCTCCTTCACCCAACATCCTTGTCAGTGCTTTTTTATTTATTTATATTTTAAGAGAGAAAGTGTGTGTGTGTGAGAGTGTGCACAATTTGTGTGTGTGAGTTTATATTATTTGTGTCTGTGTATGATTTGTATGTATCTGAGTGTGCATGATTTGTGTGTGTATGATTTGTGTGTGTATATGATCTGTGTATGTATGATTTGTGTGTGTGAGCATGATTTATGTGTGTGTCTCAGTGTACATGATTTGTGTGTGTTGTTTATGAGTATGATTCATGTGTTTGTGAATATGATTTATGTGTGAGTATGTATGATTTGTATATGTGTGTGATTTGTGTGTGTGTGTCTGAGTGTGCATGTTTTGTGTGTATGTATATGATTTGTGTGTGAGTGTATTATTTTCGTGTAAGTGTGTGTGTATTCCATATGGTCTGGTGAATGCCAGGTGTATGTATACAATGTGTGCACGAGGTCAGAGGAAACTCCAAGTGTCTGCTTCTCATTCCACCCTTGTTTGCTTCCGACACAGAGATTAATTCACCAAACCTTTTATTAATAATCAGAAGAAGATACAATTTCAAGGGAATTTATTTTTAATATTTTAAGTGAAATGCAGAGACACACATGAGTTGTACAGAAGGTGAAAAACTACAGTGTGTGCTTTGCTCCCTTAACCGTGACCAGTGGACCAGATTCTTCACTAGAGGAAACAAGCCAAGAACTGTGTTCCATCTGCCCGGGACTTTGAAAACTCCTCTCACAGGCGCGGCTTGGTACCACCTGGGTACCAGGCATTCTGTCTTCTTGGGCATTTGCTTCCCAGTTATCTCTGTTTATAAACCCTAACGTATTTAAAAAACTTATCAAGTACATTCTCATCTATATTTTAGGTTGACTTCTGAATTTTTAATCACCAGTTCAAATTATTGCAAGTGATTTAATTTCTTGTAGATTATAACTCTTGACATTTTTAAAGAAATCCATTCTATCGTCCTCTGCGATGTATCAAATGGAATATAAATACCAGAGCAATTTGCTATCCACCATTATCAATTTAAAAATATTAACAAGCAACCAGAGTCAGTCATTTTACAATGTTCATTTACTTTCTGAAATGCTTTTTTCATTATATTATGTTCTTCTCTGTGCACAGAAGCCACGCTATGTTCTCCTCTCTGCACAGAAGCCGTATTACATAAAAATTTGTATGTTTATCATTTTTCTTGGGTATTAGGGCTTAAGTATTGAATCATTTTCCTGCATTGCCTTATTATTAATATTACATTATAAATATTGATAACTGTTAAAAAGAAAACTTAAATTTTATAAAGCATTTTTTTTTCTGGAATCACCTCTGACCTAGCCTAAAATCCCCATTTTTTTGTAAAGGTAAATGCTGGAAAACTTTGTTGCCAAAGGAACAAAGTTGGAATGGAAGTCCACTGTGCTGTCATGCATGTCCCTCTAAAATATGTCACAAATGCAGCAGACTGATCAATGGTAAAATACTTTTACAACTAGCTGGAAACTTGTTTAGTATCTTCTTTAGTTGTGTGGAAATAACAACAAACATGGTTTGTGAAAGGATTTGAAAATAAATTTGAAAAACTACCCAGATAAAGCACATATCTTTCTCAGTGGGGAAAAAATTACATAAAAAGCTTCATCAAGATTTATCAAATGACAATTAAATATATCAGCTATTCTTTCACTTGGGGGCATTTTGTAATAAATATTTATACATAATCTACTAAAAATATTTGTTTAAAATGTTTCGTTTTAAAACTCATGCTGACATAATGAAGCATTTTCTTCTGTATCACACACTTGGATTTTTTCAATGTTTGGAGATTCACACTCAGCTCATTTAATTCATGAGAACTGTCCACCGTGTAAACCACAGGACAAATGGATTCTCTTTGTCAAAACTACCAGCCAAGTCAGATTCCTACCTACAAAGGCATGACTGTACTATTCTGTTCAAAGTAATGCTCTGATCTGTATTCCATGACAACCGTCACACTGGCCTCCTAACTCTAAAATGGAGAAAACGACCAAGGTCAAGACAGTGTGGCCATGAAACGGTTATGTAGTAGAATGTGAAGCCCCTGCCCCCACGTGGTCTGGTAACTGAAGTGAGATAGAAAGTTATGTGCATGCATGAACAAATCCAGTCTTCCCGGGTACCCAAGATCTTTTACATCTTAAGGCAATAGTCCAGACTTCAGATGGATGAGAACATGGTGATTTGGTTTGCATGTGAGCTGTGTGACTTGTGACTGTCACAAAACACCTGCAGAGGGGAAGAGGCAGAAATCTTAAATAAATAAATAAGAAAAGAGAAGTTGGTTTTGAGTCATGATTTCCGGGGATCTCAGTCCTCAACAAGAAGCAAGGAGGAGGCTGAGTGACAGGCTCTTTGGTGGCCAGGTTGGGTGGCTTTTCCTCCTCACACTGTGACTGGCCAGGAAGCTGAGGGTACAGGCTCGAACCAGAACTGGGTAGGAACCTCAAGGGCCTGCCTATCATGACCTCTTTCTGCCAGACTGCCCCACTTCAGACAGATTCTACAACTTCGCCAAATGCTACCATCCATTGTGACCCAGGGATTCAATGGCATAACTCCTGTGGAGTCTATCACACATCCAGATAACTACAATCAGTGCAATGTGGGAAGATTCAGAAGGGGGAGGTGATGATGCACCCAGAACACTTCCACCCCAATCTTCTTTCTGTGTGGAGAATGAGCATTCATGGAGGCCAAGGACAGACCTGGACACTGCTTCCCACCCAATTTTTCATATCCATCTTCATGTACCAAACTGCGTCATTCTATGGCTGCTAATGCAGAGGAAGAAGGCTCCATGCACTCAGGGAATTTATCACTTAGAGAGGGAGGTATGCATTTATCACCCTATGGATCATTCTGTGTTTTATGAAATCAAGTGACTGTAGATGGTGACGTCACATGGGGAGAACACAGATATGCCTTAGGTAAGGACTTGACTCATCATGGCACTGCTGTCATAGGAAGAAGAAAGATGAAGATACCATGAGAACAGTGGCAATGAAGGACCCAGTGTGTTGAGAAATGGTAAAGGCTGATTCCTGTTTGACCCTGGCAAAGGAGCCTATGTGGGAATTGACCAGAAAAAGATGGAAGAGGAACATCTCGTGAGATAGCAGTAATCTGAAGGAATCCAAGTAGTTGAACTTTGAAACGGAAACACATATGCTACCGTTAAAGTGTGCAGAGCTGGGAGGAAATGATGGCAAAGGAGTTACAGTGTTACTCAGAAGCCTAAAGGATCTCATGCTATTTCTGAATGCATTTAACTTATACAGTTACTGCAGATGAATAAAGGAAATGGCAGGTATCTGTAAGCCTAGCAATGAGAAAGGATGAGACAGAGATGTTACCTTTAAAGGAGTATGAAAAGCAATACAGATCTATAAGCACCTGAGAGCCTTCCCTAGTATCGATGTGTAGTGTATATTCTTCTGAACACACACATACACATGTATGTGTGTATATATATACACACACACATACACACACACACACACACACATTCAAATCTCCTATACATGAGTTAACAGCCTAATATAACTTAGGCCTTCATTTATATTTTTAACTTAATATAAAATACTTTTCATGTTAGCTGATTGTTTGAACACCATCCTTTGCATAGATGGATGGCATTTCATCATATTAATATGTGTGTGTGTGTATTTGCATATGAATTTATGTTTGCGTGTGAGCCTGGACTCAATTACCACCTGAGAACATGCTTTGCCACTAAGCTACACCCTCAGACCTTAATTTTTATTTACAGAATTGTTGCTGAGTTTTAGCTATGGTGAATGATGTTGCAATTAAGAAATTACTCCAGATTACTCAGCATTTGAAATTATGCACAAGTGATTTAAGGAGAATTTTGAAAGATTACAGCACTTCACACTCAAACTATTGTTCACAAAATGTGTTTGTTTAACTTCAATCTCAACTATGCTAGGCATTTTTTATGCTTAGCAGAAAAGAGACTAAAAAAAATTCCTCTTTGAGTCATGTTTCATAGCTTTCTGGTGACATTGGTATGGCTTTCAAATGTTACTGGCCATCCTTTGGGTTTCTCTATTGAGAATTAAGTATCACTATTTTTGTGAGTTTGTGACAAAATAAAATGGGGCACGAAGAGCTAGACCTAAGGGTGTGTTTAGCTGGGTATTTAGAATGAATGCAAGAGAGAGCAATCAGACTCGGGTGACTGAGCATTTGGTGACCCGTCTGGTGACAGAGAGCTGTTTCAATGGAGCACTGTCAATCTCAGGGCTGGGTCCAAAGCAAGCAACATAAAACCTCTTCACACCTCCATAAAGAACAGAAGAAGGGGATGTGTCAGGAGGGTGGGGAACTTTTACGGAGCTAGGCAGAGTAGTGTAAAGCTAAGGGCTCAGAAATGGAGGTAAAGAGAACCAGGCCTGTGTGGCAGAATCTGGTCTGAGAAGAGATAAGGAACAACATGGGAGGCCCAGAGGTGACGTTCGACGCTGAACCAAGGGCAAAAGAGACAAGGGATGAACAACCAGAGAATGTTCCTAATGTAGGAACCTAATTCATATTGCTGTATAAAAATTCCAAGCAGGATTTAATGTAGCAAGTCTAGTCTGCAGGGTATAAAATGCTGCAATGGCCCAGAGCCCAAAAGGTAGGGGCCGTTTCTGGGGAGTATGGAGGGGCATGGATGCTTGGATATAGTGTTTGTGCTTGACACTTGAGTTCCTGTAGGGCTGGGGAATTCTTGATCCAGTAAAGAATATCAGAAAAGGTATTGAGGCCTTTGGCAGTGCAGAGAGGGTTTGGACAACTGGGAACCTGCTAAGCTAGAGATAGTTGGGTGAGGGACACTCTGGGCAGGAAACAAGGGTTTTATATCGTGTCTGTGTCTGAAATTGACATCTAATCTTCACCAGGAAAACCCCCATTTTGAGTTTCCCTCAGTACCTCAGCTTGTTATCCTTATTTTACAGACGAGAAACCGAGGCCTAAAAGATTCAACAACTGAAGGACAAGCGTAGGACTGAAACCAGGCCACGGGGCTCCTAATACCAAGGACAGTGCTTTCAGCTTGTCCTAAGTGCCTCCATCTGGCTTGGAGGTGGTTAACCGTCCTCTGAAGCCTTCAGAGATGATCAGAGCTGGCGGGTGATGTTACAAAACCAAACACATTAGTCACTTTCTCTCCTTTGAAAGTTCTCAAAGAAGAGAGGAGAAGTTGGCCGTGACTGGCATATTTTTATCTAGTTCAAAGGTTCGTCAAAGTCCTTCACAGCCTAATGAGTTAAAGTTTGCTTGCGACGGGGTGGGTAAACGCAGCAACCTAATTACGCTCTCTGCATATCAAAGGCTGCCGTTCACTTTGCCTAAATCTAATTTAGATATTTATATACTTTCTAAAAATAGAAAATTGAGAATTATCCATTATCCAGAACTAGTCATTCAATTAACAAGGAGAAAATACTGAAGAGCCCTGGTCCCAGACATCAGAAAATGAGGGCACAGGGAGATCAAGGACATTAAAGCTATTTACCTTCAGAGCTTACCTTGGCAGGGAGGACTCGGTGACCATGGGACCAGCATTTTCCCAACTCTATTGCTGGATTGGATCCATTACATAGTTATAGGCTTCTATGGAGGTATTATCATTGTTCCTTCAAAGACAGAAAGCTGAGTGTGCCCACCTTGCCTGCTGAGGCTGGGAAGTGACCATGACCATGACCTATATCATTCACAATGCTCTGTGAATACTCATCCCATGTGATCCATCTACCTGGTCCCAAAATATGCACATGGAATAGCAGATTCTCAGATTCTCTGGCACATTGTTAAGTGTTTTCTACAGGATCTGATGGGGTGGTAGCTGGTGTGACAGGTGAGCAATGGTAATGCAATCAGCCACTATGTAAATGGGCACTTAGACTGAGTGCATGTAACATGCCCCTGATTTCTCCCCCAGGGAACCAGAAGAGGCCTAACGCTGTGTGAATAGGCTAAGGGATACATATTTCAGAAGGGCGTGGCAAGTTGAGGAAGGAGTACTTAGCTTATTGCTGAAGTTCAAGAAAATGCATAAGGAACAGACAGTGAAGATACAAAAAATAAAGCAGCAAGACTGGGAGGTGGCTCAGTTGGTTAAGCACACCTCTTGCAAGCTCAGATATCTAACTTTGGTCCCCAGAATCCATGCAAAATAAGCCAGACATGGTGGTATATGATTATGATCCTAGAGCTGGGGAGATGGAGACAGGAGGGTCCCTGGACTCTCTGGCCAAGCAGCCTAATCTACTTGCTGAGTGTCAGGACAATGAAAGCCAGTTCTTATGCCTCCTTGTCTGCCCACATACAAGAAGACAGCACCTGAGCAACAACACCCAAGCAACAAAAACCAAATCCTCTGGTTTACACACAAGCATAAACATGTAGGCACACACACATGTGTTATAGACACATGGACATGTACACACACAGTGTGTTATAGACACATTAAAATGTATACACACACAAATGGGAATGAAGTGTATACAAAATCTGTTTCAAATGCCACCTGTACCATGTCCTAGCAGCGCGATTCCTATGGCTTCTCTCATCTGAAGCTCAGCCTTGTCATTTGCAGAGAGAAAAGGACTTGGTTTTCTCTTTGCTTTACAGAAGGTGGGGTACGTGTGGTGTAACTTACAAGGGGTTCCTAGCTCATCGCCTCCCACAGAGAAAGGACACCTCTTATCATCCAGGAGGAAATCAAGCTGTGAAAGGAATTCTCCCATCTCAACAGTGTCTCTAAAAGTATCCCTGCGTCTAGCAGGAGGAAAAAAGTATGTAAGTTGGCAGCTGGCTGACATCATCTATATTCAATGATACATGATCTAAATAAGAGTGATAAAGATTTTTACTTCCATATAAATCAAGATGTGTCGGTCACTGGTTACGCAGGCTACAATAAATATGCACAGTGGTTAATCTGAGAGGCTTCCTAACAATTTTGGGTCCCAAATCAATTAGAAAGCACAGTATTTTACGAGAGTTTGGTTCCTCTCAAATGTAGCTATTCTCAGCAGCCGCCATTTCCCAGCCTAACAGTCTTTAGTTTCAGTAAACGCTTCCCATTATAGGTTAAATTTCACCTCCCACTCGCAAACCCGCATTGCTGGCAGCGTCCCACACCTATACAATGAGAAGACCAAAACGCATCCCAGCAAGGCAAGGAGACCTCGATGGCAGCTTCCTGGGTTCTCGAGGTGGGCTATACCCACCACTGACAGGATCAATTAACAGAGCAGGGAGGCTGGACTGGAGCTCCCTCTCTCAATTAGGAGAGATTATAGTTTCAAAACACACGCTGATTATGGAGATTCTCGATTGCTTTGGATGTACTTCCAAGATCCTTGCTTCCAGTGGGAACATCGCTTCCTATATCCTTTCCACCAAGGATAAGTGACCATTTTCTCTTTCGATCCTAAGTCTTGGAGGCAGGCTATTTTGCCAGAAACATGAACGTTGTTGAACTCCTTCTCATTAGAAAAGATGGGGACTCTGATTGCTGAACACTGGGGTCAAGGCAGTGAGAATTTGATGAGTTGCCCAAGAAATTTTATTGTTTCAATTGGTTCTTTGGGGTTTTGAAACCACCTCATGTCTGCTAGTTTATATGAACTTCTGTAGTTGAGCAATGACCTTGAATTTTTGATCCTCTTGACCCAGTCTCCCAAATGCTGGGATTACACAGGTTTATGACATTTAACTTTTTCTAGTTTGCTACTTTAAATAGGAAGAAACCAAGCCACTGTGCTGGTGTGAATTTGTCCTCCAAGGAGATGAATTTGGTTTTATACATGTTGACAGCAACATTCAGCAAGAGGAAGACGTAGCCCATTCATTCCTGTGCAGTCATACTATAAATCCAGAGACTCCCTTTGGTAAGAGGAGAACAGCACTCGGACCCTGAGTGAGTGCAGGTCATCGTCAATGAAATACCACAACCCTGGTCAGCTCATATGCTCGTTCTTGGGCCAGTCTGTGCTGACCCACCTGGTCTTCCAGTTGTTGCTATGTGACTTTAGAACAACCAAGTACGGAGAAAACTCAGTGATGACACCAGGATTCTGCCATGCACTAAGTGACTAATCCCCGGGGAAATAACTTGAAACTTACCAGGTTACTCATCGTCACATGTGAAACTGTGTTCAGGGAGTCCTAGATTACGAAGGCTAGGTTGGGACTTCAATGCCGCCTGTTAAGTACTTTGCCCTGCAGACTGTAGAACAGGCTATGTTTGATTTCAGTACTTTGAATGGAGTCCTATTTGGCAGAATCTATGTAGTCACTCTGTTGAAGAGGTCTTAACAACATGGTTCAAATCCACATTCAAATTATATAATGCCACTTCATTGGCAAGAGGTGCAAAGGGTTTGGAAGCTTCCAGCACTGCCTCCTGTTTCTTGGGGAAACCCTTGGGGGCTCTTCTTTTATATCCATGAGGAATCTCTTCATGTGCGTTTTAAGCCTAAGAGGAGGTTGCTTGCGGTTGGTCTATTTTTTGAAAATTTAATTTCATCTTATGATATGTAAATATAAAAATAATTAAAAAAAGAGAAAGTGCATATTGTGGTGTTCTTTCAGATTGTGTCCTGAACAACAGGGAGAGAGGAAGGACCAGAGAGAACTTAAAGGTTGCTGAAATTTTCATCATGAAGATTTCCTCATAGCAGATGGAAAGAAATGCTCCAAAACACTAACGTGGGAGAGTTCATTTCTGAACAACTGCACTAATCTGTCGTTGGGTCTTCTCGTGCTTTCTCAGCTGTCTGGGATTGGTACATTTCACACATACACAGCTAAACATCGTTTATGGATACCTAACGTTTGATGTTTAAGTGTGATTTTCATCTCTTCAGACCATACCTCTAGGAGGTGACCTCTTGTGAACGTCTATGTTTTGTGTCCACCTTCATTATACACAGCTCCTCAAGCCCTACATAGCAACGTAGTGCAGTCCAGAATATGGCCAGATTCATTAGCCCGTCTACCATACTCTGATGGTACCACAAAGTAGGCTCAGGACAGTCATGTGACCCTCCAGGAAACTCCTCCTACGTGCTACTCCCTGCAGGTCTCAAGGCCAGCACAGACAAGTCCCCTTCTGCATACTGAGCTTCTGCTATGGCGAAATTAATTTCTGGAGATTTGTTTAACCTTCAAGTCTGTGAAACAGAATCTTCCTTCATCCCATACTGTGGATCCCAGGTTAGGTAGTCTAAGGTGAAGAACTGCAGAGGAGCTGTGCCTTCCTACTCATGGGGGAACCGCCAAGGTGATCTGTAACTCTCTGCTGTACGTTTCTCATGGGAGCCCCATTTCTGCTGCCTGCTAGATCTCACACCTGCCGCTTGATTGTCCTTCATATGAATCCATTCAAGCCCCCTACCTTATATACCTAATTCTTCCCACATCCTGCAGGACAGTCTTTAGCTGCAGATACATTGTGCAACCACTCCTAAAATGAGTGAACATATGAATATATGTGTATACATATACATATATCGTAAAGGGTGCCTTTTATTCTGACTGAACTAAAATAGAGTTTAAACAATTTCTTAATGTAGTTGGAACAATTATCCCTTCTTCCTGAGTACAATTCTTCTTACCTTGGGCTAAAAATTGGGCATCAAACCTATTATGCTTCCTCTTTCAGAGGCAGTTGGATACCTATGCCGCAGTGAGAGCCTGCAGTGCGAGTAGCATGTATTGTGTGGACGGCACAGTTACATGGCGGGGCCTTCTGGAATGCATCCAGGTTGTCTAGCACTCAAGGTGTGTGCCTTCTTTGTGGTCAACCCCATGCAAACAGCCTGTTTCTGGACTACATCCGCCCTTTAGAAATGCTGTTTGGATACCTAATGAGGTCCGCCCTCCCTTTCCGGTTAACTTGAGTACCTGCTGCCAAAGTTAATAATTAACAAGGTGTCACAATGCCTCTCCCAGCGCTCTCTTCTTTGCTCACCTGCCTCCCTGCCTCTTCCTGCTGCTTCCGAATTGCTTGAACTCCCCAGGGATACAGACTCCCTATAATAACTCAAGCCACAAAGGCACAGACTTTCGTGGCTCTAACTGAAATTCAAAATTGGGCAAGCCCAGGAGGCAATCACCTGGCCATTGCCCTAACCCGTATGCAGCCTCTCGCAGCTGCTGGAGTGCAGGTGAGCATGAAGCTTTAATGAGGCCTTAGCTGCAAATACATTGTGCAATTACTGTTAAGATGGGCGAACATTTGGCCCGGAAAGAATTGCATTTTAAGCAATAGGGTTTCCCTATTAGCTGTTCTCAGCTATTAATTCAACCAGTTTGTTTATACATTTTGACAATTGTTCATGTGAAAGAGACCTGGGGATTTTATTTGACCACAATTTCATTATGAGCTAACAGTGTGATATGACTGCTAATAAAAGTTAATACAAGTTTAGGCCACATTAAGTGAATAGTTCAAATAGGGGAAAGGTAGCGTTCCCTCTCTCCTTTACTCTTAGGGTACATGGATCTTATTGTTCCAAGCTAACACTTGGCAAGTGGAGTTGAGCCTGTAGAGACGTTGGCATGAACCATTCGAAGCATAACAATCCTTAAAGATCAAGGACTTGGGGGCTGCCATATATGAAGAGCCATTTATCTATTTGACCTTTCTTTTGCCCCTTTGTGGGCATGAACATCTCTCGGATGGACTCTCAGAGGCAGGCCTTGTTCTAGGGAAAAAGGCAAATGAGTCATCCGATGCTAGGCATTTTGTGCCCCTTGTGAGACACAGGCAAAGGTGAGGGGACTGGTTTTGAGGTAGCTGGTAGGTCTAAAGGAAGCCAGGAGTGGCATAAATGAGCTCCCTTGGGAGGGACATGGCCTGTATGAACCAAGCTGCTGATCTGACTCCCTTTTTCTTCTGGCTTCTGCCACCCACTGTATTTGACAGTAAATTCTAAAGCCCGCCTCTTCAGCTGCTTCTTCCCTCTGTCCTCACTAACCATTTGTTTCCCCTTGTCTACTCTGGCTCCTGCAGCCCTACTACATCTCCTGGGGACTCTGGGTCCCGGAGCCTCAGACACCCTCCACGTGAGCATCTTCTAAAATCACTTACCTCTTCCTTTTCCCCAGAAGCCTTTCCAGGTCCACCTCTTCAGCTGCTTTCTCTTCTCCTCCTGAATTGGATATGAGTCACCCCAGAGCTGACTGTTCTGTCTCCTATTACTACAAAAGGTATTCTTGTGTACCAGGCCACTCCTCTTGTCTTATTGGCCCTTATCATGTAGAGACGGACACCTCTCCTCCATGACAATTGGGACAGTTCTCTCTGACAGGTTTCTCAGCTAGCTTGGGAACTCCCCAGATTGGTGTCGCCAGGACACTTACCCACTCTGCTGCCTTTGCTCTCAGTTCCTTCCTGAAGCTTCCTTGCACCACCGAGGGCCTACAACCCTTTCCTCACCTCCCCCTCAGACATGCTCACAGCTCCCACTGGAGTCCCCTCTCCTCCCACCTGCTGTGTCTTCCCTAAGCCCTCTTAGGTTCCCACAACATTGGAATCTCCCCCTTGAGCAGTGCTCCTATACCTTGAGGCCTTGTTCCCTCTTGTCCCCCTCCTCGAAGCCCAGCAGTTTCTTTATGTCCACCCCCACCCTGAGTATATACTGCAACTCTTTCCCCGGCCTACCTCTCGGAGCAGCCTGCTCTTCCCCTTATGTCCCCTGGGTCTTCAGCTTCCTTACACCCTCCCACTGGTGGAGTTCCCTTGCAACCCTTCCTCTCTTCCATTTTGGACTAAAGGGATTTTTACCAAAGCCCGCTGGCTTGCTGCAAACAGGTCAGGCTCAGGACAGCTCAGTCAATGGCTAAAATTGGCCACACATTCAATTTTCAAATTTCTCATATGGTAACGACTTCTGCCACCACACCAACAACTGACTCCCGAAATCTTTGTCTGTATGATTTCTTTGTTCTCTGCTCTCAAAATCAATCAATCAATCAATCAATCAATCAATCAATCAATCAATAAATATTTTCTTGAGACTCTGTCATAAACTGTCACAGGATTTGTAAGTTTATTGGTTATGGTTTAAATAAAAAACTAACAAAATTTAGCTTGAAACTTATAACAAAAGGTTTACTGTTAAAAGAAGATATATACATGAGCAATCGTAATTTGTTACAACATACTATATTTGTGATTCCACTCTTGTCTAAGAAATAAACTTGCTTACTGTACATGTAACTTAAATCCAACTCTTGTTTAGGAAAATAGATGTTTTAAAAAAGCAACCACCTGGCTGGTTTGTATAAATGAAACTTATACATGGAGTAGGTATCGCAATCTTGAGAAAGGCAGCCCTGAAGAAGTGGTGTCTAAGAAAACCTGATTGCCGGCTAGAGCAATGGTTCTCAACTTGTGGGTCATGACCCCCGTGGAGGGGTTACTTATCAGATATCCTGCCTATCACATATTTACATTATGATTCAGTAGCAAAATTACAGTACAAATGAAATAATGTTGTGGTTGGCGGTCAGTACAACGTGAGGAACTGTATTAAAGGGCTACAGCATTAGGACGGTTGAGAACCACTGAGCTAGTAGCATAGAAAAATGGAAGCTCTGGAAAAGGATAATGGGAGTAAGAGGGACCCAGGCAGGACCCAAGGAAGCTGGTGGCCCTTAAAGTCTTAAAATTTGGGGATTACTTGATCTTTAAGTCTAATAGAGAGAAATGAATGCAAAAACAAAAACACAACTGAATCTAACGAACAAGCATATCCACTAGGCTACTTGAAAAACAGTTGTGGGAATACCCAAGCATCAGTGTGTGTCCTGGAATGAGTCATGGTGAAGGGATGGGCAAGGCATTGGTCACACAGACAACATTGTCTATGTGGTCACGTTGAACATCTGGCTCGGATGAGGGGCTCACAGGGTATGGAGAGGAAAGAGGGGAGTTACGGGTTTAAGGGCTGCTGGGTCCTGATGCCCCAAGTCTGACCGGCTGTGGAATTTGCACCTCATACTGCAGAGAAACGAATGAAGGACTTTCAACAGAGCCATGGTGTCTTCCTTTCCTACTCCAGCATCACAAAGCACCTCAAATTTTAGGGGCTAAAAACAATATCAGTGTTTAAGTTGTCATGATTCCCAGGGTCAGCAAGGCAGGCAGTCATCTTTGGGGGTTGGAGGTTTGTCTGGAGTCTGCACAGCCACATCTGGCTCCAGAAGGGGCTGGAAATTCAAAACATCTCGTTCTTGCTCAGGACTCATACAGCTAGAGTGCCTTGTTCCTCTACATTACTCCTTGTAGTAAAGAGGCTGCTTGTTGGTTCCCGGCTGCTCAGTGCCAAAATAATCACACAGAAACTGTATTAATTAAATCACTGAGTGGCCCATTAGCTCTAGCTTCTTATTGGCTAACTCTTACATATTAATTTAATTTAACCCATTTCTATTAATCCATGTATTGCCATTTGGCTGTGGCTTACCGGCTAAAGTTCCAGTGTCCATCTCTGACAGGGCTACATAGCTTCTCTCCAACTCCTCCCTTCTTTCTCCCAGCATTCAGTTTAGTTTTCCCCACCTAGCTCTGTTCCCCTATAGCTCTGCTATAGCCCCGAAGCAGTTCCTTTATTAACCAATGATATTCACAGCATACAGAGGGGAATCCCACATCAACTCCTCCTGTCCCAGAACTCAGTTTTAAACCTCCTATCTCCCTTATACTATGCTGCAAGATTAGAAAGGGAGGTCTTCCAAAAGCCAAGCCCTGGTGATCTTACATTTATAAAGTCAACTCTATTGTAATAGTGAACATATTGGCCAAAGCAAGTTCACTCTTGTACCCCCGAGTCCATACTATTTGGGACTATTCTGGGACATGAGTACTGAGAGATCTGGTGTATTGAGGGTGACCAATGTGACAAACGGCCACAAACATGGGACGGATTGCTTCCCAGTCCATGGAGGATGGTATGAAAGGGTAAAGAAGCATAGTCTGTAAAAGCTATTTAAGTGAATATCAAGTGTTCAGCCCTAAATAAGGTGTGTAACACCCTACAAGGCCCAGAGAGCTTCAAGAAAGGGATTCAGAAAGATTGTAAAAACAGAAGGATGGAATGTTGCCTTTTGACATGGCATGGCCTCTGCAATCAGAAACATACAGCAGATATTAGCTTACCTGTACATACACTCATACATATGCAATTTTAAAAACTAAGTATAAAAGAATCGATTGCTACATTTTAGTAAAAAGTGAGGAGGAACTGTATTTATGCAGAGAATAAAATTGACAACAACCATTGACAGTCAAATAAATAACAATTGGTGAGATTCATAGGACATAGAGGGTAAAAATAAATAGCTCCCCAAGAGATACCCAACAAAGAACTACAAACGTATTGGCCTAAGACTAAGACTAATTTTTAAATCAAGGTGGTGTGTGATAAATGATATATAAAGCCAATATGATAAATTTGATCATAGGGGAAAAAAAGGCAAAGAAACCATCAAAAGAGACTGTGATGAATACATAAAAACATCAAAGCCGAAGTCTCACTTGGAAACCCTGTGCATGATCAAGAAACATAAGGACTGGCATTGTCAAACTTGAGGTCAGAAACAAAGGTGGAATGTTGTCATTGTGATTAGTAATTAGGAAGTTGATGGTTTGCTTTGAGATTCATAGCTGTACCTTTGAAGATACCAACAAACTGTAGTGAACCAGAATGAATGTGATGTAGAGAGTAGAAACATGGCTTCCTTGGCTTTTTAGAATTCTCGGCCCCTGCCTTCTCTGGTATCCAAATTGGTCCCATCCAAAATTATCTGTAAGCAAGGAGATTGAGCTATCTGCCTACCACCAGATGTCAAACAAGTTGAGTTGTGTTCCCAAGGTCACATGCCCAGTCAACTGAGTAGCATGGGCATTAGCTTTCATTCTAGTGTAAACACCTAACATAATGTGCTATTTATTAACCTAAGTTGATATAATTTAAGAGAGGATGGGAGAGAAAAGAAGAAAAAGAACAGACATAAAAAAACAAGGAATAAAAAAGTGTGAAGAATGAAAGAACTGTATCAATCTTTTATGCCATTTCTACTCCATAGTCTATATTATGATTACCACATATACCTGAAACCCATGTTAACTATTCTAATATTGTAAGTTATTTAGAAACCTACCCAGTATATTAAGTGGCCCAGTAACACAGGAAGGCCCTTGCTGAGCACCAGTGTCTTTTCAATCCAGTTAGCTAAAATGTCATTCCAACCGACCAGTGTTCTGCTCCTTGGTCCAATGCTAGGGTTTTTGTGTGTGTGTGTGTGTGTGTGTGTGTGTGTGTGTGTGTGTGTGTGTAAGTCACAAGAGCACACATATTCATACCCCAGGTTGTGAGAAAAAAAAATTATCCGTTATCCCATACTCTACATTAAATGTGGCAAAGTCCAAACAAAAGGTGCCCATGAATGCATTTCCAATGTCACAGGGCCTCCCTCACATTTCACTTATGGGTGCTAGGCCTTATGTGTTCCCTTCCACACTCTTGTGCATAACCCCTCCACACACTTGTGTGTAACCCCTCCACACTCTTGTGTGTTAAACCCTCTGTATTCTTGTGTGTAACCCCTTTGCACTGTTGTGCATAATCCCTGCACACTCTTGTGTTTAACCCCTCCACAGTCTTGTGTGTAATCCCTCCACACTCTTGTGTGTAATCCCTCCACACTCTTGTGCATAACCCCCTGAATATTCTTGTGTATAACCCCTGCACACTCTTGTGTTTAACCCCTCCACAGTCTTGTGTGTAATCCCTCCACACTCTTGTGTGTAATCCCTCCACACTCTTGTGCATAACCCCTGTATACTCTTGTGTCTAACCCCTGCACACTCGTGTGTCTAACTCCTGCACACTCTTGTGCACAGCCCCTCCACACTCTTGTATATAATCCTAAGACTCCTCATATTTCAGGCATCTTCAAAGCAAGCATAGTGAAGTTAACCCTGCTTCTGGATTCCTCTACTGTCTGGACTCCTGCCTTTTCATGTTTGCTTTCTGCTTTACTTTCACTGATGTGAATGCTCCATTCAACCACTGAGAATTCTTCAAATAACTCTCACATAAGGCCTCTGTAAAAACACAGCCTTCAGTGAGAGGCCGAGGCCAAGACATGATGGATCCACCTTGGAGTTTATCCTAATGGCCTGTCTTTTCCCCTCACATTAGGACTCACCGTCGTCCACATTTCTCCACCTGAGACCTAAACCCATTCTATATTTTTTCTAGTTTCATATAAGGAGCCCTCTTACTGATGGCTCCATTGGATCTCACATCACTAAACAAAATGCATGGACATCATTCTTACATACACAAAGATGACAAATTTCGGAGGAAATACAAAGACTGTACTCAGTAGTTTCTCTGATGGTAATCAAAATGCAGGGTCTCTGGAATGGAAGGAGAGGCTTCAGTTCCGCCTCCAGTGTTTGAATTAGGGTTCTAACTGGATATATTGGTTAACTTCTCCATGTCCTGGGGTTGGTATCTGGAGAATAATTACCTCTGCCTCCACTGCTTACTGTCAGTTGTAAATGAATCAGTGTACGATGCTCCTGAGGAAGCCTTGGCATGCAGCTAGAACTCCGTAAAGTCCACACGCTGCAGCTGTTTTCAGACTCCAATGAAGAGGAGATTTCAAAGAGTAACATCTGAACATATTTTTTGTCTTCTCACAGTAGTCCAGATAAGAGCCTATGTTGTGACGTCTATTTGATGAACATTTCATCAGTGCTTTGATATTTCATTTATTGCTTACCTCCAGCAGCATGAAGAACTGAGGGAACACCAAATGCCTTGGGCTCTGGGTGGCCTCTGCAGGATCACCTCAGCCCTCTCTATCACCTCACATACCCCCAGACACAGCAGCATGGGGCACCTGTAACTGTGGCAGTGCTTAGGTCCCCTCTACAAGGGACATGGTTCCATGTTCATCAAAGGGTACAATGGGCCAGAGAATTTTTCTGACATTTCTGCTTGCATTCTCAGAATTTAAATCACACATCAGCTCAGAGAAAAAAATTCAGGATCTTTTTTACTTACAACCAATGAAATTCTGTATTTAGGATAAGCCAATTCTTAGCAATAACTTTTACAAAAGGGAATGGATGGCCTCCTATAAAGTGAATTTTTTCCAGGCTATTGTACTAGTGTATCTTAGGGTTGGGATTATAATTTTCTCTAAGCTTGTTTTTAATGAGTTACATGGTAGTTTCCATTAATTATGAAATATGAATTTAGCAGTCAGCAAAATTAAAGTTACTAAAATGATCAAACTGACAGATTGTAAGTATTTTAAAATTTTGTGCAGAAGTTCAGAATTATTTCTGTTTATAAAATATAATATTTTTCTTTGAGAATTTTATGCATGTTTACAATATATTTTGATGATATTTATACATGTACCCAATTTAAGAGTAGGGCCCATGTAGGCTGAACATAGCCCTACAACCATGTACATATAAACATCACCAATAAGACATATATATGTTTATGTATATTGACACTTATTTGTCTACAGATATCACGAAATCCAAACCTCTATCAATTCCCTGATTGCTTTGATAAGTATAGTTGGAAGCTTAAGTTAAAATTCATCAAGGCTTCTAGCTAGGAACAGCACAGTTTTTAGTTTAAGAGTCAACTAACAATATCTCCCACTTAGCTCAGCAACTTCATCCAGAAAGATCTCCAAGTCCTCCGTAGAATGTATAGAATTTGGATCACTCGCCCAGTGGAGGGGGGCATATAGAATCCATTAGCCATTCCTCACCTGCCATGTTACAAAGCCCAACACAGGGGGACTTGAGAGCATGATCGAAGAGTTACTTCCCTAACTGAATCTCCAGGGGGACATAGGGTGACAGTATAATTACCTAAGGTAAAATTTAGCCAGCCTCGGAATTAATTCTACCACTACTCTTGTAGGAAGAGGGAAACAGGAGAGGAACTACGGGTCTTTAATGGCCCAAAGAGGTCAAGCCCTCGGTTTTATATCTCACCCCAGAGACACATGAGATATTTCCTCCATGACCAGGATGCCATCCAAGTCTGGCCCCTCTATTTTTTAACTAGACTGGAAAAAGTGGTCATTATTTTAATAGGGCATTGACCTTGTGTCACGAATGTCTCTTAGAGATTGCAAGGCCCTAAGGCCTAGGTAGGTAATCATGGGGAAAAAAAGACATCTTGGTTGCCCCTGGTCTGATCAAGGGCACTGTTGGGTTGGTCTGCAGAAGGGCCTCCATGTTAGAAGGAGGAAGACACACAGGGTCAAAGAGTGTCCTTGGAACATAAAGACTTGATTTCTCTAGCTGCTCTGCCTTAACTCAGAACCTTCTGTATTAGAAGCGCTTGAGAGATGGTTCCTCAGGAGGTTCCTAACAGCAGCAAACCCTGGAGGCAGCTCACAAGCTTACGTGCTTCTGTTCTGTAAACACCTACATCATAGAAACTGTCAAGTTCGCCTTGAAGAACTGAAATCCAAGGCCATAGACTCAGCCCCATGGCTGCCTTGGAATAAGAACTCTGGGCTCACAGATACACACTGCCAGGGATCCTGGAAGATGCCTTATCAAACCTGATCAATAAATTTCAAGTGTTCACACGTCTTTAGTTAGGAGCATCATGGGGAGCACTACCAAGATGAGGAGGCACCTGTGTCCTCAAGAAAAGCAGGCTGGACTGGGGCATTTTCTCCCTCTACAGTGGGAAGGTCTGCAGAATAATTTTACAATTAGATAACATTAAGGGCAGTGAAATCAAGAGAAAGGAAAGCAGGCAGAATTAATTGTTTCCTTGACGGTCTGCTCAGGCCTCCTTGGCAGTGTTCACGCTGATGGCAAATTAACCCTTGGTCTCCAACTCTGAGTGGGCTCTGGGCCACCGCAGGCTCCAGGGCTCCTCTGAACAGAGGCAGCTGAGCTCTGTCTGCTTCCTCCTCGAGTCCATATCCTCCTCTCCTCCTTTCCTGCAGCTCTACCTCTCCAGCAGCAGCTGGATCTCCTCATTATGACCCTCTTGTTAATTTCATTTTTATGTGATCGCTAGGTGGACATAGTATTTCTGCAAATATGAGTCCTTGTGGGAAACGTATGGCTTCCACCTGCCAGCTCTTAATCCTGCTTGAGTTCCCTGAAGGCCTCGCCCATGAGTTCACCTGTAGTAGACAAAAGAGTTTCTGAATAAGTGATGTGCGAAACCCTGAGAATCTTTAGTAACACGTGTAACTAAGATTTATGAAGTACTACACACCAGGATCATGGGAGGGTTATGACAAATATAACATGTGTGTGATTATCCAAACCCAGGGAGTGTGCTCAATGGTGCATACCTGATTGTTGCTCAAAACTCAGCCGTGGTTTGCAAGTTCTATTTCAGAAAATGATGCCATGTTTTTATATAAAATATCATAAAACTATACACCTTAAGCATGAATGCATGTGTATATCCAAGATAAAATGTGTTCATTTAGAGAAGCATGGGGAAATAATTATCTTGGTGCTCATGACATATATAAAAACCCTTCTGGAATTAAATCAACCCAGGCAATTAAAAATCTTCCATCAATGCCCTACACTGATGGATACCTAGCATCTACCTGAGTTGGGTCAGAAGCAGCATTAACCATACTGAAATATGAAAAGACTGAGCCATGTTTACTGACCTTTCAGAAGAAACTGGAAGCAACTCAACTTGAAAACTACTATAAAATAAAATGACAAATGTTCAGTTGAAAAATCATTATGCTTGTGATCAGATGAATTTCCAAAGAAAAACATGGATCCTGGTGTATATTAGTGCTTGCCTGAACTCCCAGAGCTTGGAAGTGAGGCATGATAATCTCAAGGTCATCATGGTATACATGAGACTCTATGTCAAACAATCCCCCAAAATATTGAAAAGACATAATTCCATTATTAAAAAATAAATCCAAATAGTCAAATATACTGGCCCATGCTTGTATCAGCACTTTGGAGACTGAGGCAGGAGAATCACCTTGTGTTTGAGGTCATCTTGGCTACAGAGTAAGTTATAGACCAATCAAAAAACAATTGAAAACACCATTTCAAAATTAAAGTAAGCAACAAATTTCCTGAATCCTAAGCAAAATTTGAAACATGATTAAGAATACAATAGCTACTTCACGATGCAGCCTTCATAGAGTTATTTAGGAGTGGTAAGTTTCCTTCTACGAGAAACTGAAAACACAAGTAACACAGCTTTGACAATTGTATATAATATGCAGAAGAGTTTTTCATATATTTTTCCTTAAATTAAGCCTTAATGAACTTTTGAAATTTTACAAACAATTCAATAAACTTATACAAAATCAGTAAGAAGGCATTTCATCAAAAATCACGTTACAAGGAGTCAATAAGCATACAAAAAGACACCTAGTAACTCACATGTCAAGGGAATTTCAGTTTAAGCTTCAATAAAATAATGCCTTAAACCCATTCCAGAGGGTAAAATAAAAGGATGTGGAAGAAATTGAACTCTCATGCATTGCTAGTAGGAATTAAATATGGTAGACTTTTGGAAAACAGTTTCTTATGAATTTAGATATTCTTCGTACTAATATTTGTCCAAGAAATTCCATTCCTAAGTAAGAGAAATGAAGATGATGTCCCCACAAAGCCTTGTACATACACACTCATGTGACTATAATTCAACCTAAACACAATGAAACCTGATGACTATCAAATATCACATGTGTTATCAAGAGTTAAACATCTATTGCTGATCAATGTTTAAGAAAAGAGTTCTCTTTTGACCCTCTTGGCATCTCCATTCTTAGAAGCACAAACCAAGCAAAGAATATCTATGAATAGCCCTAAGAAGTAGCTTCATGAGTATGATTACAGCATAAAGACCCTTTAGAGACTGTACAGCGAGCAATGAGGGAAGATACACAAGAATTCAGTGGATATATGAAGAAAGAGAAGGAGGAGCTGGAAACAGGAAGTGAAAACCCAGAAGAGAGAAACAATATGACATCCGGGGTGAAGAGAAGACATCTTGGATATGAGGACCGCAGGGAGTAAGGCAAGCATGGGAACAGAGCCGTGCTCTACAGGAACAAGTAAGCCTTGGTTAGAAGTAGGTTGACATATCAAAAGACAGAAGTCATCACCTGTTAGTGTGTTAGGAATATTGTCCTCTCAATATTAGTCTTCCCACCTTTACTACCTTGGCAGCAGACCTCACGATATTAACATTCATTTAGACACTATAGCACAGAATGACAATGAAATCTGTGCTCTTGCCCCAAAGCAATGAAGTTCAAAAGCACCTTTGACACTCTCTACGTAGTTTATGAACAATTAGCAACTTCGGGAAGCAAAATTAGAGAGCACCATAGTTTTTTGATTCTCTAAGAGCATTTTCAAACTGGCTACCACATCTGTGGCAAGTTGGAGACTTTTACATAAGATGTGCTGTTACCATGGCAACATTAACACCACTCCTTCTAGCAACTGCAAGAGCAAGGTGTCGATATAGCAAGCTTTAGTGATTTTTCCCATCTTCTGGTGTAAGGAGGAGTCCAGGGAGATGTTATCTCAAGTAATTGTCACTTCTTCTTGGGAAAACATTCTCAGAGGAATTTACAGATCCTAAATCAGTCCTTCATTTTCTCTTACTTAAAGAATACTATTATTATTCCTGCCCCTCTGCCTGAGATCGTCTGTCTTTGTCCAGTCCTGTCTCCCTTCCTTCTTTCTCTTCAACTATTTTTCTTATTTATTTAATGACCATCTACTATAAGTTTAAATAGTAAAATGTCTAAGTTCTAGAAATAATATAGTGGATAAAGCTGATAAAACTCCAACTCATTGTATTTACATTCAAGTTAGGTAGATGTGATAAATATAATTGAATATATAATATAAATAGTTGGTGATATGCATGATAAAATATCATATAAACAGAGAGTGTGTGTAAGTCTAGGTGATTTTTCAGAAAAAATAATCAGGGAAGATTATCTATGCACTGATATTTGGACTTGATGGAGTGAAGAAACCAATATTTAGAAAAAGAACACTGGAAGGATGATGCCGTTAGATCACATTGGAATAAATTAAACTGTACCGTGTCAAGGGCAATAGAGTGAGAAAACCAGTGTTGATGACCTAAGCAAGATTCTGTCAATAGAGGAGCTTTTTCTCCTACTCCAAATTGACATTAGTTTTAGTCATTTAGAATTAATTTTAGTCATATCTGTAGGATGTCAGTTAAGGGTTGGATTGCTAATCAGAAGAGTTCAAGATTTCATACATATTTTTAAAGTGTTACTAGGTGGTCCTTTTTTAAAATAAATTTTGTAGTGGTAAGTCATGAAAAATAGTGTATAAGAACTATATTAATCTAAGTGTAGAAATGAGATAATAATAATTTAACCACTCAAGGAAATAAATTACTTTCTTATGAAATAAAATGTCCAAAGTCAGGGCCTCTGGTAAGGCCTCTATTCCAACTATAATTCTAGTTACCCAAGGGACTAAAATGGAGCTCTCAAGTTCAAGGCCAGCCTGGACAACTTAGTGAGACTCTGCACTAAATAAAAAATAGAAAGAGGGCTTGAGGTGTGATTTAATGGTAGAGTTCTTCTGTGCTGTGGGCAAAGCCCAAGGTTTAATACACAAAATTAAAAACCAAAGGTCTGGATAGTGCTAAAGGTGTAACTTTGGGGTACAGTGTATGCTGAGCATGCCCAGCAGCAAAACAAAACAGGCAAACAAGAACACTTGGAAATATTTGGTCCAGAATAAACGGAACTGTTAAGAGAGGCCATCTAAATCATAGGCTTTCCTCTGCTTCCAGTCTTCTCATCCTCAGAGTGTGCTTTTCAACCTCCTGATTTCAGGGATGGTCGCTCTACTTCAAGATGTCAACTTTACCTTGGGATGGCAGCTCTCACTCAGAATGGCTGCTCTACCCAAGGATGGAAGCTCCATCTTAAGATGGCAGCTCCTCTTTGAGATAGAAGCTCTACTCAACATGACTGATCTACCTCAGATGCTAGCTCCATGTCAAGACAGCAACTCTGCTTCAAGACGCCAACTCCAAAATGGCAGCTCTATCTTAAGATGGCAGCTCCATGTCCAGGCATAGCATCTAAATTCCAGGGGAAAATTATGAGGAAAAAAACATTAAGAAAAAATGGTATTTCATTAAAAAAGTAAAATTCCCCAGAAGTACATAGGGAACTTCTACACTGGCTATATTGCCCTGAATTGCATGAGATATCTAAATCAGGGGCCAGCAAATTTTGGAGCTAGGCATCCCTATACTTATGGTCAGTTCAAACACAAGCAGAGTTCTGACTCAATTGGTATAAAATAAGAAAACCCTTAATACCTGTAAGCAATGAGCAATGTCACCCACAGAAGTTAAAATTTCAACAGGAGGGTAGTGTGAACGATGAAATGATCACTTAAGAGTGAGTAGAAACAGAAGGTGTAATGGAAAGCAAACCATTCAGACATTACAAAGGAGAGGCTGGTGGTCACAGGAAGTCTGCCCGTCACCCAGGTCTCCATTCTAGGTGGTAGAATAATTAGATAACTCTAGAAATGTGATTGAAATTGGAGACTGAGGGACTTCATGCAATAGGCAAAGGAACACGCCTGAAAATTCAAAAGCATTAAAGGGAAATCAATGGAGCGTCGACACAATACCAATCTCTAACCTCAGGGCACTAGTAGAGACACACTGAGATAATTCGCACAAAGTGCTTAGCCCAGTGCCTGGCACGGAGGAGCGAATGCCATTATTATATAGATGCACTAAACTAGAGAAAGACCACAGGTAGGAGCCCAATTAAGAGGCTTTTGCAAAGTACAGAGAGGAAAAGCAGCCAGAAGCGAGCTGGATGAAAGGAAAGGTTTCGTCATCGTTACAGTGAACGTGTAAGATCCACTAGACAAGTGGGGAATGTGGCTGTTTCCCACGCGCTGCCTTGGAGGAGAAGGCAGGATCAACAGTGTTTGTTCTGTTAGAGAAATGCTGATATCAGGTGGTGGAAAACTTTATCTGTGTTTTGTTTTAACTTAGGGAGAAATGCATAAAAAGTGTTTTCCCAGGGCATGCCAAGAACCCCCTGTTTTCTGAATCTGCCCTTTCCAAACTGTAGAAGTAGTGAAGAATTATCTGTTGTGGGGCCAAATTGGAATTTAAAACACAAGATGATCTTGCACTCTGGGTTTATGGGAAGGTTAGATCTGTGGAGAAAAGTGTGGGCTATGAACTGAAGAATTTAAACCAAAAGAGAGGAGAGAGAAGAGGTGAAAGATGCTGAAGTCCAGGAGGCATAGGTACCTCCCTTCTCCCAAAGCTCCACGGACCAAAGCACATGCTGCTGTGTAGACAGCACATCAGGAAAGATGCCAAAGTTGCTGTGTGGGAAGCAGCACACAGAAGCCAGGTTTTCGCAGGAAGAAGAGTTGGGATGGGGGACTTGAAGGGGATAGGATCAGGTGTCTAATCGTGGCTCTGGTGAGACTGAAAGGTAGGTGAGGGACACATCTTATCTCTATGATCAGCTGCAGTATCCCTTAAAGGGCACAGCATCCAAGCCAGAACTGGGAGGGTTTACTCTAGAGAGTCAGTCGCATCTTACTGTGTGTGCCCAAAGAATGAGAAACACTCTCCAGAGTCAAAAGGTCCAACAAAAGGGGAAGGACACACCCCCAAACCACCACAATATTCTACCAACAACCGGATGTAGAAATTGGCCTCACCTTGTCACCTAGCCCAGCTTTAAAGATGACAAGTGTGAGCAGGCATCTTACATGGGTCGTGTCTGTTTCCATCAAGAAAAACAGATCTGCGTTAGAGGGTCCAGATTTAAAACGTCATTTTAGGGTTTTATGGTCACGCCATAAAACAAAACAGATTTATGAGAGAAATAAAAGACAGCTCCTTTCCTGAGAGTCTGGTCACAAAGCCTTCTTTATTTATACTTGGTATTATATGTGTTAGGGGAAGGCCCTTTGTCTAAAAGGAGAACACGTGGGTCGCTTACCCAATGGGAGTAGGGCAATAGCCTGCTCGCCGGCTCTGCTCTTTTCTATTGGGGTCCTACTAATTGGTGGCAAGCTGATTGGAGAGAAAGAGAACAAGATCCCGACCTACAGAACTGACTTCTCATACAATTGGATGGCTGGGGAATGCTTTAGGAAGGTGAAATGCCTCACCCCACGGCAGAGGAAGAGGTCTCTTTTAGCCCACATGCCCAGTACAAGGAACCCAATATGGAATAAGCTATTGCTATTTTTCTCCAAAATCAAAGCTATTGCCCTGGTGCCCATTCACTCTGTTCTTTTGGTTCACTAATTGCACTTCCCTTTTGTCCCCTCCATCCTCAATTCAGGCTGGCAGACAGCCGTGCCACTGGCAGCTCGCTTCCATGTCTGAATTGGCTGCCAGATCTGCGGCAGTCAACTCCTCCTTGAACTCTCTGTGCGCTAGTTCAGAGAATGCTCTCTGCCGTCAGCCCACCATGGCACTTCCAAATGGCTGCATATAATTGGGTTCAGAGGAGTTCAAAGCCATGCTCCAGCGTCCTTGTATCAAAGCTCATTGAGTAACAGGGGAGCCGCTTGCTGACATGCAGGCATGGGGTGAGGAGAGTTATTAGTGGAGCACGTTCAAGTCTGTCACGCTAGATTCCTGGGTACACAACCGGTTTGGGGTTTAGCTTTTACAAGTTCGGGTGTGGTCCCCAGGAGATGGCTCCTGTAATTGGTATAAAAAAATATCTCATTTGGACTAATGCACTTTGCCTGTTTCATAGCGTGTCCTTGTGAGACTAATTTACATTTCTTTAAATGTCAAAGCTTTCTCCAGAGATTGCTCGTTTCTTATATTTCTTTTCTTGGACGTGATTATAACAAACCTTCCCCGGAAGAGCTTTGAGCTATTAGCTTTCCTGAACACTTGTCCAAGAGAGAGTTAAAGGCATGTGGTCTAGGAGAAAGGACTAGGCCTCTGTGACCCAAACATGCCTATCTGCCTGCAAACTCTACTTCATTGGCTCTTCATCCCTGGGCTACGAGCTGCAAGAGTGACAGTCGGGACTCTCTTGTCGAGCATTTGGACGAATGACAGATGCCAACCTAGGCTAAATACTACAATAGGGTATAGTCTGATTTTAGTGTACACCCTCAAAACCAGAAGTCATTTCAAGAGAATGCTATCAAGGGATTCAGGAAGGAGATCAGGGAACCTCCCCTTGAGGAGGGGAGGGGTCTGGCAGACACATGATGTGTCTTCATTGAATCAGAATGTCTTCCGGCATTTGGAGAATGATGTCCCTAGCTTCTCCATTGGGGTGTCTCGCCTCTCAACATGGGTCCTGGCTACCTTCAATATCTGGCATTAAAGGCATTCAGAATCCCCTCTTATTGGTGGAAAGTGTTCTACTACACAACTGAACATGTTCATCCTCCATGCAATGGCTTCACCGCCTGGACGCTTACTCTCAGTGAGGGCAACATTTCCTGTCTCACAAGTGAATCATTATACAATGTCCACTCCTAAAACTTAACCCCCGTTGCTAGGTTGATCACCACTTCTCGGTATCGTTTAGAACAACAGGCAATCCTTTACTCCTGTTATCACAAAGAATAGCTCCTTTTCTTAGAACTGTGTATATTTTTGTTGTATATTCACCACTCAATCATTCCAAAGATACTTATGGAGTAATTCCAATACACCAGATCTGGGCTGGCTGATATGATGCTGGATCTATTGGTGTTCCCAGCTGACAGATCTCCAGAGAGGAGAAATTGTAGCTACACTAATTTCTCTGTCTCCCTTAATTTACTTGTCTCTAATAGAAAATCCCCCACAAAACTTAATTCTCTCTAAATAATAGAAAAAAGCCGCTTACCTTTCTCCTCTACACAGCCTCTCTAATCATGAGGCCGTTGGCATGAGCTGCTGGGACACACAGACATCCCCATTCTACCCGCCCTTGTTTCCCTTGGCACTGCAGCTCAGCCAGCCTTCATGGGACACGCTCTTATCTAAGAAGTTGTTTGTGTTAAGGAAATGGAGTCCATCTGCTTTGAAATACCAGGGTTGGAAGGGACATGCCAGGGTCAGGAGATGATTACCCTCACCAATAAAAGCAACCCCATCTCTCCAACACTAGCTGAAGGGTCTAAGCTCGGGCTCATGGCAGGGTGGGTGAGATGCCTTTGCAAAATATGTCTCCAGACAGGCTTCAAACACGCCAACTTTCTCCTCCTAAGCAATCCTGGAGATTCTCCATCAAATCAACTATAGTTTGTTTTATTCTGCGTACCTATTGATAATATGATATATTCATAATTGAGAGTCCTTAGCAGATTTACCTAAGTAATTTCAAAGCAGAAGTACCAAGAAAGGGCATGGTATAGGTGAAGGATGTGTCTAGAGTTCCCTTCTGCTCATCCTCCATCTGTGTCTGGCATTCACAATGTTATTTCTCCATTTTCAGTCAGGATTTGTCTTATTGCCACTTCATAGTGACCTTCTAGAACACTTTATCTGAAACAAAATAGTACAGGAGCTGGCAAGATGGCTCAAGAAACAGGGCCTGTCATCCAGCCCAATTACCTGAGTTCATTCCCAGGACACACTGGGACAGGGGTAGAAATGACTCCAGCCAATCATCCTCTGACCTCCACAAGCTCAACAACAGGGCACATATGTTCACATATATACAAAGGAACACACATACATGGGTTAATTAATTAATTAAAGTGTAATAAAATTTAAAATAATAACAGCACAATCAGCAATATATATTCCCTGACTCTTTTTCCTCAAACTTATAAATAAATTCAGATTACTTTCTGTTTCCTTATTTGCCCACTGCCATCTCCAGATGACAAAGAATCTTCTATGGATCACTCAAATCTTGGTTTCTAACTCTAAACTTTGTGCATAAACACAAAGGATTATAGAAAATGGTTTATACCATTTCAGGACTCAACTCTAGCATAAGGCACACAGTTATGTTAACAGTCATGACTGCGATATCAGAACTTGATTCAGGCCATGGGTTCCGCGCATCGTGGTCAGTGGCACAAGCAATTTAGCTCTTTTGCATCTGCTTTTGTTTTTCTCTGCCATGGCTTTAAGATGGTTACAGGATTACATGTTCTTCACATGGTAATTACACTTAGAAGATGAAGAAATACTATCTGCCATTATTATTTTAAAGACAATTCTCTCCTACTCTGAGGAAATATACAGAGAATTGTCAAGTGTTATGTGCCTTACATACATAAGACACGTTAAAAATGAATAAAGGAAATTTTAAAGGATGGTAGGACTGTAATGAGGGGAAGAAAACATGGCAAACGGAAGGGGACAGAGGACCAAAGAAAGCAGAGAAGGGTCATGCCCATGGTCTTGAAAATCTTCCACTGATGTCTGAGTTCAGACCTTGACAATACAAACTATGGGGCCAAGTTCCTTGTTTTTATTGAAGAGAATTGCTGGTCAGGAGAAGTCACAACTGATCCAAAGTAGTGTTGAGTGTCACATTATTGTCCTTCAGTCCCCATTAGCAACTAAATTGAGGTCCTCAGTCCTCTCCTCCAGGACAGGAGTCAAGTGGGGATCATGAAGTTTGCAGAGAATACATATCCCAGAGCTTCCCAGTGGGTCTTGGAGACTGTACTAGGATTGGAACCAAGGATCTGGGGCAAGTTTTAGTGAAGATAATATAGGATAGAAAGGAAGGAGAAAGAAAAGTAAACAAAAATAGGCAAAAAAGAACCAAGAAGATGTAAAGTAAATACGATTAAACATACTATTTTTAATATGTGTGCCATAGATTTGAAAAGTAAGGAATAAAATTGGCCTTTTAGAAGCCTTATCCCACTGAAGAATTGTGATGAAATGTGTCCATATTAACAAGAACCAAAGATGGAAAGCAAGATCATCAGAGTGAAAGTGGCCAGATCAGAAATTAAAAATACAGGAGATCATTTAAACCTGAATTTTAGGTATAAATTTATTACCATAAATAGGAAGATAGGGAGAGAGAGAGAGAGAGAGAGAGAGAGAGAGAGAGAGAGAGAGAGATTTGTAGTTTAACTTATGACCCAGCAATACCACTCTTTTGGGTATACACCCAAAGGATGCTCAACTATGCCACAAGGACATGTGCTCAACTATGTTCATGCAGCATTGTTTGTCACAGCAAAAACCTGGAAACAACCTAAATGCCCCTTGACTGAAGAATTGATAAGGAAAATGTGGTACATTTACACAACGGAGTACTACACAGCAGAAAAAAATAATGACATCATAAAATTTGCAAATGGATGAATTTGCAAATGGATGGGTCTAGAAAACATCATATTGAGTGAGGTAACCCAGAAAGACAATTATCATATGTATTCACTCATAAGTGGTTTTTAAACATAAAGCAAAGAAAACCAGCCTACAAATCCAATCCCAGACAACCTAGACAACAATGAGGACCCTAAGAGAGACATACTTGGATCTAATATACAAGGAAAGTAGAAAAAGACAAGATCTCCTGAGTAAATTGGGATCATAGGGACCATGGGAGAGGGTTGAAGAATAGGGGCGAGGAAGGGAGGGGAGTAGAGAAAAATGTATAGCTCAATAAAATCAATTAAAAAAAAACAAAAACAAATTTAACTACACAGCCTCTATTTTAATAGCAACCCTATCTACAGAATTGACTTATTCACCTAAAGCAGATGACTAACAATTATCTTTAGAAAAAGGGTGACTGAGAAGGGACTGAAGAAACAGTAGAAAAGAAAGATCAGATATAGTGGGCAACCTCAAGAGCAGCATAGAGCAAAGATCTGCATCCGAGTTCAGCAAGTGAAGTCCAGGAATGGGGAGAGAAGAGGGGGTTTGCTGTGCAGTGCAAGGTGGATGCCTCGCCATTCACTTCCAGGATGCACTTCCTTTGGAAGACCCAGCACATCTCATCTTGATCTTCAGTATTCTAATCCTCTCTATTTAGACAAAAAAAAATGCCATTAAAAATGCTTTAAAATGTCCTCTTGGGCAGGCAGCCATCCCTCGTGACATGACCGGATGAGGGTGCCATCTATGCACTGATCCCAAATATACATGTAGTATGTCTACTCTGCACTGTGCAATGCTGAGATGACTGGAAATGTTTATGATCTGCAGGTCCTTGGAACCCTAAAGTTAAAAGAATTCATAATAGAATCAGAAAAATCTCGGTTTCTATAAATGCTTCAGATGGTTCTCCAATGTTTAAAATCAACACATCTTCCACTATTTAATGGCAGAATAAATGTCAGTGTATTTGTCATATGAAGAATAAAGAAGCCCAACAAAAGCTGATAGTAAACAGGAAACAGTCAATGAGATTTGAGTGACACCAAGTGAAGTCAAGAGATTCATCTAAACCTCTTGGCCACTAAACATCCCATACAAAGTCTTCTGTTTTGAGCAGGGCCCCTTTTCCACAATAAGAAGCCATCCTTCAGATCCTGGGCCTCACAATACCTGTTTACAGATTATGTGCTATGAATGCATGGATATGTATTCTCTCCACACATGTGTAGTATGTAAATGTATCATTTCATCCCCATAGATATGAAGGATTTGGCAAGAATAGGACAATGTAACATTGTATGATAGACTTCAACCCTGGCAGGAGGAAGGTGTGGCATTCTGTCACAGTGGCATACTGTAGCTGATTAAAAACAGAGTCTTCATTCAATACGCTAAGTTTGCCTCTGTGTTGAAATAGACCTTTATTTTTTTAAGGCTCATGAGACCTAGCTGCCAACAGAAGGTGCTCTTGGTTCACAGAGCAGCCCTGTTCTGGAGAGCGCTGCCGCAATCCCTCCACTCCGACACATGTCACAGCAGTAATGGGAAGCAGGGGTCTGCTCCTGCAGCACCATCCGTGTCAGAAGCCGTCCATTCTCCCAGCAAGACTTGATTATCCCCAACCTATCTCTGTGAGATGAAAAACAGGGAGATGGTTTCACTCCCATTGTACAGAAAAAGAAAATGGAAAATGTCATTCAACCCACTAGAGGCAAACCTTAGTCATGAGGGGACAAATGTCATCTCTTGTCTCTAAAGATTACATTGAAATCGATCCTCAGGCTCCCTCGGTCACCTTCCTACATGCAATGCCACACTCTTCTTTGGTTTTCCTCTCAGCTCCCAAATCCAGTTTGCAGAAGAAAGAAGTGCCTACTCACCAGAGGTTGGGCATGAAGTAAGAGTGAAGGATGGTCTAGGCTCTCCTATTTGCTGGGCAGCATAAGAACACTGCTGACAAGACAGCTGATCTCTACAATAACCTTCCACGAGAAATACCTCCAAATGGGTACGAGTGTGCTTACATCTAGCAGGCAACTCGGGGCAGATCCAGTAGGACCAGATCTTCATCTCAGGCCCGAACCACTAATATGAACTTTCTAGATCAGCCCGGCAAGATGCTCAGGTTCGAGGGGTTCTCTGTTGATCTCTGTTACACAATGCTTCTTTTGCAATGCCGTTCAGATATTTTTTTTTCAAATTTAAAATAAAAAATGAGCTGATGGTGTATCTTGGTGATAGACCGCTTTCCTAGGTTCCCAGGACCTTGCATTTGATTCTTACCACAACAAAGCTTTAAATTCCTCCTGCAAATTTAAATTCACCAAGCCTGACAGCTATGAAGAAGAAAGACATACCAATGAATGCAAACATGAACTCTGGCATATCAAATAAGCTCAGATTATTATAAGCCAAGGTTATTTTAGTTTCATTTGGTTCTTTTTACAAGCAGAGTTTTTTAACCCATAAGAAATATTCATATATATACACACACACACATACACACATATATGCTCCCTTATGATAAACACAGAAGCACACTGCTCCCAAAATCTCTGGCTTGACTGAATAAAAATGATGATATTCTTAGTTCCCCACATGAGGGGTGGAAAAAGCCTCCAAACACTCCAGGTTTTTTATAGCCCTGGCTGCTGGTGGCTGCTGGGTAGCACTCACTGCAGTAGCAGCCCTGGATAGCAAAGGAGCCAAGTGATGCTAATGGGGCAAACAGAATGTAATTGCTTATGTGTGCTGGTTATATCCTGAAACAAATTGTTTCTTAATGCTGAGGTCAGACAGGGTTTAATTAGGAGAAATACAATTGGTGTAAAACTGTGTAGCAGGCGGCTTGTTTGGTGTCGTGCCAAGTCAACACCTAGTCTCTCCAAATGGAAATTTTCATTAGAGGCCATTGGCAGGCCCAGTTAGGCTGAGTTTCAACTTTTCCAAGTCTCCTGGTAGTGAAAACCCAAAACTCAGCATATCTGCTGCCTAATAAAGGGCCGCCCCCCTTCACCCCCCCCTCGCCTTTACAAACACGTCAACATGTGCACACTGTCTCCCCGGTTCTCATCTCGCCTGCTGCCCCAGTTTGCTCGCTAACTAAATACACACAGTTCCCACGGGAGCCCGATGAACTCAAGCAATCTTCTATTCTCCTTGACTCTTTTTGCCTCGCCCCTTATCCCCATGCTAATAATATTTAATCTTGGATCAGCAAATTATTACTTCAAAAATATTTTCACATGCATCAGTTCACCCAATCTTACCAATAAACCGAGCACTTACTGAGCTTTATATTTATAGATAGTGACTTGTCGAAGGTCACATCTCTGATGGGCTAAAAATAGATTCCAGTCTCCCTCCTGCTTGTTGGCCCAGGATGTAGGCTAAATCACAGATCTTAGGATTTATACATACAAAAGAAAGAAAGGAAGAAAGAAAGAAAGAAAGAAAGAAAGAAAGAAAGAAAGAAATCCATATTTTCCACATTTACTCATGTTGATGACACACTTGCAAAACATTCTCTGTTGATTCACTCCTTTTTGATTCATTTTATGCCACAGCTATAAAGACGTAAGAGCAAACGGTGCTATTATCCAAAGCTGCACAAATTTCCCCAAGATTTTGCAAACACCCTTTTATTGCACATGACCTTTTTTTTTATGTTCTTCACTCTGTACTCGCCTTCTCCTGCACTCGGCGGTCTGGATTAATGCCTGTGGAGAGAGTACTGCTATTTACATTAATTTTAAGAACTTGGATCTTCACACCTTCAAGGACAAGGTTTTATCAGTGTTTCTAATATAAGTCTTATGTCGTGAAAGTGTTTAATTTATTTGGGAAATTCTACTTCTAGGCTGCTATTGTTTCTTGCTCTCTTTCTCTCTCCCCCCCCCCTTTTTTTTCCTTTTCAGCTGAAGGCAGTTTTCATTACAGTGACAAAAACCCCACTACGTTAAAGAAAATTGCAGAGAGAGGCCCCCCAAATCCATCTACCCAACAGAAATCCAAGTCATTTTCCCCTGCAGTATCATATCAGCAGTAAACCGTCATGGGTTTAAAGACATATGGGACCAAGTTTTCATTTTTATATGTGATTCGGAATTTGCTGAGGCCCGGGCTCCTGGTGAGTTGAGCTACATTTCATTTAGGTCCTGGGCCTCTGGGCCCAAGGTAATGTAGCTGGTTAGGGTCAAGGTACAGCTTGACAGGGCAGGCAATTACTAAGCCATCCTTCCTCCTGGACCCTGCTGAGCCAAAAGGTCAGGGGAACTTTCCCTCTGAGGGAAAACTGCCCAGGGTCTGGTTCCAGAGAGACTGGGAGTCACTGAGAAATTCTCCCTCACTTTGTCTGCTGCAGAGTCCCTGCTGAAAGGGCCCCTGCTTAGTCTCCCTTTGCTGGTTAGACTATCCCTCTTCTGCATCAGGCACATGACAGAAAGGAAAGGACTCTTGAGTTGGCTATGTTGACATCTTACAAGTCTGGTAGGTAAACTTTTCTAAGTCTGGAAAGATGTTTCCATGGTTAAGAGCACTTGCTACACAAGTCTGAGGGTCCGGATCCCGGCACCTACGTTAACATAAACCCAGAAGTAGTCATGCACAAATGCCTGAACCCCAGGGGGCTGTCTGGTGTAGAAACAGAGGGGTGAAATGCTGACGTTGCTGGACACTAGCCTCACTCCAAGTTCAGAGTAAGACCCTGCCTCAAGGGAATAAGGTGGAAAGTAACAAAGCAGAGCACTTGACTTCTGCCTCTGGCCTTTACATGTATATTCACATATGCATATAATAGCATACATGCACACACACATATATACAAGCGTGATATAAATTTTACCTTTTATATAGTTAATTCTCCCATAAGGCCTGTTTGGAAATGGTGTACTTGTTCCAATGAAATGATATATGGGGAGACTATGTGAGCTTAAGGGTAACTGTTGTATTTGTGGATGCTCAGTCAGTTCCCCGAGAAGCAGGAATGAGCACCCAATTGAAGAGAACTGCACAGGAACCCAAGGGCTCTCACCTCAAACATCTACCAGCCGCTGGGGCTCTCAGCATAAGTTATACCATGAGGCTGTACTTTACAATTCTTTCACATTAAGACCTTTATCATCAAGACAAAACTCAAAAGAAAAAAATGAAAGAAAAAAATCAGGCATACACTGAATGTCTCAGACCTCCTTTGGATGTGCCCCAGTTCAAAATGGAGGAGAGCAAGCCGCATCTGTTCAAAAACCTTCAATAGACATTTCTAGATCTAGTGTCTCCTTTTGATGCTAGTGATGCTTTTCTGGTTTCAAAAACAGGGCTACAATTTCAGATCCTTACAGTCGTGATGCCAAGCTAATTAAAGAAAAAGGGCACACGCCACATTAAATTTCTAGTTTTGATAACACAGATATCTGTTATAAATATTGCCTTGAAGGCCTTTTTTCTAAAAGATGGGGAAACATGCTCCAGGATATGAGGCTTCTGGCAATGCCCTGGCTATGGCTTTCAGTGCCTATGCTAAATCAAGAACAATGGACCACACCCCTGTACACCTCCTCCCAGTGTGTCCCATCCTACTCAGTTAGCTTTCTTCCCAATCCTGTCAAAACACTCACAACAGTTCCAACCATGGATCTCTCTGACATCTGCTTCTATAAGCAAACTTCCAGTTCTTTGCATATGAAAGATTTTGCCTGTTTTATTAGTTTTTTGAGCATATATATGGAACCATGTTAAATTTTATTTTTGATATATTAATGAAAGTATTTGAGTGTCAATTTTTCCTTTAAGCCCACAGTTCTTATATGATACTGCATGCCAGTGTGGTTGTTTAGGGACATACATGTCCACTTTCATCAAAGCAACCGCTCAATTATTACCTAGGCATGAGCATTGCCTTTATGTGTTTAAAATGACATAGGCTAGGCATGCCCAAAACTGCCAGCAGTCTTTGTCATTTAAGTTAATTGGTGACTCTACCCTATCATTTTCTCAACCTAAAATCCAGCATTTATCTCATCTTGCTGCACAACCTCATGAATCTAGTCTCAGAATCTATCCAACTGCCGATGTTTCTACAAACACCTAGATTACTCTAATGGCTTTGAAACCTGTCTTCCTCCTCCATGTGTGCCCGACCGACATTTCTTACCTGAGTCTCTTTCAAACTCAGGTACCGAAGTGCTCCTTTTTAAACCCATCGGATCATACACTTCTCTGTTCAGGACCTGCATTGCCTCCCTGCCCCACCCTGCCTCAGGCCCCCTCTGTCGCCTTCGGCCTCCTGCTTTATCGGGCTTGTGGACGATCACCTGTACTATCAGGCCATTGTGATTCCTCACGTGATAGAGATCAGTTCTTCTCTCAAATGTTTGCTCTGGATGGCTCCTTCCTAAAATGGGATTCTCCAAGGCACTTGCATGACTGGCTCATCTCTTCTGGACCTTGTCTTATGTATCACTTTCTCAGTACATTACTTAAACTTCACTACCTCTGGCAGTATGGCCAACTTCTCCCTCTTGCTTTATTTCCAAATAGCATAATTCTGTCTTCTTTTCTCAGTGTCTTACTTTGTTCTAACCTCCTCCTACCTTAGTGTAGAAATCACCCAAGGACATGGATTTTTTTGATCTGTCTCATTCACTGCTCTCTCTCTAGTTCATAGAACACTGCCTGGCATCTGGTGTGTGGTCAAGGTGGGTTCCTAACTAAATGAGACAACAAGTTGATCTCTGTGAGAGAGGTAAAACAGATGAGGTTCTCTGTAAAAACTAATAATCCAGTGTACCCACCCAAGTGTCTCATGAGACTGGAAAGTTCTCTGTCAAGGGATGGCCTTAGGGGGAGGAGTTGGCAACACCATAGTAGGTGCTGAGGTGAGGGTCTGGCATGGCTCTCGAGAAAGGGATGCCTCTAAGGTCTTTTTCTACAATGAAAGTACCAGATTTCTGCTGTCCCTAGTGAATTTGCCACCATCTACATCCATTTATCAGAAAACCTGGAACAATCTTAACAACCTTCTTATTTCTTTTTCATCATTTAGTAAAGTGGGAAGTTATATGACAACTGAAAAATACATCCTAATACATACAAATTTCAAATAACCCCCTATTAGGTTGTCTATCATTTGCCTTAAAGGACCTGGAAATGCACCAAATAGGACATTATGAAAACACTTTGGGAGAATGGCTCACTCTGCAGAAGTAGAACATAGAGATAGGAACAAACAAGTGCCTGTAGAGTTTGCTCAACGTCAATATCTAATGTATAACACATGTAGCTCTGTATAACCACTTACAGGGTGTTAGGGGACAATGACTATTTTTTCATATCAAAGCTATACTGGAGAAAACTCATTTTTTAAAGGAGAAACTTGTATTCCTCGTGGTGGCAGGAATTGGGGATGTCAATCAACTGCTATTATTACAAATCACACCTCAGTATAAGATCAACATAAGCGTTGCGCCAATGTGAATTTCATATACTCTATCAAATTATTGCAAAATTACCTCTACTTTCAAAAGAAGAAAAGCTATGTTTTCTATTGAAATTAACTTTGGAGTCTGGGAAGGTGGCTTAACGTATAAAACATGTGGTACACAAGCATAAGGGGCACAGTTGGGATCCCCAGCACACGCATTGAGTGCCAGGTGGGCATGGTGACCCACCTTTAATCTTGTCTCATGGGAGGCAAAGCAGCGGATCCATGGAGCAAGATGGCTAGCTACAGGAGCTGAATTGGTGAGTGAATTCAAATGAAACACCTTGTCTTGATGTGTGAGGAGTAGAGAGAGGCAACCTGTGATTTCTACACATATGTATACATACACCACATGAGAACATGTGTATATACATGCACACACGCAAAAATAAGAAAAAAAAAGGACAGAAATCTTGGGAGGATACAAACGCTATTCTGAGATGCAACCAAACCAGGAAAATTCAAGGTCTTAGGAAGTCAAGATAATATTCTCTTACTCAAACTCAGTCTACAGGATAGTGCAGTAAAGAAAAATTTTGGGCCGACAAGAGGGTTCAGTGGGTAAAGGTGCTTGCTGTGAAGTCTGACAATCTAAGTTCAATCCCTGGAACCTGGGTGTGGAAGGTGAGAACAGACTTCTTCACATTGTGCTGTAACCACATGTATGCCATCACATGAACATGCAAAAACAAATGTGCATGTGAACACACACATGACAGACAGATGGGTAGACAGATGGATAGATAGATAGATTGATAAATAGATGATAGATAGATGAGAAACAGAAAACAATAAATAAAAATTGTTCTTATCTTTCTGCTACCTTTTTTCTGTTTATGTGGGTATATTCTATCTTTTTTTTCTAATCTTTTATAATTTTATTTATTTATTAAGGATTTCTGCCTCTTCCCCGCCACCGCCTCCCATTTCCCTCCCCCTCCCCCGATCAAGTCCCTCTCCCTCATCAGCTTGAAGAGCAATCAGGGTTCCCTGACCTGTGGGAAGTCCAAGGACCGCCCACCTCCATCCAGGTTTAGTAAGGTGAGCATCCAAACTGCCTAGGCTTTCCCAAAGCCAGTACACTATCTTATCTCAGCTTTTCAGGGTCCATCCAAGGCATCCAGATACACAGCAGAGCCCCCCAGCTCCCCAGCTCCCATGACTGACTCCACTAGGATGAATTTCTATCAAGACTCAGAATGAAAGTTCAAATAAGTTTCTGAAAGGTCTTCTTACAATTGGGATAAGTGTCCTCCCGAGACCCGTATGTCCAAAGGGTTGGCCTCCAGTGTGTGCACTGGTGTATGGAGTCAGGTGGAAGGAAGCCAGGTCATTGGAGTTAGGACCTGGAAGTCACTAGTAGAACTTTGGTACCTTCCTCTCTCTTTCTTTACTCCTAGGCTACTATGAGCTAAGAATCTTGCTGCTCAACATGTTTCTGAAAAAGATTCCACTATGAGGTAACATGGCCAAGACAATAGACTGACAGTGTGATTCAAAATAACACATTCTTATTCAAATGCCAGTTCATCTTGGGTACTTTGTTATCGTCATAGAACACTGATTAAACATGGGAATTATGGAAATTTTTAACTTCATTTTGTAGATTTTCTAGAGACCTCTAGATGTCGTACTTTGCATCTTTCGATGGCTAGTGTGCGTGTAGCACTGGCTACTCCAGTCACTTTTGGCTAGGAGAGGAAATAAGCTTCCTCCTAAGGATAAGACGGTAATAATATGCTATGATGTTATTACAGCACTGTTCATTGTCAGGCAGCAAGAACAAGCCAGAGCATTCGGCACGTTCAGCTGGATGCAGGGAAAAGAGGGCAAGGCCTGTCCTCTTCCAGTATGCAGAAGACAGAGACAGACTAATGACCACGGGAAATGGGCTCTGACAAAGCCTGCTGGTCATCCATCCACGGGCCAGGGTCAGAGGATGAATGTCCATTAACAGCCTTCCCCAGAAGGCAGTAATCCGGGGCTAAGGAAAGCACCAGGAGCCCGGGTGAGCAATGGAGCCCGGAGACGCTCCTATTTGCATTCAGTTCAGGGGAAGGAGTAGCTGTGCAAAGGCAAGGAAGGATTTTGGCTGCACTGGGAGCTTTGGCCTTTTCAGTAGAGACACCCAAGAGACTGCCTGTCAAACAGAAGTCTTTCACTACCTAGCTGAGAGAGTTGAGGACTCAAGAGGCACGGGAGGAAGGGGTAGATGAGAAACAGGCAAGCCCAACTCCCCCCAGCACACACAGCAGTCTGAGAAAGACACGAGAAGAAGGAAGAGGGACTAGGGCTCAGAGGGAAGGAAGAAAGGAATGCATGAGTGACTGTGCTTCCCCACATGCTTCTCCCCCTGGACAGCACACTGTGGAGATGCGTATCTGAAAAAAAAACTCATTAATTCAGTTTAACAAATAAGAAAGTGGGTTTCTTTGCATTTCCCCTGATTCCCTGTTCTACTCCCTCTCCATCCTGATTCCCTCTGGGACCACGTGGAGCAGAGCTGAGGGATGGGAGGGTATGTGGCTGCTTCTTGGCTCTCTCTTCCCCGACTTTAAAAATCCCGTCAAATCTCCTTGCCTTCAGTAATCCTCGGTATTCCCCCAGGAGCTGAGTTAAGATTTAATTGTGAAATTTGCATAGTAACTCAGCAAATAAATTCTCCCGTCTCTCACAGACCTTCCACTGCAGAGGGCCATTTTAGATACAAGTCACTTATTTTGAGATCCCAACTGCATCAGCATTTTGCACCTCTTGAGGAGAGTGGCAGAGGAGAGCAAATCCAATGCCAGGCAGAGTTAGCATTTGGCATTCTTATCTCTGTGGAGGGCAGTGGGAAGCAGATGCTAGTGAAGGGGTAGCTAACGAGGGTCATCTTTGTCCCTGTTGTCCCCTTAGGAAATTTTGCCTGGTAGAAGCCCGGTCCTCTAGCCAGACACAGGAAGAGATACACCTCTTTCCCCGGGCATCCACATGCTAGAAAATCTACCGTGATATGCAGAACCTGCACAAGGCTATGACAGTGCTCTTGTTCATCCTGTAGTGGAAGTTCCCACAGATAGATTAGCACAGTAAGATGCATGGGGCTGAATCTGGGAAGCCAGTGTCCAAGAGTGTCATCATGGCTGCAGAGGAGGCTATGACCAGATTAGTGTAGGTCCCCCTGGAGGTCTGGCACTCCATCCGTAAAGGAGGTTTGTGGTGTTTGCTTCTCCTTTCTCACAGTCTACCAACACCATGACTAAATGCTCTGGAATGTAGACACAACTCTTTGGTTGAATCTGGTTAAAACAATATCACCAGAGTCCAATCCTCTTTTATATTGGCTGATGCCTCCTTATGTTCATGCATCGCACAGGAGCATGAGTTAGACAACAAAAGTAAGTCATGGGATGTTGTGTGGCTGCAACAATGGCAGAAGATGGAAAGTTCAAAGAGGAAGCAGAAGTATCTTTAATTCTATATCCCTGGAACCCCATCTCATTCTTTTCCCTCCATTGGCCTTACTGCATTCCTTTCTTTTAAAATAATTTATATATTTTAGATAACTTACAAAATGAAAGGTTTCCATGCAGTATTTAATATATTCTTTTAACGACCGCACCTTCTCTTTCCCACCTCCCCATCCTTACACTTTACAAGGCTGTATGTACCCTTTTACTCCCAGTCTCCCTCTTCCACTTTGCTGTCTCATCCTGTTTGGTTTTTCTCACCTTCCATCCTAAGCCGTCCTTCCTGCCCTTCTCACGGGACCCTTCCCAGGTCCTTTGCTTTGGCTCACACTCGCTCCCAGCCTGATACCCATATTTACCAGTTAGGAACTGGGAACTGAATGTCAGGGAGCATGTACTTCCTGTGTTCTTCTGAGCCTGGGTTTCCTTGCTTAATATGACACTTTCCAGTTCCTTCCATTTTTATGCAGATTTCATTTTTCTTTACTACTGAATAAAATTCACTATCTCTTACGTCTTCAGTATTTTAGGAAGGGAAACGGTGATGAGTGGAGGCCACGGTTGAAGCACGACAGTGTCCTTTGTCCCCTTACATGATGGCTTAGGAAGACTTCTAACTTCTCTGCTTTGGAAGACAGCTCAGTGGAAAGACACCATGCAAGAATGACAACCTGAGTCTAAATTCCCAGAACTCAATCTAAGTCTGAATCCCCAGAACCCATGTAACTCCAGCCACCCGTAGCTAACATTTGTAATACCAATATCCTACATCAACTCGGGGAGTGGAAACAGGAGATTCTCCCAAAGCTTGTGGGCCACCTGAGCTGGCCCTATCTAAAACAAGGTGTAGAGGGAAGACTAATGCCCTAGGCTGTCCTCTGATGCCCATACATGCACTGTGGCACACCTCCTTTCCCCAACATACATGTATGACTCTCTGTGTATACACACACACACACACACACACACACACATACACACATCTATATACCTATAAATTATATTGGGTTAACTATGAAGGAAGCCATAGCAAACCTCTTGTGACAAGTGCCTTATCTAGATTACCAGAGGTAAAACTTTTAATAAGCTAAGGTTTCACAATCTCATTCTAAAGAATATTGCTGCTCTTTAAGAAAAAGTTTACAAAGAGCAAGCAGCGAGTTTTATGCAGATAACTTGCTTTCACCTCAAAATTTGAAGATTGCTGATCAAACGCAAGCCCCGTAGTCATATTTCCTTCAAACAACTGATTTCAGCTCCTTATTTATTCTGTAGCTGATCAAAACATAGTGCCCTCATTTCTAAGTTATGCATGTCAGCCCCAGGAGATCAGTGGAAATTTGAATTCCATAGATGAATCAACAAGTCAGCATCGCTATGCAGAAGCTTGTCTTCCCACTGACACACACCAAGAAGCTCTCTGGGCAGGACTCTCTCTCTCTCTCTCTCTCTCTCTCTCTCTCTCTCTCTCTCTCTCTCT
>NC_022034.1:13206308-13233984 GCF_000317375.1 Microtus ochrogaster | reverse complement strand
AGGAGGAGGAGGAGGAGGAGGAGGAGGAGGAGGAGGAGGAGGAAGAGAAGAAGAAGCAGCAGAAGAGAACAGGGTGAACTGGACCTGAAAGGAGTCTTTACACTCTCTAAGGCCACCCCAGTGATATAAATGATGTACATATTCCATTGGCACTGCACCCCCACATAACCTCCCCAAACAGCTCCGCCAGCTGGGAACCGCGTGTTTAATGTCTGAGCCAGTGGGTGACATTTTCCTTTCAAACCACCACACCCTCCCTGTGTACAGCACCCAGTCCTGAGAAACAGAGCAGATAGACAGCCACATTCTCACAGTGCTTATGTTCACACAAAGCTCCTGAGCAGTGGAGTCGCTACTCAGGCACTGCAAACAGAGACTGTGATGCTCTTCCTTTAAGGGAAAGGTGAAAGGTCTTGAGTTAATAATGAATGGGAAGAAAAGTAGGCTGAAGCTGTTAAGATTTACAGTAAGAATGAATCATCTTTTTTTCTATGAAATTATGTGGAAAGAGAAAGAAATTCCTGATAGCCACGAGGTCAGACTCCTAGCTGCAGAAGTGATGGTGGCAGTGCCTGAGAAAGGTACAGTAAAGATGTTAATGGGATTAGAAGGTAAGTCCCTTACTTCCCAAGTCGTCAGGCTTCCACAGGCATCTGAGAATGCACAGTCTGTTGACAGACAAGCAAAAAGACGGTGTGCCTACAGTCCAAAACAATTCATCCAGAATCACTAAGAATCAGTGTTAAGGTAACAGCAAAGTATGATAAAAAAAAAAATAAAGCATTTCATTCATTTGTCAGTACAAGTAAAAACAAAAATGTAAGAAGAAATGGCATAGAGAGCTGCATCACAAGACTGCAGGAAGCCTCGTCATTCCAACTCCAGGAGCAGGGGATGAGGTTAAGCCTGAAGTCAGGAAGCTTAATTGAGCTCAGACTGCACAATACTGAATTCCCTTGCTCTTCTCCACTCTCCTCATCTGCAGAGTGCTCAACTGCCAGGCATTAAATACCACCACAGCTTCATAAAATAAAACAGATTTTGAATTGTGCAGGGCATATCCCCCTCCTCTTGGTGATCCCAAAGCTTAAATGTCACTTCTGTGTTCCATGGGAAGCTGCTAGCCCACAGCTCTGCCTGGGTTCAAGACAAAGAAGGCAGGAAGTGAAGCAGTCAGTGGGTAAGGAAACTAAGGTGGTAGAGAAATAACAGCATCATTAGCATCCTTGAATAAATTAAGGTGTTAATTTGCAAAACAAAAATAATATAGCTAAAGAACAAAACTAACAAAGACAGACAAAATGAGAGCTGGGAGATCGCTCAGTTGGCAAAATGCTTGCTGTGCATGAGGATCTTTGTTTGATGCCCAGAGTATGTAAAAAAAAAGGCCAGGCATTGTGGCATGTACTTGCAATCCCAGTGATAGTTTCCTTACCCATTTACTGCTTCACTTCCTGCCCTCTTTGTTGGGGCATCCATATTCAGCCTATAGGCCCATAGTATCCAGCAGACTTTTTCATAAAGCAGGAAATTTCAAAGACAGTTTCACCTATATTGGCAGTTTGTCAGTCACTTTCTTCTGTGTCCTGAAGAATGTCTGGCAGACTCTTTCATGTAGCTGGAACACCGAAGGACCATCTCACCTTTAGGCAAGTTTAGCAGTCATTTCTTTGTAGGTTCTCCATGTCCAGTTTTTACAGCATACCATGAAGCAGTCCAGGCAAGAGCAGTTTCTTGCCCAAATGTCTAACAAACTCCATAAGGAGCCTCTTTGATGCCCATCTTCCTCTTGAAGTAGCTTGGTGCTGCCAGGATCATATGTGTCTCTTTGTCATGAAAAGTCTTAAGCTCTTAAATCATTTTAAATGCCATATTCTGAAGGTGTCTGAAAGATGTGAAGAATACCTATCTAACTGAAATATATCTCTACAAGCTTGACTATTATAGATGACTCTCTATTAACCTGTATTTCTTAATTACACATCACATTTCTAAATGAGCTGCACAAACACAATATCTTAATCAAGAGCAAAAATATACATCCAAAAAAATTGACCTTAAATTTGTATCAATAAACCAAGATCCATACAAATGCAAATCTTTATTTATAAACAAACATTTATAAATAGTATTTGGGAATTTGGGCACAGTTTTCTCCATACTGTTTTCTGATTTTTGTTGGGCAATGTAATTTTTGAGGGGTGTTTACAAGCAATCTTGGTGGGGGGAATATTGGTCCATTAAACCACATTAGTCTGGGAGGATTCCACAGGTTCTTATTCTCTGTGGAAACAAAAGAAGAACCTCTTTTTCAAAGAAACATATCCTTAGACTCAAATTATGAAATCAAGGTACCTTTAAAATATATATGTCAGTTACTTAGGTCCTTTACACTCAAAAAATTTAAAGACAACACAATAATATACACAATCCAGACCCTCTGTGTATGTTCCATCTTTATGTGGATTATTATTATTTATTTCTTTAATCTATAATTGTCTATACTCTGTCTCTTTAAAGACTTTGTTTAACATTTTTAAACCATTTACTTCTTTTCCAACTCTCTATACTCTTTTTCTTCTCTTTCCCAAGCCTATATACATTTATCTAACACTGTGACCCATTTAGATGTCTTTTATTTTTGAATCTGTCCTATTGGGTATCTGTAATACTTTACTATCTTGAAGAGCTTTTAAAATGGTAAGCAGCTTGGTTGCATCGGCTCCAGATTTTGGCTCTGCCTCTCTCTACTTTTAAAACGGCGGAGGTACCATTACTGCTACCTCTGGGATTGTCAGGTAGGAACTGTGCTTAGCCCTTTAACTCTGAGAATGAGCATGCAGCATATAGACCCTTTTATCTGAGTAATAGCTAGATATGCCATGCAGAGCATTGCATGGTCTTGAAATGTCTCTGTGTATAGTGGCAGAAATCTGCCATGCTCTCCTGCCTGTGCACTACCAGCAGTTCTGATCCCGCCGCCTGCCCAGGTCGGGGGCACTGAGCTGTAGGCGTGGTCTCAGCTACTTTCCCAAGTGGGCATGCAAGCATCTGGGTCCCCAAATCCCAATCAATGTCTCTATAGCCAGAACTCCAGAAAGAGTTAGAGTTTGCACTGGCAGTACAGCCCAGAAAGTCAGCATTTCAAAACCACGGCTTTTTTACTTATTTATTTTTATTTATTTATTTATTTATTTATTTATTTATTTATTTATTTATTTATTTTGTATTTTGCAACTGCTCAATGAGAAAAACCTCTCCTAAAAAAGCTGCAGCCTGCGGCCAGCAAGCAAAACCCATTTGGGAAAATAAATGTGGCTAAACTTTGTTTTTCAGTGTCTAGAATTTCTTTCCAAGCCCTTTCAGGTTTTAAGTGGATTTAGTACCCTATGTTGGTGCACCAATTTTAGTAATGGCATTTGAGTTTGACCTCTGACCTTCATGTAATATACACCTACATGCATGAGCATCCTCATACACATATGAACATATATACACATAGGCAAAATAAAAAATTTTTTAAAAAAAAGACAGAGAAAAAAGTAAGATCTGGTAGGAAAAAAACTTTAAAGACAGTATTTTGGAATGATTAAAAGGTAAAATTGTCCTTACACAAAGAAAGAGAGATGAAAAAATTAGATAAGTGATTGGGGCAAGACTGATCACTTCAGAAGGCAAAAATAATAAGAGAATCTTCAGCATAAGCATAGAGAAAACAAAGTGGAAGACACTGAAACAGTAACACAAGCCATATTTCTTGGAGGCTCAGCAAAGCATGAGTCTTGAGAAGGAAGGAGCCACTGAAAGCCCCATTGAGGGACTGCATGCTTCCTCAGTCTCATCAGTACCTTCACAATGGGCAGGCCACATCTTCAGCTTCTGGGTCACAGAGAGAGAAATCAATCAATATCTGTTGTCTCACCAGGACCCCTATAAGCAAAAACCTTAAGGAGCCTGAAGTCTGATGCCCTAAAAGAATTATATGTAATGTGAGATTCTTAGCCCAAAAATCCACCTCTTTATTCTGGCATCAGACTGAACAAACAAACAAACAAACAAAAAACACTCTTCAAAAGAATTAAATCAGAAGAGCCTGGGGATTCATAGACGCCAGCTACCTCTTAGGCTATTGCCGAAACAGGATTTAAGTGCAAGCCTCCATACCAACAGTAAGAAGAAGCCCTTCTTGCATTGTCTCCCAGGAAAGGGAGAGAATAGAGAAGCTTGTATTTTATAGGCAAAATATCAGAAGCAACCCCCTCCAAGGACAGAGAACCCATGAGAAATCACAAACATTCTGAAAACCATTCATAAAAAAAAAGCAGGCATCTGCCCTAGCTTCCCCAGAGCATAGGCCACTAGCCAGGAAGGCCCTGATCTCTGTGCCTTGCCTTGTATCTGAATAAACACACAGGATCTCTAGACGTCCAATGAAGGCTGCAACATGAAAGATGGGAAGAGACAAAACCAAACAAGCCAAGACGGATTTGGCAAAAAGACATGATGAACACAGAGGGAAGTAGAAGAACATTTCCAAAAATGTCTCTGAGATAAGAGGAGACATTAATCCAGCAGATATGATCTGTAAGCTACTAAATTAATATGCAAGGAAGAAAAGTGCTCTAGACGTTAAAACATGGCAGAACCTTAGAAAACATAGTCAGAGAAAGGATGAAAAAGAACTTAGAAAATAACCCAGTAGGTGGAGTAAAAAGACAAAGAAGTGCTAACAAGAACAATATAAAATTAGATCAGTGCAGAGTGCTTCAAAATATAAATATTTGAAACTTTAGAAAGAATGAACAGGATAAAAAGGAGATATAATGAAAACTTCTTGTATTTGTTTCTGCTTTAGAAGTTTTATAGGGGGTGGAGGGTAAAGCTCACCTTGTGAAAAATGAGGACCTGAGTTCAAATCCCCAGAATTCATATGGAAGTCAGATATGTTACACATGTCTATTATCCCTGTGTTCCTACTACAGGATGGGATGCAGAAACAGAATGGAAGCACATGGACCCCTAGTCTGGCATACTCATTGGTGAACAAGGAGACACCTTATTTTAAACAAGATGGCAGGTAAGGAGAACACCCAAGACTGTCCTCGGTTCTTCATAAGAACACTGTGACAAGAACCATCCAGCATTCACACAAACATATGTGGGTAAGCACATGAAGGCATCATACATTAAAAATTATCACGGAGTAAGTTTACATTAAATTACAAACATCTTCACCCATTTATACAGTTTTGAGATTGTTTTGAAATATATAATAGATATATAATAGAGAAAAGAATCTTAGAAATTTCTGGGCAGGGTGGCCAGAACAAGCTATCTGCAAAGGGCACAGGGATGAGAGTTGTAACTTGTAATTCATGTCTTCAAGTCATCACCAGAAGCAGGAGGATGTGGAAACATCCCCTCGAACTTCAATGAAAATATATTTCTAATCTAGAATTCCTATGATCCAAATCCCTGATGCCAAGGAGCGTAGTGAGATACTTTCAGATGGCATCATGTGTTAGTAAGAGCTGAGTGTGCAGAAACTGTGCTTTGTGGAACAAAACACAATTAAAAGGAGATCAAGACAGGTATAGGCTTCAGTGGATGCTGGAAAGACAAGGAAAGTTCACAGAAGAAGGTCCTAGGCAGGTCTAGAGGAGATACGGGAGATGCAGAGAGCCGAAGGTCTATTTGGAGCAGGAAGACTCTGACACGAGTCACTGAAAACAGCTTACAGTTGCATCTGTTACAGAAATGAAGCAATGAGGTGTTGCAGACACTGGATGGAATAGTAGGAAAGTAAAATCAGTTGCTCTCCAGAGGCAGTAGAACCGCATGAGGAGCCCTGAATCTGGGAGTCAATAGGAGCGGTGTTTTGTGGGAATGTTGATCCATTCTGGGGCCAAGGTCTTAAGTTGCAGTCATATGAGATTCCTCATTGCTCAAGCCTCTTAACCTGATTACGGCTGAGCTTGCCACCCTGACACAGGACATGTTTGCTAGTTCACTCTGTCCTCTGCGCCAAGGACAACCCACCACCATAGATTGTTTTTTTCATTCATTGTGAAATTGCGGGTGCTGAGAGCAGTAGCTAGAATTAATCAGATAAACAACAAAGAGGCATTCAATAAAGAACATAAGATTTATTCTACACTGAACTTTCTATTGCTTAAACAATTGGTGTTCATTTATTATAGGGCAATTCTTTCTGAGATTATTGAAAAACAATTGACAAGCAACACTTGTAGATATTTAAAATACACAACATGGTGATTTGATATATAATAAAAATCATTACCACCATTAAATTAATCAACACACTTATAATCTCTTGGAATTTCTACAGTTTTGTGTGGTGGGAATATTTAAGATCTTTCTCAGATTTCAACTTGACAATACTATATCTTTAGTTCTAGTTACCACACTGCAAATTAAACCCTCAAAATTTATTCACTTTACATGCAGAGCCTCCTAACCCTTGCCTGGGGAAACATCTCCTTTCCCCCTCTAACTCTCTTCTGTGGGTTCCAGGGTTTAGAGTCCACACTCCACATAAATGAGATAATCCCTTTTGGCTGTACCTGGCTCATTTCACCTACTGTGACACAATGCCTCTTTTGGCAAAGGGTTTGGATGGTTCCCATTGCATCCGCATACCGCTCTTTTGTTGGTCACTCATCGGGCCATGGATTTTTGACTTGTTTCTATCTTGGCTGTCCTGAATGATGATGCCACAAACTGGTATCTCTTAAACCTAGTGATTCCAGTTTTTCTGGGTACATAGGTAGGTTTGCTGGTTCACACATGGTTCTATTTTTTTGTGTGAGGAGTTTCCTTTAGATGCTGCATCGTTTTATAATCCTACCCGATCGAGGGGGGAGGGGCTTCCTTTTCTCCACACTATGGCCAATGCTCATGATCTCTGGCATTGTTTAACATAGTCATCCTAACATGAGTGAGATAATAGCTGAAGTGGCTTTGGCATTCTCCCGACGGTGAATGGTGATGACCTTTTTTAAATTCACTTGTTGGCTAGTTACATATCCTTTTATTAATATCCTATGCCCATTTTTAACTGAGCTCTCTGTTTCCAACAAGGAGGGTTTATTTGTTTGACTTTGCTAAAAATGTTGGGTACTCACCCCTATAAGATACCATCTGTGGGCTGAAAATGGTTTCTCCCATCCCATCACCCACCTTCCCATTTTATTATCTTCTTTGCTGTGCAGAACTTTTTGTCCCAGTTGTATATTTTTGGTTTTGTTTCTTGTGGGCTTGGTGGTGTATAATTTTAAGAAGTCATTGACAAGACTGCTGTCAAGGAGCTTCCTTCCAGTGGTTTCTCCTAGGTTTACCATCTCGGGCTCCATATGTAAGTTTTTGTTCATCTTCAGTTCAATTTTTGAGCAGAGAATGAGATAAAAATCCAATTTCATTCTTCTCAGGGTGGTTATCTAGTTTCCCCAATACCTTTAAGAGATGCTGTCATTTCTTCAGTGTGGATTTTTGGCACCCTTGTGAAAGAAAGTGTGAACACATGGATATGACATTATCTGTTGACTATGTTTGTTCTATTGTTCTGTGTATCTGTTCTTATGACAGTGCCAGTGATAGACAATAATTTGTCATACAATTTGTCCCCAGGAAGAGCCATCCCTGCTTTGTTCCTCTGATTGCTCTGCTTTTTCATGACCCTGAATGCTTACATAGAACTTTAGGATTTTTCCCTATGAAAATATTAATGGCATTGTAATAAGGATGGGTTTGGTCTGGAGATCACGTCATGCAGTAAGAACATGTTAACAGTAGCCTCCCTTCCAGTCCATAAAGACAGCACATATTAGGACGTAGTTATATGTTTGAACTTTTTGATTCATATTTTAGAGTGCTCAGCACATAAACATTTCACTTTATTAGTCAAATCTATTCTTTCTTAAGCCATTGTAAATGATGCTGTGTGCTTTAACTCTTTTCTGGACAGTTTGCTATTGGTGTTGAAGGCATAGATAATTTCTATATATTGTTTTGTGTCTTTTAACTTGATTGAACTAATTTGTTAGTTGAAGAGTTTTAAATGAAAACATTTAGGGGAATTTTTATAAGAGCATGTCATCTGCAAATTAGATGATTTAACTCTTCTTTATAGTTTGAATTTGCTTCCTTTTTTTTTTGCCTAGTTGTTTTAACTAGGATTTGCATTACTATGTTAGGTAGAGTGGTAAGAATGTATATATAATGTATATACATGCTTGTCTTATTCCTAATCTCAAATGGGAAGCTTGTAGCCTTTCTCTATGGCATCTAGCATTATCTGTGAGGCAAAAATATATCACTTTATTTTATTAAAGTACATTCCTTCTAAGTCTTTTTTCCACAATTAAAGCATTTTAAATTTTGTAAAGCACTTTTCTGTATCTATTGGAATGCTCAGATGAATTTTATTCTTCATTCTCTTAATGTGGTACAGCACATTTAATGATTTCCTTATGCTGAACCATCCTTTTTATCTTGAAAAAGATTCCATTTTATCATAGTGTGTATGCTCTTTCTAACATGCTGTTGAACTCAGTTTGTTAGCATTTGACTTTGGCTTTTGCACCTATTTTTTTTTAACAAGGATTTGAGAGTATAATTTCATTTTCTTGTATTGTTCTGATCTGGTTCTATCCATGTGAAGCTGACCTCATAAAATAAAATTTGGAAATGTCCCTCCCTCTTCAAACTTCTAGCAGACATTGAGAATGATTGGTACTAATTCTTCCTTAAAGGTTTCGTAGAATTTATTTACGAAACTATCAGGTTTATTGGGGGTGTATGAGAAGTCCTTCTGTATATGTGTTGCTTTTATTGGTTAATGAATTAAACTGCTTTCAGCCAATGACTTAACAGAATATAGCCAGGCTGAAATTATATATATATGGAGAGAGAGAGAGAGAGAGAGAGAGAGAGAGAGAGAGAGAGAGAGAGAGAGAGAGAAGGCAGAGTCAGGGAGAAGCCATATAGTGACTATAGGAGACAGATGCCTCCCCTAGAGCCCACCAGGACTTGCTGGTAAGCCACAGCCACAGTTCCATGATGATACACAGATTAATGGAGATGGGTTAGTTTATGATGTAAGCGCTAGCTAATAAGAAGCTAGAGCTAATAGGCCAAACAGTGATTTAATTAATACAGTTTCTGTGTGGTTATTTCTAGTCTGGGTAGCTGGGAACAAATAAGTAGCCTCTGCCCACAGGGGTGGGGCTTGATTTTCAGTGCTAGGGGGTCCTTGATTACCCCATCATTGGTCTATGTCAATTTCTATTGTCTTTATGGTCCAGTCCTGGCAGGCTGTGTATGTCTGGGCTTTGTCCATTACTTCTGTGCCAGTATTTTGACTTGTACCCATTCACTGTGTCCTCCCATGAGCCTGTGTACATCTGGGACATCAGGTCCAATGTTGCTGCACTGATTTCTGACTGATTTGAGTCTTCATTCACCTTTCCTTAATTTAGTGGGTGTTTGTCAACTCTACTGAGCATTAAAAAAAAATCTATACCCTTTATTCTCTGATTTCTTCTTTGCATTTTTAGTCTCTATTTTATTTATATCTGGTCTAATGTGCATTACTTCTTTATTTCATATGTGTCTGTGCTTCCTTTGTTTCCCTTTCTCTAGTTACTTGAGCTGTAAAGGTAAGCTGTTCATTTAAGAGCTCTGTCATATGCTCACACTGACACTTCTCACTATAAACTTCCCCCTTGGAACTGCTTGGGCTGCATCTTGTAAGCTTTGTTAGTCATGTTTCCATTTGTATTTGTGCTAATATGCATCTTTATTTCTCTTTTTTACTTATTCTATGACTTGGTTGCTATAAAAAGAAACATGTTCTTTATTCCTATGTATTTGCAAATACTCGATTTTCTTTCCGTTGCTGATTTCTAGTCTTTTTTCATTGTGAGCAGAAAAGATACTTGATGTGACTTCAATTTTATTGAATTTGTTAAGTCCTGTTCAGTGGCTCAGTATATCTATATTAGGTTTTAATATATGCATTATAAATTATCATATAAAATTACATTACTGTTTATTCCTATGGCACTTGTCTTTTATTTTGCTGTGAAGGGAGAAGAAGAAATGTAAGACTCTAATTTACCATTCTTCAACTGCATTACTCTATGAGATGAAAGAAAACCACATGCTTCTAAATCTCACAGGACTCTATTGTGAGCTATGTCTTTTTCACCAATGCAAGTAGATGCCTAAACATCCACAAAATGCCTAGCCACCACTGGAAACTGCAAAGTTATATTATAAAGTCCTTTTATAACTTATATCAAAGCACAGAAGCATTTAGGAATGAAAGTGAATCATGTCTTCTTATGACACACTTGTACGTTAAACAATATTTACTAAATTCATGAGTTCCTGGCTTCTGCTTTAAAGATTAAACTAGGAGAACAAACAAAGGAATTTTGATGAAAGCAATCTTGGACTAATGTCAGAGGAAAAGATAAAGCCCAGACGGGCACAGATCTGTGACAAGAAGCCTGTTTGCCGATTTCTTGAGGAAGGCAATTCTCTTTGGTTACAATGCTCAATCACAAAGCTCCACCCCTTCCCAAATTAAGACCAGAAAGACAAGTCCAAATACAAGTATAATTTGAGTGCATGTTTGATTATGAATGTGAGATTGTTTGACTTACATGATTTTTACCTTAGTATCTCCGTAATTAGGTAGGCGATGTCCTGACTGTGATGAGCTTGCCCTACTTGATCTTAGAATTTCTAGGAGAGACATTCATTAAAGCAATTCTCCTTCCTCATGGACTGAAACTTTCAGCTAAGTTTACCTCCCCCACCCTCATCATGTCACGTTCTCTGCATCAGTGCTTTCTTCTTGAGAACAAGAAACAGTAAAGAATAATAGATAGTTAAATAAACAAACAAACATGAGGCATAAATAACACTGAAACCCTGGCAACCTGGTCTGAGAACTTTTCAAATGTTCCAGATAATACATATACTACAAATCACCAATGGCTCAGAACATACCCCTCCTCCTGCCCCGAGGAAAACCAGAGCATCAGAGTGTAACAGAAAGGACTATTACCTTTTCTTCTCCACTGTCTCTCCTTCCTTCCCTCTTGTTTCTACCACTATCATCAAAACTTTCCTGAAAACACACACACACACACACACACACACACACACACACACACACACACACACTTGAGATGTTAAGAATAGACCAGAGGGGAGGAGGCAACCAATTAGGAAGTGCAGACTCTGTAGTCAGAGGCTATTCATTCGTTCTCAGCTGCTCAGACTCAAAATAATCACACAGAAACTATATTATGTGCAATACTGTTTGGTCAATAGTTTAAGTGTACTTCTAGCTAGATCTTATACCCTAAACTAACCCATCTCCATTAATCTGTGTGTCCCCATGAGGCTGTGACCTCTGGTAGAGTCATCTGTCTCCTGTGGTGACTACATGGCTTCTCACTGACTCAGCCTACTGTCTTCCAGCATTTAGTTTAGTTTTCCTGCCTAGCTCTATTCTGTATTATCACAGGCCAAAGCAGTTTTCTTTATTCATTAACAAATAAAAGCAACACATATACAGATGGACTTCCCACACCAAGACATGACATAGTGTATGCTTGACTAATGTTTTCTATGAGTTCTCTATGATTTCTTAAGCAGTTTCTAACCATCTGCTGTGGGACAATGGTCTTGTATCCTGTAAGAATGTGTCACTTGTATTGGTTTAATAAAACGCTGACTGGCCAGTAGCCAAGCAGGAAGTAAAGGCGAGTGAGCAGAATAGGAGAATTCTGGGAAGAAAGGTTCTGCAGTTATTACCCAGAAGCAAGATGAGAATGCCTCATTGATAAAAGCTACCAAGCTATGTGGCTAATAGAGACAAGAATTATGGGTTAATGTAAGATGTAAGCATTAATTAATAAGAAGCCTGAGCTAATAGGCTGACCAGTTTGTAATTAATGTAGACCTCTATATGTTTCTTTGGAATTGAACGGCTGTGAGACTGTGTGGGACAGAAACTTCTCTCAACAAACATCTCTCTTCAACTTTAAAATGAAAATGATGATACAGACTTTTGAGCCAATAAGGCAGTGTAGAATTCTTAAAACACCCTTTAATATGGCTGCCATTCACTCCAACTAGCTCCAATCAAGGAGAATCCTTTTCCTGGCTACTCAATATGCTTTTAAGATTGAAATGTACATAAAAAGGGATCAATAAACATAATTCTGGACAGGAGATTCTGACATTACAGAAGGCAATGATGAATAGAATTGAAAAGATTGAGGAATTTCTAAATTCTGATGAAAAGGAGCAAAGGGTAAAAAGGCAAATTTTAACTCCATCTGTAGGTAAATCTCTCTGGGATAATTCCCACAAAGCTCTACCTAAAGCTCTACCTGCCTTTCCAGTAATAACAACAGAGAAAGTGATTGGTTCCAAAAACCCTAGGGTTATCAAGGAAGATACATGGGAGCCTGTCTATATAAATAATCTCAAAGAAATTAAACAGGCTGTTATGACTTTTGGGATACACGCCTCCTTCGTTAAAGAGATGCTAAAATCATGGGCTAAAACAAACAGGGCCACGCCCTTTGACTGGCTCCAATTGGCTACTGAGGTCCTTGAGAGTGGACCGCAATTGAACTGGAAATGCTTATTCAGGCAAGAGGCTAGACTTTTAGAACAGAAAAAAAAAAAAACAAGAAATAAAAAACAAACAAAATAAAAACAAAGGGAATTGAGATTTCCCTAGATAAAATTTTAGGTAAAGGTCTCTTCTACGACCCTCAGGAACAAGCTAATTATGATGAACACACCCTATCAATATGTACTGCAGTAGCCTTAAGGGCTTGGGACAGGGTACAAGACCCAGGACAGAGAATGGAATCACTCAGTAAACAATGGAGATGAAATATTTTAATTTCACTGACATGTATCATGAATCAATCCTAAAATCATTTCTGTTGCCCCTCCCAAACTTGTTGAGCAAATTCACAACAGTACTGTGAAGGTACAGTATTAGTCATTGTTCTAGCTTGCCCTCAATTCCTGCGATCATGCCCAAGACCAAAATCAACTTGGGAAGAAAAGGGGTTATTTAGCTGACACTTCCAAATTGAGGTTCATCATTGAGGGAAGTTGAGGCAGAAAGCTGGCAGAAGGAATTGGAGCAGGACCACAGATAGATACTGGTTACTGACTTGTCTTCCCTGGCTTGCTCAGCCACCTTTCTTAGACCACTTACACATCATTGTTAATCAAGACAGCAAACCATGAACTTGCTTAAAAGTCAATCTAACGGAGGACATTATCCCTCAGTCCACATCCTCTCACTGCTGATGATGACCTGTTGTCAAATTGACAAAAACCTCACCAACTCAGTCATAATTTGAGTTAGTGAGATTAATTTACTAATCGTATATATTGGATTAATAGCCACTTTGTTTCCTACTGGATGGTATCCAGGAAGCAGAGGAAGGTGGAACAGACATGAAGGAGGAAGCCAGCCAGTCTAAGTAGAGGCCAGGAGGCCAAACCTGCAGCACCTATTACTCGCTAGCATGGTGCCTCACTTCCTGGAACTATATCTAGTCACTAAACATGAACAGTCCAAATCTGGAAAAAATAGGGGTGCTGAGTGATTATGGCTCAAGTAAAAGCCTTCAAAGAAGTTATAAAAGGTAAGCAAACTAAGGTTTCAGTTCCTTATCACCGACTTCCCCAGAATCAGGTTATATACAAGGAATGACTGCACCACCGACTGACTTCCCCAGAAGAAGGCTGTGTAGAACGAATAACCTCAGCACCCACTTTCTCAGAATAAGGTTTGTGTAGAATGAATGACCTCAGCACCCACTTCCACAGAATCGGGCTGTGTAGAATGAATGACTTCAGCACCCACTTTCCCAGAATAAGCTTGCGAAGGACTAATGAAGACTTCTGTTACTCTGGATGGTTTTCACTCGTCGTTGACTTCGGTTCACTGCCAAGGAACAGCTGCACTACTCTCCAAGTGACCTCTGGGAAGATCTATGGGAGAGGTCACTGGGAGTCCAGTGATGACAATAGTGCTGCCTCGCACTCTACTTCTGCAGCGATTTATAGAAATGAATCTCTCAATTTTCCTAATTTAGCTTCTTCTTTCAATAGGATAAGATTATACATCCTCATAGACTTGCCTCAGAGAAAATCATAGCAATTTTACAAGGTAGACATAAAGACAGACAGGTGAGTGAGGGCATATCACTGACTATGATAGCTGTCCCATCAGCTGGAGACTGAGATATGCACTTCAGTAGGCTCTGAGAAGAGCATATACCCCTCATTAATGCTCTAGTAAAACCAGGGTCCTCGCGTAAAGATAACGCAAGACAGGCAAGCTGATTTTGGAGCCTGTGTATGAAATACCCCCCAAGAGCTCATATGTTGAAAGCTTACTTACTTCACAGTGCTATTCAGAAGTGCTTTAGAACTTTTGAGAATGATTCCACATTACTGGCTGTGCCATCTCCGTCATGATGCTCTGCCCAGCTGCAGGCCCAGAATTGTGGGACCGTGTAGCCCAGGATTAGGATCTCTAAGACTGGGAACAAAAGCAAATCTTTCTTTAAGCTGTTCCTTTCAGGCATTTCCAGAGCACTGGAAACTAACACTCACTTTTACCATAACTCTTGGGGGCTAAATTCAACTGGTTATTACACCAAGTCTGACGTGGGAGGCAAGATTCGTGTATGGCTTTAAGAGAGAGCTTGCGTGAGCTACCACTCCCTGGGTTGTTCACACAGTGGGAGAAGGTGATTCGGGGAAAGCCATGATAAGACGTAAGGGGCTTATTATTCTATGTCCACCAGCCTTCTCACCCCTGCTGTGTGCCAGGATGAGCATGCCACACACTGGTATCCATGCTGGTGTTGCTCTCGCTGGAAATGTCTTTTGGCTTCAAGTCAAATTCATGTTGATGCCTAGAAAGAGATATCACTTGTCATAAAGCCATGCCAAGATTGTTTCCAGCCTAAACATTTCTCTTTTCTAAATCCAGGCACCTGGGTTTAGGATGTTCTTAGATAAAAAGTGACAAAGATTAAAGACACGCAGGCCAGCTGCTGCGGAATTTCACATTATATAGACATGATGCTTCAGAAACCTTTGTAAGGTATAGTAAATTCAACATTCTAAATGCCCTGGGCTGTGTTTATCTCTAAGGATCTTTGGGGGAAGCATGAGGTCTATAAATCTGTTTTCTGCTTCCTTAGCTGGGGGTTCAGGGACACATTAACTACCCCCTTGGAAGCCTGCCACAAAATAGGCCTTCCCTGGCTTTAACATCCACAACCTGGGGGGATTCCAGGAATACAGGTTGCCAACAATTGTGCTATGAAGCACCTTCAGAATGTGTTTCCTATTAAAAAAAGACATGCTTATTTGTGTATTGTGGTGATTGTTTTGCTTAGAGTATTTGATAGGTATGTCTCTGAGAAAGAAAAGGGGAGCTGAAGGGAAAATGAGTGTGATAATTATTTTTTAATTGAGGCTTCTGAAAGAATGTAGTACTGTTACAAGAGAAATTTTGGTGACCGTGGTAAAGCACAATATAAAGTCCCATTGTGGTTTTTTTTAGAACTGGTTAGAAAAACTGAAAGTCGGGAGCAGAAATCAATGGTCATTTCTCAGCCTCTGATGAAGTTAATAGCTGCTGCCTTAAGAATCTGATTCTAGCTAATAATCTAGCACTAATTTCCTTCAATGTATTTATTAACAACCTGGAAGTGTAAAATGTGCTGATAAAAAAAATAATTACACAGTTTGTCAAGGGCGGGAGAGATTGTGAAGAGGACAGAAATGAGTCACCAGGGGCCTAAACACAGAGAGAGAGATATAGCTTAGCTAAGGGAAAGTGGTACCCTAGTAAGACTCATCTCCGATCACTTTCCCCAAACCCTTTAAAGAAAGTAAGAGCAGATCGACCAGTCAGACATGCTGGAAAATCACAGCTCATCTTTATTCTAAGGGCCAAATTCCGTTTTTAGCCAGGTCAGTTTAAACCAGATGCAGAAGAATTCAGAATTAGCCCGAAAAGAATGTCCCAAGTAATAACAGAAAGGAAAAAAAAAAAAGACTTGGACTTAGCATTCTGGGAAGGGACATAGGCAGATACTGAGGACGACATGATTCATTTGGCTCTAAGAAGTCGGGTGAAAAATTGAAGACAATTGCTATAGGCAACTTGTGCTTTAAGTGGCTCTTTCTGGGGGCAACTATTCAAAAATACTGGATTGTACCTACAAAAATGGATGCCTGGTTCCATGACTCCTTTCTGTTAACATTCAGTCATCAACAGCAAGGAGAAAGGGCTGAAAGATCAACAATGCATAATGTCCCATGCTGTCGCCTTTCACAGAGCTTCACGGGAGGACCATGTCCGAGTTCTCTGCTGCTCTATTAGCCCAGAGTTGTTTAATTCCTATACAACCAATTTTTGACACCTCCCCAGCTTTACAGCTAATAACACTAGGCAGTGTTTTCTGTTTTAGATAAAAGAGAGATAAAAAGTAAAACCTCACATACATAAATAAATCTAGTCACTTTTAGCAATTTGTAGTAAAAGGCTTTCAGAATAAAGTACTTAATCAAAACAAAACAAAACAAAAAACTAACACTTAGCCGGGCGGTGGTGGCGCACGCCTTTAATCCCAGCACTCAGGAGGCAGAGGCAGGCGGATCTCTGTGAGTTCGAGACCAGCCTGGTCTACAGAGCTAGTTCCAGGACAGGCTCCAAAGCCACAGAGAAACCCTGTCTCGAAAAACCAAAAACAAAACAAAACAGAATAAAGTACTTAAACAAGTTGGATGTGGTAGCAGAGACTCAAGACTTTAGCTACTAAGGAGGCTCAGATAGAAAGAACACAGCTCAAGGCCCACCTAACTATAGAGTCAGTTCTAAGCCAGACTAGGCACTTAGTGGGAATCTTCCTAAAATAAAAAGGGGTAGCTCATTTGACTAGTATATTTGTCAAGACCCTGGGCTTAGTTTCTGATGGCCAGCCAGGAACAGAAAGAAAATCATGCTTCTGTACAGTCTTTATTTGCATACAAACTTGTGTGTGTTTGTGTGTGTGCGTGTGCATGCATAACACATATATACTTAGGTGAGTTTCTTCCAAATTTAGTAATTAGCTCAAATAGTGGGTTATTTGTGAGACCACATATAGTCTCATGTTTTTCTATAGTTCGTACCTCAAGACCATAGCATGCATTACTGAAAAAAAAGTAACACTTAAAAGAACTGTGCCCCACCAGAACCATAACTTTATTTTACACACACACATACATGCACACATATATGTATAATTTTTTTTAATTTTTAGACTAATATATTATATGACCTCCCTATTTCCTTTCCTTTTTCCAAATTCTCCCATATACTGCTCTTTGATCCCTTTTAAGTTCATGGCCCCTTTTCTCATTAATTGTTACGTACATACATACATACACACACACACACACTCATACTCCTAAATATATAAATACAACCTGCCTATCTGTATAATGCTTCTTATACATTTATGTTTCCAGATATTTCCCCTGGGTATTTGATAACTAACTGGCATGCTCTGCCTTGGAGAAAGTTACTTCTCCCCCTCCTATAAGTCCTTAGTTGACGGTAGTTCTTCTGGAAGTGTTCGGACCTCCAGAGATTTCCCCTGTCTATGTTAGCCTGTCTCTTATTGAGCAAGGCTTAAGTCCAATGGGAGAGCAGTCAGTTCCTGCCATGGTGCTTATGGCACTACTGCATCCTTAGGGTTATTTTGTCCTGCTGGTCATTGTTGAGGCAGAAATACAACTTTTGATTTTACAAACATTCTACTTGTTCCATGACTATCTATTTATTTGCTTTTATTTAAGAAAAAGATTTCTGAAGGGGAACAAACAAGATGAAGGGGGATGCACCAGATGAAGTAATCCCACACTAGCTCCAAACAGGGTATAATAAGGGGCTCTTTATTTAAAGGCTAACTCACAGACCACAGTGGAGAAACAGGAGCAGAATCCAACATCCAGGAGTGAGAGCAGAGAGAGAGAACATGGGTGGGCCAGTACCTTTTTGGTACCCAAGGCCACAGCCAACCTTGTCCAGCCTCTTAAAGGCCATTGGCTGAAGGAAATTCCCCATCAGATTTCCCATTTGGGAAAATTATTTTTGAACTAGAATAGTTTGTTTTCCAGAAAATATTTAGCTAGGTTTCTAAACAAGTGCTTGAAGGGCATCAAATTATAATTACAAAACAATTATCTTTCCTGTTATCTTAAAAACAAGCTCTTCAAAGTTTTCTCTGAAATCCCACTCCAGATAGCTGGTTTCTTGATAATTCTCTAATGTATTGTTCACTTTCTCTAGTATTGGTCACTGAAACTGTGGGGATGTTTGGGGAGGAGCTAAGAGAGCCTTGGTAGTGAATCCTGACTGCCAGCTTGATTGGACTGAAAATACCTATAGATACACAAAGCATCCCTCTATGTGTCTGTAAGGCTGGCAGTGATGGCGCACGCCTTTAATCCCAGTGCTTGGGAGACAGCAGCAGGTAGATCTCTGTGAGTTTGAGGCTAGCCTGGTCTACAAGAGCTAGTTCCTGGACAGTCTCCAAAGCTATAGAAAAATGCTGTCTCAAAAAAAAAAAAACAACACAAAAAGATGATTTTAAAAATCAGTAGCATTATCTCATAGACTGTAACTTAGATGGATTAGAAGGGATATTATTCGAATGGAGCGTATTCACCAGCATAGATTTACTCTCGGTATTCCTGGATTGCTCCAGTGGTGTGAACTGCTCTGCTTGGTGGCACCATCTACAGAGCTGTCTTAGCTTTGCCAGAAGCAACTTCATGTAGAAACTATTTATTTGTCTCACCATTCCAGGTCATTGTCACAAGCAAGTCAAGGCAGCAAAAACTAGAAGAAACTTGTCATATCATGTCCACAGTCAAGAGCAGAGCAATTGATTAATATATGCATTCTAGTCCCCGTTGCTCTTTCTTCACTTTTATAGACTTTGGAACCCTTTTCTAGGGAGTGATGCTGCCCACAGTGGTAGGGCCTCCTACTTTAACTAATGCTGTCAAGATAATCCCTTACAGACCATACCCCAAAGTCAACCTCATCTTGACCACCCTTCACTTAGACACCCATCCCAGGAGATTCTAGATTGTGTCAAGTTGGAAATGAAAACAAACCATCAAATGTGATGTTTAGAAGTCTCCAAAGCAGCGAATGAAAGTAGATCCTTTTTCCTTCAACATGTTTATGTCAATGATGTAAAGACTGGCTAGCACAAGGGGAAATCTTGCCTCCTAGAATATAAAAAACCTCAAGTTTGTGATTATCTTAGTTAGGGTTTCTATTGCTATGAACAGACACCATGATAACAGTGACTCTTATAGGGGAAGGCATTTAATTGGGGTTGGCTTACAGTTTCAGAGGTTTAGTCCATTATCATCATGGCAGGAATTATGGAGGCATGTAGGCAGACACGGTACTGGAGAGATAGTTGAGAGTTCTACATCTTGATGTGCAAGCAGCAGAAGGAGACCGTGTGTCACACTGGGCATAGCTTGAGTATATGAGACTTCAAAGTCCATCCACACAGTGACATTCTTTCTCCAACAAAACCACACCTCCTAATAGTGTCACTCCCTATGGGCCAACCATTCAAACACATGAGTCTTTGGGGGCCACTTCTATTCACACCACCACAGCGAAGAAGTAGCCTCAGATTGCAATGTTTACCAGCCCATGCTTAAGACTGAGAAATGCAAGATATAGCAAAAGAACCAGTGGATAAAGCATTTAGTGTCAGAAAGAAAGGGCATTCCTGGAGAGAGAGGGAAAGGTAAAGAAAGAGAATGAGAAGGAGAGAGAGAATAGCAGGTGATAAGCCAGTATGGGTATAAAATCTGAGCCTCAAAAGTGCCATGTAATTTGAACAATGGTCACACATGAAAATAAGGCAGATTCAGGGTTCAAATTTTAAGCTGAGCAACCCCCAGAATGTATGTTTACATATAAATAACAAGACTCTTCCATGTTTTAAAAGGCTGAAGTCCTTTCTTTACAGGAAAACTATTTAAGACATGGAAATATAATAACTGTATAATACCTAGGCTGCTGAGGAAGGGCCAATCAATGGCCACTTAAAACCTTCCCACAATAAAGATGCAGCAAAACTAGGTGGAACAATGGTTAACAAGCACATTCCAAAGTTAACAGTTATGTTACCCATGGGTACACATTGGGTTAATGTAGAGTCCAAGTGCTGGAATCCTAGGTACATATGATGACCCTTGGTCAGAAGTTTACCAGAATGCTAATAGAGCCATTAGTGTTTTCAGGGAGATTGTTTCCCGTGGGCTTGGGTATTTGAATGCTTGTTACCCAGTTCGTGGCACTGTTTGGGGATATTTACGGGGCACAGCCTTGCTAGATGAAGGAGCCACTGGAATCCGCCTTGGAGGGTGAGAGCTAAGAGCCTCAACTATTTACAGATTGCTCTGTCTGCTTCATGCTTGCAGGTTGAAGATGTGAGCACTCAGCTTCCTGATCCGGCTGCTTGGGTAGCTTGCATGCCTCCCCACCATGCGGGACTCTAGCTTGCATGCCTCCTTACCATGCGGGACTCTCATCCCTCTGGAAGTGGAATCCAAATTAAAACTCCGTTTTTCTGTAAGTTGCCCTGGTCATGGTGCTTTACTGTAGCGACAGGAAAGTAGCTACTGCAGGCTTCATCATTATGGAAGACTAAGAAGGAATATTCCAAGTCTGATCTCTCCTGGGGTGTGTGTGTGTGTGTGTGTGTGTGTGTGTGTATGAGAGAGAGAGAGAGAGGGAGAGAGAGAGAGAGAGAGAGAGAGAGAGAGAGAGAGAAGCCAAAGACTGAGAGAGAGGGAGGGGAGGAAGAGAGAGCAGACAACATGGTCACTGGTTCACTTGGACTCATGTCCTTGGCAAACCGCCTTTCCTTTCTCAAGCGAAATGGAAACTCAGGCTGAAACAAGCCGCACTTGGTTGGGACACAAACACTGGCAGGGGATAAGAGGAGAAGTGAGAGCACAATCAGAGGGCATTAAATACCAAGTGCCATCAAATGGCAGGGGGAAGCACAGAGTCCCAACCTGCCAGGCCAGTGAGCAAATGTCACGAGTGCCACAGGGCTCCCTAGCCCCAAGGAGACCCTGAAAATCTTCTCAATGAGCTCTGGCAGGCATCCTAGCCATCACTCACAGTCATTGTGCTAAGACTCCCGAAGTGTCATAAGAAATATCAGCCACACCCACCGCATACATCATAAACATTTTCCCCAACACGGTGACTTCAGTCCTGAGAGCGCTGTCCCCAAATAGAGGATAAGAAAAATGTTTCGGGCAAGGTGGAAAGTGGTCAAGGTAGTTGAGGGAAATGTTTCATTTATCCTGTACGTGTGTGCCAGTGCTAAACGCTGTCCAGGCAGAAAGGGGAGGAAGAGGCGAAGCAGACAGGAGAAACAGAATGTTCATTCTGGTGCAGGCCTTTGGTAAGACAAACGTGAAGGCACCTTCCACAGCAGAAGCCCCTGGAAGGAAAGGATATTATAATTCTTCCACCCTGCGCTGTCAGCCCGTGGCATATTTCAGCCCGAGATACATTAAAAAATAAGGAGAGGTATCCCCAGGGCCTCTAATAACATTGACTTCATGCATCATTTCCTCAGAGGAATAGTACACTGTGTATTTCTTATTCCTGGTGTGTCCTGGCTCAGAAATAATGGCCGTGCTCACCTGCTTACTTCTGTGTGTTTTACAACCCTCCTAAGCTTTGTTTGTCTTTCCCTCGCTCTTCCTGTGCACGCCACACCACGCAGGCCCACATAAAAGGGACATCAACACAGTACACAGGCTGCGTCTGTGTCTGTGGTGTGGAGGGGAAGGTCTTTCAAATCTTTTATGGAGGCAAGCCGAGGAGGAATCTAAAGTAAATAAATGGCACAGTCTGTGTAGCGGATGCTGAAGTCAGGATAAATGAACAAAAACATCGGGGATCCCAGTGCTCCACCAGCGCAATCTGTCCTACACACGCGTCTTGCCAGAGTCAGCCCGGAGCTGTCTGCTCCTTTGCCTGGCCATATGGAATACACAGGTATCGGGTCCGGTAGTGACACAGCTGCCCTTCTGAAGCCTGCGTCCAGAGTTAGTGGGATAGCGCCACATTCAGAGGTCTCTAATCTCCACTTTTCACCAGGGCCAGGCCCTAGAATCCTGAAAAGACCCAACCAGGCCTATACTAGAAGGAAAGCAGAAAAATTGGTCTTCCTGTACCATTTTAAGAACTGCGTTCCCTCAGTCTCCAGCCTCCATGCTTACACAAAACCCCACCAAGCACTCAGCTCAGAGACAGTGGGAAGAGCTTGCTAACCTCCAACAACATACAGCCTCCAGGCTCCAGGCTCACACAAGCGACCCCCACCCTGTCCTGCAAGCACTCAGAGACTCAGGACAGTGGGAAGAACTTGCTGACTCCCACAAAATGGCAGATTTAAGTGACACAATGCATGCTCCAGGGCCAAGAGTCACTGCTACAAGACAAAGAAATGCCAATGATCAATAGTTAAATGAAAAACAGAGCATGGGACTGTGCCCACAGTCCAGGGGTCACCACATAAAAGTGTATGCATTTGAAAGGCAAACGCAGAACACGGAGAAACGAAAACAGCCACTCATTGCAAGGGTGAATCACAGGCCAAGATTTTCTTTCATTAACATATTATAATGTTATTCAGGTGGTGTGGAAAATAAATGAAATGTCTGATCGCAATGAGGTGTACAATGAAGTTGGGAGAGCTGTAAACAGTACTTGAGATTCAATTTCCTCAAAGCAGAGACACACAAAGGCACTAGGCAACTCACGACCCTGGCTACAGATACAGCTAAACTCAACCCCTCTCCTTGCGCCAGACCTTCTGAGGTCCAGACTGCCTCTTACCTCATGCCCATATTTGTACCAGAACAAAAGCATTTGTCTCCTGCAGCCTCTCAGCACACCCAGACACATGCCAAACCTTTGGCAAGTGAGGGCGTGGGTATGGAGCCGTGTGTTCATCATTTATTAATTGCCCAGGCTTATTTAATATTAAATTAAGTCTCATGCTGGCAATCTTAAATCAGTTCCAGAAGTCCTTGAATCACTCACCATGGGCTCAGAAGGACACCAGGTACTACAAGACTCAAATGCAGTAAAAGGAAAAGCAGTCCCTGCCCTTGCCAATGCCTGTTCACTGAGGGGGACAGAAGGAAGCCTGCGCTCTTAGATGACCTGAAGACGAGCTGTGTTGTCCACAGGATGCCTATGTACACTAAACACATTGCAACATGAGGCCCATGCTCTGTCTATGCTGCCCTTCACTCAATGGGTACAGACCCAGACCGTACAGTGAACAAGACAAGGCGGGTGGGAAAGTAGGTGTTTATGAACAAATATTTTTTAAAAATTAAGTAAGGCAAACAGTGAATAACTGGATTAAGAAAGCATTTGTCTAAAGGCAATCCTGGGGAGATTTACAGAAACAATCAATCCCTAATCCTTCCACCACAGAGGGCCACCCTGTGATGTCTCTCAGTGGGAGGCAGCCTTTAGCCCCCAGCCCACACAGCATTATTTTGCATATTGACTGTTTTATTGTTTTGAGAGGTTGAGGAGGTGGAGAAAGGCCAGATCACAAACTACCTAGTATAGTACAAGAGGTTTAGAACCATTTCTCCTCCACACAAGCAAAGAAGCCTGACGACTGTGTTTAACCATCTCTGCCTCACTACAGATTCTCACTCAGCATTTGCAAGTGTTGGAAATATCTCAGGGTTCAATCATACCCATGACCCTAGGTGTGAGGGGACACGTTCAAGATACTTGTACAAGGTCACTGGGAGCAGCTACTGGCCCAGAAGTTGTTGGTCTACTCTATAGCAAACTTTCCCATAGGTTGGAATTTTGCCTACCACCCCAGGGAAATCCTAAAAGAACTGTGAGCATCAGCAGAGCCTGGAGGACTAAGAAAGTCTCACGCAGGGACACTGGCCTACCCATGTGTGGATGAGCTTCGTTTTCAAACTGCTCTCCAATTTCTAACTTGTTACCTTGGCCAGTGACATCTGAGTCACTACCAACTCTCAAGGATTCTGTTTGCTTTGTTAGGAAGCAATGATTTGAAATTTTACTAGTCTTGATGTACATAAGATTGGCATGACCGCTTTCAGATTGGGACTCTCTGCTCCTACTCAAGACATGCATGCATCCTTTACACAGAAAGGAAAAGAAGAGAGTTTTGGGTGCTCGTCAACCCTCACTGGCATCACTAATTGGACTGTGGTGTCTAACAGAAGATAGAAGTTGGCGTGATGAAGAAAGAAGTTGGTACCTTATGGAGACCTCACTGGGCAGCAGTGTGGACACCATTACCATGAGAAGAGCAGAGAAGAGCACAGTGTTTAGGGCAGGGCACCAGGAAGTATAAGGGGAGGCCATGCCCTCATCAGGCAAAGCCTGTGAGAAGGACAGGAATTGATATTTCTTCTATAATTATATCCTCAATATAAGAGTCAGGCCCAAGGAGGACTCCATAAAATACATGAGAGATAGAATAGGAATAGAGTGATAATCTGTAGATGCAATTTATTTAAATGCCTTGATATGGAAATATTTTCCCAGATTAACAGTTGAGCCCTAAACGTCATTATACATATTCTTAAATAGGCGGCAACACATACGGAGAATAGGTCATGTGAAGACTAAACAGAGAAAGATCTGAAGCCCTGGCTTGAAGAACAAAGTGGTCCAGCTACAAGTCAAAGGATGCTGAGATCCAACAGGAATGAGACAGGGCAAGGGATGGAGTGTCCCCTCCAGCCTCGAAAATGAATGTGAGGCGAAAACCTCACTCCAAGGTGCCAACCACAAGGAGATGAGAAAGAAACAGAGCAGAGAAATCCTTTCTGTAATAAAATGGTGGCTTGATTTTATGCTTCTTTAAACACTGAAGAACTTTCCCCCCACACTTATTGTCTTCAGGAAGTTCTTTCTGTGTCTAGTTTGGGCTCCATCTTGCTTAGTCACAGCCCTGCCTACCTCCTTTCTTTCAGTTCTGTTGTCCAGCTCCACAAGGCTTCCTTTGCCTATGTCCTGATAGGGAGCCCCGAATACCCAGTGGCTACCATCCAAGTCCCACAGAAAAAGGGAGCCTCATGGTAGCGGAAAGGAGGGACATGCAAGAGTAAGAAACTTATTTATATTTTTGTTGGAGGAAATAAATTCATTGAGAAATAGAAAGAAAATGGTTTCAAAATTGTTTGACACTGCACACAGATATATAGATGCAATTAACCATGCAAAAGTGACAAGCTAACTTAAAAGCAATAATTAGAGTAATATTTGAAACATCCTCCCAAAAACTTGTTGGTTTTTCATTCTCATATATGGCTCAGGAAGTTTTTCTTACAGAAAATGTAAACTCAGTGGGATTACATAGCCTAATATTATCTAATCATGTAAACCTCAAAAAGCCAAGTATAGTGTCAATGTCTCAATCAGGAGGCTGAGTCAGGAGGATCTTGAGTTCAAGGCATCCTGGACTACGCAACCAAGTCATTTCTGAACAACGACAAAAGAAATAACAACAAAACACATCAAAGGTAACCAAGGGAAATATGAGCTGCATGATGGGTATAGACTTAAAAAAAAATCTTTTGGTACATGGAAAAAGAAATTGCAGGAAAATTTAAATATTTGCAGGTACTTTATCCATCACAAATCATAAACATTTCAATTGTCTATCAGTTGAGAAGACAAAACAAAGAATCATGGTGCCTAGGCATCATAAAACATGGCTCAGTAATACAGAGGAAGACACTATTGATAGATGTGACATAGACGGGACCCCAACATGGAGGGATCCCAACAGAGAGGACCACAACATGGGGGGACCCCACATGAAGGGATTCCAACATGGAGGGATCCCAACATGGGGGACCCCAACATGGGGGGAGGGACCTCAACATGGGGTACTTCAGCATGGAGGGGCCCCAACACAGAGGGACCCCAACACTGAGGGACCCCAACATAGAGGAATCCCAACATGGGAAGACCCCAACATGGAGGTACTTACCCCAAAATGGAGGAACTCACCCCCAAATAGAGGGACTCACCCCAACATGGAGGGACTCACCAAACATAATGTTGAACAGGAGAAAATAGATCTACAGGCACATATTCTCCTTGATCAAATTGACATCATCTATTGATGTATATAGAATTGATATAAACAGCACATATTAGGGGTCACCTGGTGGCCAGCAGTGTCAATGACATTGACCCAGAACGGCATAGGAAATCAGGGTGGAGAATGTGTTCTATTTTTACATGATGGTGGCTACATAAGCCCAGGAATTTGTCAAAGGTATATTTAAAATTAGTGTGTTTTATTATGTTCAAATTTAAACTTTATCAAATCTATTTTTAAATGTATGCTCTACTTAAAGTGGCAGCTACAGGTATTCCTTAGGAAAATGTTAATAGTTTTTTTTTCCTGTGGAAAAAATAAGGTCCTTGAGTCAAACTGGAGGGATCAAAGAAATATTTTACCACCAGAGAGGTGGGGGAGCTGCCACCAGAGGAATCCTACACTGAGCTGGACCACATCCTCCATTCCCGGAGTGGAGAGAGCCTTGCTTACAAAGATGAGTGTCTACAAAAATCATCTACAAAACACACCCATTAAATTGGCAAAGGGAGAAATAACACAGCTGTCTTTAGGCAGGATCACTAGGACCTTCAATGATGATAATGATGGTTTTATACACAATGATTCCATCAGACACCCTCATGCCAGTTATCTGTGCGTTCATGAAGAACCCATGCACCTTCAAAGACCTGGTATTACACTGTACCTAGAAACACAGAACTCACAATAAGCAATACCCCTTTTTGCAAAACTGGACTTACAAGATGGCCAACCAAGTCCCCATAAGATGTTAAGAAGTAGAAATTGGGATTGAGGAAGCTCAGTCAGTAAGTAATTTGCTGTGCAACCATGATGACTTGAGTTTCGATCCCCAGGACACACATAAAACAAGCCAAGTGAAGCAGCACACACGTGTAATCTAAGCACTAGGGACACAGAAACAGGGGAGTCTCTGGGTCTTGCTGGCCAGCCAGTCTAGCTAATCAGGCAAGTTCCATGTCCAGCGAGAGAGTTTGTCTTAAGAACTAAGGTAGAAATGGGATGGGATAAAGTGACTGGCACAGAAGCATCATGATCTGAGTTTGGCAGATCGGTACCCTGTGCACTAAGAAAGGAGAAGGTAACCACAAAAATGCTGAGGTTCACTAGCCATCAGTAAGTCCAGGTTCCGTGAACACATCTCAGAAAATAAAGGGGGGATACTGAGAAAGTCACTCAATGGTTACCTTTGATTTCTGGCTTCCACACGTATGTACACACTTACACAACACATATATGCACATGTATATGCACACAAACATATCGCAGGTATTGGATACTTAACTCTCTCTCTCCTCTCTCTCTCTCTCTCTCTCTCTCTCTCTCTCTCTCTCCTCTCTCTCTCTCTC
>NC_022034.1:13192122-13206208 GCF_000317375.1 Microtus ochrogaster | reverse complement strand
AGGAGGAGGAAGGAAGGAAGAAAATGAAAATAAAATGGTGATTGACCCTGATGTGACAGAAGTCCTATTAGCCACAGAAGGACAGAGAATGAGGACCTCTGAATACATGACTCAGGAAGTATAACCAGAGCTATCTGAAGTCATCCCAGAGACATGGTTTTATGAAAGGAGAGTGCTCTGGCTTCATTACTGCCACTGTGAGAAAAAAGAAATCTTGACCAGAAACAACATAGGGAAGGAAGGGTTGATTTGGCTTATCGTTCCAGATACAGCTTCTCATTGCAGGAAGTCAAGGCAAGAACTCAAGCAGCTAGTTACATCACAGTCAAGATCAAAGAGAATAAGTACCTTCTTGCTTGCTTGCACATATGCATACTCTGCTAGCTTTCTTCACTTATATAAGGCCCAGCCTAGAAAATGGTACCACCCACAGTGAGTTCAATCTTCCTATATTAATTAATAATCAAGACAATCCCTGACAGACAGGGTCAAAGGCCAACATGATATAGATACTTCCTCACAAAGCCTCTCTTTCCAGGCAATTGGAGGTTGTGCCAAGTCTACAGTTAAAAGTGCCCATCAGAAGAAGCACTCCAGATTTCACAGGCTGCTCTCACAGTGAAAGAGTCTTCAAAGGTGTTCTATATTGGGGTGGAGGAGACCCAGATTTCCTATCTTGTGGGATGTAGGTTGGCCTTTGAAAGGGGCATGTCTTTGAGTCGAGGACAATTCCTAGGAGTCTGCTTTTAGTCTGCAGCACTCCCAATAGCTGAGAAAAACGCCTTGATTCTAAAATGGATTATAGGTAAAGACATCTTGATAAACCTACTTTTTATCAGCACCAGTTTGCTGGGGTGTTAAAGCGCATCCATGCAGTATACATTATGATGTTTTAGTCTGCCTTTCCAGACTGAATAGGCCAAAACCTAAAAATAAATCCCTGGAATTATTCTTTTAAAAGCTTCTGCTTTTGTGTGGTTTCCAGGTTTCAGTCAACCCTATTTAATTGTCCTGGTAATTCTGAAGTAAAGAACTCAAGTACAAAAGCAGATGCAGACTGGTAATTCCCTAAAGTACCTTTTTTAGGCAAATAGGGAGTTCCCAGGGAAGGACAAATCTTCAACCCAGGCAGCAAGAGAGCCACATAGATGAGGTGCCCAAAAGCAAGAGCTCACAATGCAACCCACCGTGGCAAAAAGAGCAGACAGCCAAACATGAGATATCAAAAAATCTACATACCTAAGTTACCAAGGGCAGGCAACCAAAGAAAGGTGTTCTAGTAAATAAGACACAAAAGAGGTGTTTCCAAATTAAAAATATGAGAAAGTCAACAGAAGCAAAGAGATGAACATATCTGAGAATGTATTTTAAAATAATAGAAAATAGGAGAAAGCTCTAACCACAAACTCGGGGAGAATTTTAATGAGAAAGAATAAAAGTGAATGTGATTATGATAAAAGGCTTCCACAAATGATGAAACAATTAATCCTACAGTCCATGGATTTTAGAGATTCCAAATAGGGCCGGTGAGACAGTTTGGTGAATTAAGGGGCTTGCTGCCAAGGTTGAACCTGGCACTCATAAGCTGAAAGGGGAGAATCAACTCCTGCAAGCTGTCCTCTGACCTCCTCTTTCCACTCCCAAACAGAACAGACAGACAGACACACACCCCCACCCACACACACAGAGATACAAATAAATAAGCAAATAAGTAAATGTAATTTAAGCAGTGATTTAGGAAATTAGAAAGACAGTTCAGCAAGTCAGAGTATCAGCTGATCTTGCAGAGAACCCAGGTTTGGTTCTCAGCACCCACAAGGGGACTAAAGACTGTTTATAACTCCAATTCCAGGGGAGCCAATGATGACTTTTTCAAGGTGCTGTGGACTCCTGAACACACATGTAGCACATACCCTCACATCAGCCCGCACATATAGCAATAACGTTTTTTGAAAAATTAAACGGTTTTTAAAATTTTCAGGCACAAAAGAAAACATGTCTAAAGACTATCAAAGCAAAAGATCATAAGAGAGCCAGAAGAAGAAGAAAAAAATGAATCTACCTAAAGTAGAAAAGTAATCAAAATAAAAGATCTTTAATAGCAACAACGACAGAATATAGCAAATTATGCTTATTTCACATAAAATTAACAAACAGCTAAACTACATTTTAAAAGTCATGGATGCTGAAAACGATTCTCAATTGTACTTTCAGTAAAGCTGCATCTTGTCCCAGAGAAAGTTATGCCCATAGAGACATTTGTATTCCTCATTAATTACTTTCTCATGGTTGTGATGAAGTACCTGGCTAAAGGCACTCAGAAAAGACAGGCTGTTTTATCTCAGAGTTCAAAGGGATTAAGTTGATCATGGTAGGAGAGGCAGCTCTTAACTATGGCGGTGGGATATGACTCACATCTGGGATGGTTAGGAAGTAGGGGCAGGGAAAGGAAGGATGGAAGGGAGGAAAATAGAACCCATCTCCCCATAATTCATTTCTTCCAGCAAGGTACACTCTGCTAAAAGTCCACATCCCACTAAATCAGTGCCAGCAACAGGGAAACAAATATTCTAACACTTGGACCTTCCATTCCCCTACATTTGCAAACCCTAACAACATAGGTCAGTGTTCATAGCCATTCACAACCATCCCAAATATTACCTGTATGTACGTTCTTCTGTGTGTGAGCAATTAAACTGTCACAAGCTATGCCACAGTGTTACACGCAGCCCAGGAGAATGTCTAGAAAATGATGCTCAGAGTGGGTGGGCAGTTACATGGATTATAGTCTAATTAACATGATAATGCAAAAAATAGGAAAATCATAGAAACCGTAGAAAATCAGACTAGGAGCTAGTGACCAAGGTTTGTGGCTGAGTAGAGGAAGAGGCAGAAATATGCAACCTAAGAGAAACTGCTAAAGAGTTAAGTATGTTTGTCTGGCCAGGTGACACACAGCAAAGGGCTGAGGAGAGTATGGAAGAAGGGGAAGAGGGAGGAGGAGAAGAAACAAAGCATACAGTGAGATCTGAATGCATTCTGAACACAGGCACTTACCACAAAGCCTGCGGATAAGAGTTCAAGTCCCAGAGCCCATAAAGTAGAGAACACAAACTTGTAATATCTAAGTGAATTAAAAAAATACAGAATTTAAAAATAATGGCATAGAAGAAAAAGAAAAATTCAAATTGTCTAAAATAAAAGTAATGACAACCCTTGTAATAGTATATTTAAAAAGAGCTAACAGGTTCTTCCCTTCTTTTCTCCCATTCTAGAGACCCCTCTTGGAGCTTCTCTCTCCCTGAACATTGGAGAGTCATCTCTTTTTTTTTTTTCCAGTTCCTCACAGAAGGGGGAAACTTTAGAGTACTAGGATCTTCCCACCAGACAAATGGAAAATAAATGGATGTGACTCTTAAGGCTTAGGGTAAAGAGGGCTTGAACACCAGTCATGAACACTATTGGCCTTCATAAATGAATGGTGTTCCGTGCACATGGAGGCCTCCTCTGCCATTTTAGCAGGCATTTGTGTTGGGGAGAAGCAATCAATGAGAGAAGGAGAGAGAGGGAAGGAAGGCAATGAGAGGGGGGAGAGGGAAAAAGAGGGGGAAACAGAGACACATGGAGATAGAGGGAAGAGACAGAGACCAGAAAGAGGTGGAGGTTAGGGAAGAAGAAAAAAAGTGAGGGAGGGATGATGTAGGATTCCCCTCTGTGTGCTGTGAATACCATTGGTGAATAAAGAAACTGGTTTGGCTTGATAGGGTAGAGTAGAGCTAGGCTGGGAAAACTAAACTGAACGCTGGGAGAAAGGAGGCAGAGTCGGGAGAAGCCATGGAGCTGCTGCCGGAGACAGATGTGCTGAAACTTTGCTGCTAGGCCACGACCTTGTGGTGATGCACAGATTAATGGAGATGGGTTAAATTAAGATGTAAGAATTAGCCAATAAGAAGCTAGAGATAATGGGCCAAGCAGTGATTTAAATACTACAGTTTCTTTGTGGTCATTTTGGGGCTGAGCAGCTGGGAACAAACAAACGGCTTCCTACAACAGATGGAGGCATGGAGGGAGGGAGTGAAGGAGAGAGAGAAGGAGGGAGGGAGGTAGAAGGAGAAATTAAGGAAGAAAGAATAAACAAGTAATTATTTTGGTGAAAGGATAGTTAGTATCCAAGAAGCATTCAAATAGTAAACTCAGAAAACAATGACAAACACACAATACCATGATCTGAATGTGCGGTTCCCCCCCCCCCCGTTCCTCTGCTAAGACTTGGTCATCAGTGCAGTGGCATTGACAGGAAAAACTGTGAGAAGGTAACTAGATGTGATGAGATCAAGATGGTGGCGTCTTCACGAATGGGCTCTCCACCATTATGAAGGAGGCTGTGGGATCCCTTGTCTCTTCTGCCATGTGAGGCCACAACTAGAAGGCATCACCCATGGGCAAAAATACAAACCTTCATTAGACACTGGGTCTTCACATGACCTGACACCTCAATCTTGGACTTGCATCCCCTAGGCTTGAGAGCTAAACTTCTGTTATGAATGAAGCACCTGGTTTGAAGCATTCTGTTAAACAACTAATTTTAAAGATTTCTTAAAATGAAGAAGTAGGTATATGGCCCTGGGTATATCATGTTTGTGTCATAGAGAAACACTAACCATAAAAGCATCTTCCTACAGCTTGTGAGTTTCCCGAGTCATCCTGGGTAGACTTAGTTAGCATACAGGACTATCCTTGATATTTCACCCAAACATTCCTAAGGTGGCACCTACACATAGAGACAGACAAGATGAGCAAGACTATAATCATTCCAATTTTGCAAAAGCAAACAGTCTTTGCTCTGAAGCCTGGAGGATCCCAGGCTTGTGTAAAGCCCACCACCCACAATAGTTAGGAGCTTCCCATATGGTCCCAGTTGTTACAGATGCATCTCCTCATCAGTGATGCTATGAGAGTCCAGTGAATGCTATGGTAGAGTCCGGTGGATGCTATGGTAGAGGCTAGTGGATGCTACCATAGAGGCTTGTGACTGCATCCGATTCAGCACACAGGACACAAAGCAGCATCCAGGGTGACTGCTACTGTCTGTGGGTGATTCCTGACAATTCCATTTTTAACATAGCAACTTCATTTCCTAGCTGGAAGGTTTTGTCCCACCTTCTTCTAATAGTCACAAACAGTTTGCATGAAATTTAAAGCCTTCTGCTTTGATTGTAACTTCTGGGTATGTACCCTTAAAGAGTCGGGCTCAGCATGCTGCAGAGATGCCTGGACACTGAACAACATACAATGCTAACCAGGTCAGCCTTGGTGCTCATTGAAGGAGGAATGGTTAAAGGAAATGCAGCATGAATACACTATTACTAAAACGTTAGGAAGAACAAAAACCATTTCCCTTTGCCAGAAAAGACACCCACTAAGCAAAATAAGTCAGACTAGAGACCCATTAGAAAGACACATGCCATGTGTATTCCCTCATAGGTGGAGTCTTAGATGAAAAAAAACAAAAAAACAAAAAAAACAAACAAACATGAAAGTAGAAGATGAGGGAAGGGGAAGGAAAGAAGGGGAGCAAGAGGGGCTGTGAATATAATCAAGCTGAACAATATCCTTAAAAGAAAATATCAATGAAAGTCATCACTTCATACCTGTGATGCATGCTCATTTTAAAAGACAGAGAAAGAAACTCCCTGGAAATCCTGCACAACAAAGGAGTTTGGTTTGAAGCATAGATTGTCAAAGGATCTCTTTCTAACCCTTGCCTCTAAGGGAAATACTAAGGAATTGCACAATGGAACCAGTAGCCTGCTGAATGTAGAAAACCCCAAATGCAGCAAGTATAAAATAGAATTCCTTCCCCAGCCTCCCTCTTTCTCCTTCTGTTCTCTTGTTTTCAGTGAATATCCCCTCCATCTATGCAATCCAGATGCCTGCTGCCAGCTTTGCCCTCCTACCATCCATTCCTAACCACGGCCTCGGCCAAGGCCACGGCCAAGGCCACGGGCCAAACTGCTCTCCAGCCTCTGTTGTCTCATTCTTCCTCAGCATCCTGCTTCACTTCCGGGTCTCTCTTCTCAACAGAGCTCCCCTCCACTGTCTTCTCTCTTCTCCCCATGTCAGAGACTGAGTTCCATGTGGCAGAAGAAGCTACATCCACTTACTCCCCTTGCTAAATTCTGCCAAACCTTCTACTACCCAATTCAAATTCCAGACAGACAAAAATGGGCCTTGATTTTCTGACCCAGCCCATTGCTCTGGGGCCACTCACGCCATTTTTTTAGATTTCTTCAAATCAATGGCTGCAAGACCAAACTAATGGCAAAATTACCAGAATTACTGGCTCCTTGTTTGCAGCAGACTCTCTTGGGGAAGGCCTATCCACAGTGGTTCCATCCTGGTTCACCCACTCAACTTTCAGGACATGACTTAAAGCTTCCCCGACTACCTGGGCTGGGAAGGAATTTGCCTCTGAATTTCATAGCAGAGAGAAACATGCATCCAATTTGTGCCTGGGTCTTGTATGGTGTCTTATGGTTTTTATTGCTGTGAAGAGACACCATGACCACAGCAACTCTTATAAAGGAAAACATTTAATTAAGATGGTGACTTATAGTTTCAGAGGTGTAGTCCATTATCATCATGGCAGGAAGCCTGGCAGACATGGCCCTGGAGGAGTAGCCGAGAGTCTTACATCTTATAGATAACAGGAAATAGTCTCAGTAGTGTCATGCTGAGGGAAGCCTGAGCAAAGGAGACCTCAAAGCCTACCCCCCCACCCGCAGTGACACACTTCCTCTGACAAGGCCACACCCTCTTCAACAAGACCACGCCTCCCAATGCCACGCCCTATGACATCATGGGGGCCAATTACTTATAAACTACTGCACTTGGCATCTGCTGCGCCATGTTGGAAGATCTATGTATTAAAATGATTTTCCGTCGTATAAATTCTTTTTCATCTTGTTCTACTTAGCAATGGCATTATTAGGAAGCATCTCAGAGTCTGCATGGTGATATGCCCGGCACTCTTTCCGGCCTTTTATGTACTTTTCCTTATTTACCTAAAATGTCAATTACTTGCTGAGCCAGGTCTCTTATTCTGTGTCTGAGAAGAACTACAGGGAATCAGGAAGGAAGGCAAAATGGGTCTCAACCGCCTCCTCCTACCTCAAGAAAATCCCTGATGCCTCTCGCATTTCCCAATCTCCACGTGGGTTGAGGTAGAGAAGGGAAGAAATCAGTCGAATGAAAACGGTTAAGTTCATTAATTGCGAGCTCGCTTGTAGGACCTGCACGTTTATTTAATCAGTTGCCTAGTAACCCTGCCTGGGTATGATGGGAATCTGATCAGCCAGCCTTGGGAACAAATGATGGGCCGTTCTTTCTACCCACATTCCTCGCCCGCCTTGTTTTCGTGTGCTTTCGGCCTTGAAAAAAAAATCTAAATTCTCCTGCCCACGAGCGGGGAGGTTGTGAGGTGGAAGCAAATGCCTGTTGCTTTTGTTGTCTGTTCTTTCAGTCCTCCACTGACCCCCACGCCACGGAAGAAGGTCTCTGTGAGAATGTGATCTTTCTGCTGGTGCAGCTGAGGTTAAGGAAAATCACCCATATCCGTTTCCTTTATGGAGTGACCCGTGCACCAGTTGCTTGGCTCTCAGACCCATTATCCCATATGCACCCAGTCAGGTTTCCACAAAACATCTGAGTTAGGTCTTCTGCCTATGGCAGGAGAAGGGAGGTGAAGTGAAGCTGTCGGCTTCGGTAACATGAGTTACTGTTTTAGTGACCTTAAACAGGGAGAATAGATGCCAAGTTTAATTATGTAAAATCAGCCTGAGATAAACTGTGCAGTGTTGTTTCTTGTCTGGAAAGAAAGGGGCAGAGGAGAGAGAGAGGGGGAGAGAGAAAGGAGAAAGAGAGAGAGAGAGAGAGAGAGAGAGAGAGAGAGAGAGAATATCAGACACTGACAGGCTCCTGAACACAGCATTCTTTGGCTCTAGATTTATTAAGGGATTTGGAGACAAGAATTTGCCTGTAGGTTCCCACCTCCCTTCCACTGTTTTCCTGGATGGTTATTTTGAACATCCTTCTCCTGTCTTTGCTCACAACCTCCCCCCCCTTCCCGTCTGTATTGAAGCAAAATAAAGAGGAAACGTTAATGAAATGAAGCCCGTGCTTCTCCTTTGATACATCATGACCACATTTCTATACTATTATACAGTAGAATATCTTTTCCCCCCTATTCATCGGTCTCCATGGATAAAAAAGCCCATCTTCCATGAAGAAATCCCATCAGGTATCTTTAAAAACCCTCCATCAGAGAGATGCTCTGGCCTCGTGCTGTGCAAAAGCTAATCTAATTAAGACAGGATCTGCTAAATTTAATAGCCTGCTATGAATTTTCACAGACATCTGGTAGCTGGAAGTTGGAACGGCTCTGACATATCAAATTCATATTGTCCAGATGACCAATATCAGGGTCAATTTTTTTTTCTTTTGGGAACTCATATTGTTTGGGCATGATGCTCTTTCTAAACTGTGATGTCCTACAGGTAAATGCCGGGACAGGAAGCTCTGGGATTGAGGTACCTGCCTTTCAGTTACCCATCTGTATAGTATAAAGAGCCACATTTCAAGGTACTCAGAGTGCATACAGGGATTCATGCACATACAACCTGTGCTCAGGTAAGCGAGTCCCCGTTCACTGTGGTGCCGTCTCTCCTAGCTGCCGGAGTTTTGAGCAAGGGGACCCATATTTTTTATTTCATCCTGGGTCCCATCAATTGTGTAATGAGCCCTATATTCATAAAACTTTTTGCATAATTTTCACTGTGTAATAGATACAAAAGCTATTTGAGGCTTCTCACATCTTTCAGTGTAAAACACACATAGCTGGTAGATTTGTCTCCTGCCTCTGAAGATAGTAACTGCCTAACCTAGGGTCCTATGTAAGCATGCCCAGCCCTCCCTCTACCTGTAACAATGTGTGTGTATATATCTGATTGCTTATTTTATATGTGTGTATGTGTGATCAGTTCAGTATGTGCCTGTAAGTTTGTGTGTATAAAAATGACCAATCATCCAGAAACGACTGTTTTCAGAATATAGGACAGTTGATAGAGGTTGGGTTATGGAAGAGAAACCATTTTCACCTCATTTTATTTGTTGTTTTTTTATGATGTGAATGACTTTTCAGTCGTGTGTGTGTGTGTGTGTGTGTGTGTGTGTGTGTGTGTGTGCTATAAACCTAATTTTGTGACTCAGATCACCCAAATCCTACCAATGCACATGTATGACTATGGGCATTAGTGCCTAAACTTTGCCTTGCTATCTGAAAAGGTGATAGGAAAGAGGGCGACTTCTGCTAAATCCACATATCCCACTCCAGACCTGACATCTAAGGAGGTCACTGAGGGTTTCCTTTGACTCCTGTTTTCTGTGGGAGGAAGTCCAGCCAGTGTTCTCTCTGCAGAGATGCCCCACCCCACCGAACCTCCTGGGTACCAGAATGCAGGTATACTCACAGGCAACCTTCCTTGTCAAGTAAGAAAAAGGAGAGGCAGTGCGACCCAGGAAAAACATGTGGTCTGGCAATATTTTGCTCTGGGGCTGCTGAAAAACAAACTGTCTAGAAGGCTTTGAAGAGAAAAGTAGAATTTGAGAAGATTTTTTTTTTTTTAAGATTTTTGTCTGATGGAGCACGCCCCATACACATTAGACCTGGAATGAATGACCTGTGCGATGACAAACAAGATAACATAGCTGGTAGATTTGTCTCCTGCCTCTGAAGATAGTAACCACCATGCTTAACAACTAAGCTTGTTGTCTAAGTTTGTGTTTGACACTTCTGCTGAGTTCTGTGCGGCACCCGGAGAGAGGAGTGGACAAAGGCCAGGCTGACTAGCCAATTCTCAAGATCTGATATGGTAAAGAGATTTAACTCCCTTCACCCAAGAAGTCTGATCTCCTGCAAGAGAACCCAGGATATTCCCTAAGTAGAGGGATAAAATTCCTGTGGTATTGTTTGATTCCATTGCACGGGGAGGGGGGCAGCTGGGTATTTAACACAAATAAGAAAACGAAAAGGGAGGATGTCTGCTTGGCTGCTGACTACCATACAAGCTTGTGTGTTTCCTGACTCTTCTGCTTGACATAAAATGCTGCCTGGGATATTGGCCTCTTTAACTGCTCTCTCTCTTACAACAGCTCAGCTCTGGTCTGTAGGGGACCAGACGCAATCGCTGTGCCCTAGAAAAAGCCGCAGGAGAGCTCAGGATCACCTCATGTACAGAGGCTCCTGTGACCACCAAGGGATAGATGAGGATAAAGATGCAGGTCACCCGCCGACTGCCCCAACCTCCCCCAGCTGTGCTTCCAGGGTTTGGGCCCTTCTTCTTTCCCAAAGTATCCAGCTTAGGGCATCCACTCTGCTGTTGCGGCTGGCAGGTCCTGGATTCGGCAGTGCTCTCAGAAACATTATTGTCTGTGTGTCACTGGTGACATCTGGCAGTGCTTGGCTCACTGTCTGTTTGTCCTTCCCAGCCAAGCCTGGAACACAGAAAGGGCAGTGTGTATATTTTTAAGCGAATAAATCAAGACGGTGATTGGTATTATTCCCCGGCATGCTAAGCGACCCGAGGGTCTTTTAACTCCAGGTCCCATCTGTTTCAGCCTGTCCCTTACTGCCACGTGCTCCCTCGTCAGCAGGCACAATTGCGTTGACACAGGCCACACAGGAGGCATAGTGTTAGCCGTGAAGAATGAAGATGAGGGAGCCAGATCTCAGGGGTGGGACCCCTGTGTGCCACTTACTGGTCGTTTAACCTTTCTGGGCTTCAGTTTCCTCTTCAGGACAAATGGGGCTATAAAAGTTCTTAAATCATGTGTTGTAATAGAGACAAAGCAGTTACTATTTTGAAATGTTTGGAATGACACTATTGTACAATAATTGGCATGTTCATGTTCACTGAATAAATAAATACATTGCTGTTTCTAAGAAAGGGTCACGCTAATTCAGGGGTGAAGCTTTACTCTAAGAGCGAACTGGCGTGTGCTGCCAGGAGATATCTGAAGCCTTGTTAGGAAGTTCAAAGTCACATTTGGATTCAAGTTTCTAGAATCCTAACAACTGATGATGTAAGCAGTGATCCCCAAAAAAGGAAAGGTATACACCCATTTCTGCTATATTCCCACACCCTTAGGAGTTGTGCAATCAACCGTCCATATTTCAAAGACTCAAGGAAACAGGTCATAAGGCTATCTAAACTGAATAGCTACTTTTAAGAGGTTTATGTACTTGATCTTACACCGAGGGCTGAACCCAAAGAATCAGTAGAATAGTCAATCCACACAAGGTAGTGATGGACCTGGAAATTTTAAGTAAATCCAGCACAGAGTTACAGGGAGCAAAACACCAAGCAATGGGAGCACAAGGAGGTGGCAGCTGAGGTGACCCAGGTGACAAAAAGGTGGCAGCTAAGATGACCCAGCATGAGAAAAAGGAACTCAGCAGGATCCCTGAGCAATTCCTCTCCCTCTGTATAAAACCTTGTCTTCCCTACATTTTATGTGGTGCAAACAACTAGCTGAGGGGGCAGAGTAATCAAGGGGGTGTTTGCAGACTTAGAGCATGAATCAACATTGTACCTTGTTCTCAGAGAGAAGACAAAGCAGTGAGATTGCACTGGCCACCACAGCCTACTGAAGCCAGACAGATCCAAACCAAAGCACATGGAAAAGCAACTCAGAGCCCGGTGGAGTTGATGCAGGTAAAGACTGGAGTTGATGTACACCAAGAAAGAAGGGAGCTTCCCCCTCTTCATTAATGAGAGTTTTTTTTCTCATTTTTTCAAGTATTTTTCTTCTATCCTTCCATTCGCACATGCAATCCTCCCCTCCCCCCCACCCTAGCACACCGATCATTAATTAATATGTTCTACTTGTCTTTCTACAAAGTCTCTCATCTTTTCTTCTACAGTGTCTGCTGCATTTAGTAACTGGTGGGATATCAGTAAGACAAAGGCATTTGTTACTTGAGGAAGACTTGGGGAAGAAAAATTCTAACTGGCATTAGTAGGGTACCACTTCAAACAAAAGACAGCATAATCTTTTCAAGTGCACGTGAAATATTTACCAAAATAGATTATAAAGAACAACACGATAAAGATTAAAAATACACAGGTCATGCCACCCACCCATATTGAAACTGAACTAGAAATAATAAAAGACAGACTTCTTTTAAAAAAAAATCTCAAAATACAGGAATGTTTTCAAAATCCAACAAGTAAACTGAGAAATATTTTTCTCAATAAAAATGAATATACACTACATCAAAATCTATGGAAAACTACTAGGAAAGTGTTTATGGGGGGGTTGCTTCACTAAATCCCTCCACTAGAAGATTTTCAAAATCTCCGATGTCAATTATTTGAGCATAGACATAAATATGAAAGAAAGGCAATCAAAACACAAAGTAGAAGAAAGGAACAATAAGATATAAGTATAAAACAATAAAATGAAAAAATTTAAGGAATAAAATTTATGTTTTTTTAAAGATCAATATGGAACCTCCAATGAGTGATTAACAAAAAGACAAAACTTATCAATATAAACAGCCAAGCCTGGAACACAGAAAGGGCAGTGTGTGTAGATACTGTAATAGTTTCTACATATTAATAATAAGAGAATATTATGAGTCATTAATTAACATGAAAGAATACTATGTACAATTTAATGTCAGTATTTTTGAGAAGCTGGATGAAATAGACCCATATTCCTAGATACACAAACTAACAAAGTGCATTCCAAAAGAAACAGATAAACTGGGTTGTCCTATCTATTGAAGGCATTGAACTTATGGGTAGATTTTTTTTTTCCTCAAAAGAACCTCTGGATCTAGATGACTTCCTGAGTGAATTTTAACAAAGAAGCAGTGAGCTGATCCCACACACACTTTCTGGAAAGCCAGAGAGACAAGAGCATGTTCTCATCCACTCTAACTCATGAAGCTCACAAACTTGCTATTAGAAACAGGAGGAGTTGTAAGAAAATAAAACTCAACTCCAGTACCAAAGAAGCACACTGACAAATACCTTAACAGATATTTAAAACATTAATCTGGATCTAGTTGCACATACCATTGCCCCAGAATTTAGTGGGGTGAGGCAGGAAGATCTTAAGTTCAAGGCTAGCCTGGGCTAAGGAGTGAGACATTGCTTCATTTTTTTTAAATTTTAATTTCTAAAACTAAATTTGGAGATAAATGAAAAAATTATAAATATTAAGGCAAATTGTGCTTTATATAAGACATCAACTGAAGGGGTAGAGATTTTTAATCAATCCAGTTAATCATATGAACAGCTGAAGAAAAAATATGTTTCTATGGATGCAGTACAAGGAGAGAGAGGCTGTATATTGGTGGCAGTGACTGTTTTTTATCCTTAGTACAGCCAAAGTATTGGGTAAACACAAATGCCCATTCATATTAAAAGTCTCAATAAACCAGTGCAGGAGGACCGCCCTCCATCTATAAAGGCGGCATTTATACATCTGCTGCGCCTGTCACTGACGAACGGGGAAGCATGGAATCTCCCATGAAACAGGGCACAAGGCCACTTTCTGCTCTCACTACTTGTACTGAACGTTGTGTTGGGGGACTTTGTCAATGCATAAGGTGAGAAAAATAAATAAAAGACTTTAAATTAGAAAGAAAGATGGTGACTAACAAGCAAATTTGCAAGAACACGAGGTTAAAATGTCAATCTAAAACTTTGATCACTCTTCTGAGTAACACAGAATTGAAAATTAAGATAAAAACAAGTCTATAAAAGGATGGGAAATGTAAAATGGGATAAACTGAACAAAGTACAAGCAAACGCTTTGACTCATAAGTACGTGGCTGTGAGTCACATAAAAATATCTAAACAATTATATCCTGCTCATGGTAGGGAAGGCTCACATGTATTAAAATGTGGTTTCTTCCCAAAGTGATATATAGGCTTACTAGAAAATAAAAATCCTTTTTAAGGGCTGGAGAGATGGCTCAGTGGCTAAGAGCATTGCCTGCTCTTCCAAAGGTCCTGAG
>NC_022034.1:13147698-13191868 GCF_000317375.1 Microtus ochrogaster | reverse complement strand
CCTCCTTTGTATTTCCCCTTAATTACTCACTGACTCCACCTTTTGCTGCCAACATGTGCACAGATGTGGGCTGACATATACGCATGTGGACAGCTAGAGCACGGTTGACCGACCAGGGGCCACACCATTAATAAAAACCTATTCTTCTTCCCCAAGAAGTCACCAACTGTCAATAGCCCTCAGCTGCGGGTGGGGCATATTCTTCAGTCTCTCCCCGGATTCATGCTCTACTGTTGATTGGCTTGATCTTATACAGGTCTTATGCAGGTGATCACAGCTATTGAGCCCATGAGTGGAGCAGTCCTGTTGTCTAGAAGACACCATTCTCTCTGGGTTCTCCCTAACACCTGACCACTACAGTCGTTCCACACACCCCGCTTCTGTCTTTCTCTGAGTCTTGCAAATAGTGAGTTTGATCAAAATACTAACACACTCATTTTTAATTGCAGAAGTCAGATGTTGATTCTGAAGAGTATACAGGAGTACAAAGACTCTAAACTATCCTTCAAGACTTGAGCAATAAAACAAAATCATAGACCTAATGCTACTTTATTTTATAATCTTTTAGGACAGCTTGTTATTAGTATAATTTATAGGTATAGATATCTATATAGCAAAATAAAAATCCAGTGGTGAACCTACAATATATGGCTAATTAATTTTGACTAAAATGATTCAGTGAATGATATATTTCCATGGTAAAAGGATAATTTTTTCAACAGCTTATGTCCAGGGAAGCAGATGAGCAGGAGTGAGTCAGTCTTCATGACAGTCCCAGTAATTTCTTATTTCATTTTGTTTTATTTTACTTTTGAGGTCTTTGTGTGGCTTTCTCTCAATTATTTAAAGATGAATTATCCAATGATCAGAATATGACAGACAGAAGGTGAGACATCTCCAGGGAGAATCTGATTTTCAGGGTATGAAATTATAACATTTTTTAAATTTCACTGCTCAAAATTTTTGAATAACTTCTTATCTTACCCTACCCAAAAAAACTCAGTGTCCAGAGGCCTTGATAAAAATGTTTTATGAAAAGCTCTCTGACCACATTTTCCGTCCCTGCCTCCCTTACTTTGTTGCCACATGGACTTCACTATTCCTCAAAATCTGCCTTGATCTTGATAGCTCAAACTTGCCATTCAATAGTCATGTGGCCCCAAATTCTGTTTCCCTGAAATATTATACAGTCCTCAACAGGAAATACATTTACAACTTTAGACTATGCACTGTATGATGAAGAAGCTCAGCCAATCACATTTTGCTTGGGTGTGGCGACCTGGTCCCCAGGGAAAAAACCCTGGAGATCCAGGTACGCTCACTCTCTGTGCGTGGTGTTCACCTGACCCATTTGGACATTGGAACTTTTACTCCAGTCGCGTGGGTTTCCCTGTTTTTTAATTATTAAATTATATCTATTGTTTTGAGCTGGTCTCTTTGAAGCATACCAGTCAAATACGTCTTCAACTGTATATCTGATCCGTGCTTCCATTCAGTCAAGTGCAATACCTATTATTGATTATATCGGGCACCCGAAAGTGCCTACAATGGGGCTGAGGGGATGTCTCAGTTGATCAAGTACTTGCAGTGGAAACACTAGGGATAGAGTTTGTAACCTCCATAGCCTTGCAAAAGCTGGGTGGATGTGGTAGACCACCTGTAATCGCAATGACCAGGATGATCTGGTTAGCCAGATCTAGACTTGCCAAGTTGATGTGGTCCAGGTACAGCAACAAACCTTGCCACATAACCGAAAGTGAAACATGGTGAAAACACCTGACATCAGCTTCTGGCCTCCACATACAGGTTCACAATAGGTCCCTACATCTGTGAACACACACACACACACACACGCACATACACGTATATCACATGCAAAGGTGTTGAGCAGAATGTTGGGAATGAAAGAGAGCAGGGAGTGAGGTCTTTGGGTCAACTTGTTTTTTCCTTATATTGTCATTCCTGAGTATTTGGGTTGTTTACTCAGCATAAAGCCCTTGATGCTGTCCTATTGGTAACATCCTTGCCTGTCAGCAGGGAGAATTTGCATGGCTGCCATGGGCTTTCTTCTCAGTTTTCTTCATCTTAGTTACATGAAGTCATTTTCTAGCCCCCATAATCCATTACTGTGTTTCCCCAACTCTCAAAATATATACTTCCCCTTTAGCTCAAAAGACTGTATACTAAAGTCAAAACCATAACTCCATGATCCCCCAAATAGGATTTCTGTGGTTTAAACGTCTCAGTGAGGAAACGCCTGAAAATAGCTTCTCAAAAGGCAGAAGACTGGTGCTGGGCCACATCCTCTGAGAACCCCCAGGGATGGATGTCATCCACACTCTCCGACTCTCCCCCTTCAAAGGAATCTGAGCTTTAGATTCTCGACTTTCACATCAATTGCGGAAATCTCAGACAGACACAGAAAGAAAAAAATCTTTCCGGATGTGATGTACTGTGATGTTTACCGTTTTGAAAGCGTCCCTTCTCAGTCTGCTGCACAGTAAATCACCCATTTGCTTCCCTCAAGTCACTTCTCATAAGAAGAGACTCCTGGAGACGCCGCGGCAATCCTGTCACTCCCAGGTGACGCGCTGCCACGGGACGATTTATCTCTACCATCCTCCAGTATGAAAGGCTGGTGCTGTGCTTTTTAATATGAAGAAAAAAAAAACAGGGAGAAAGTTGCAGCTCTGACTTGTGAATTCATCAAGAGCTGACTTCATGAAATCTTAATAAACACATGCAAGCAGGGACTGGGTGCAACTCATTCAGGCAAACAAAACGCATAAGGCAACAGGAAGCCTAAAAAAAAAACACCTAAATTTATATGGTCTAAAAATTTAGTCAGCGTGGGCAAAATAAATGCTATCATTTCATATTGTAGCCACAGAGAGCTACAGAGGCAAAGGGGCGCCACTTGAAGACAGTGATGGAACACTGGGCTACAACCCTTTCTGCAAGGATAATGTCCTAGTTTCATTTCTGGGTATGCGATAAAGAGTAACTTTAGGAGAGAAGGGAGTTATTTGACTTACAAATCCAGCTTGAAGTCCTCCGCCATGCAAAAGTCGGGGTGGGAGTGGCCGGTTGCATTCACAGGGAAGAGCAGAAAGAAATGAATACATACAGACTTCGGCCTTAGCCAGCTTTCTCTGCCCACACAGTCCAGGGGACAAAACCAGGGAATGGGGCTGCCCACTCTCAGGTCATCTTGCCATAGCAGTTTAGGCAATCAAGACCACCCCCCTCAAAGATGCCTGCAGGCCCGCCTTACCTACACAATTCCTCTTTGAGACCAGGTGACTTCAGACTGTGTCAAGTTGACAATTAAAACTGGCCATCACGGAAACCAAAAGCTGTTTTTGGACTTGCTTAAACAAAGGCAAGAGACATTTTGCCCTAGGCTTCTTATGGTGGGAATCCCTTTATCAGATATTTTTCTAATACATGGAGGTTACAGATATGTGACAGGTAGGAAGGACCAAATTTGCGTGTGTGTTTCCTGGACAACTTGTTTTTCTTTTTCTTTTTTCTTGTAAACATATTTTTCTTATGCTAATAACCCTAGCTCCTGCCATCCACCCTCTCTCTCTGCCAGTGTCCCTGAGTCACATTATATGTACTGGAATGTTCTCCTAGGACTTCCAGGAGACTGCTGCATCAGGCTCACAGCCAGCAGAGGCCACAGTCTGACTGAGGCCCACCCAGTCAGCGGGTAAGAAGGGCAATGGAAGAAGGCTGTTCCTCCGAGGAAGTCTTCCTGCCTTTCTGCTTCCCCCAAGTGAAGAAGTTGAGACTTGGCCAGGTGATTTGCTTGACATACCAAGCTAGTGGGACACAGAGCCAGACATCAAACCTAAAGGAAACTTCTCCTGCCACATCTCCTACATCCCACCACTAGAACTGAAATCTTGCCATTCTGGTCCAGCTCTTCTGTCCATGGGGAAGTCTGATACACGACATGTGGCTCCGTCTGTACCCTGCAAAATAACGGAGATTCAGCATGGCAAGGGGGATGCCACGTCTAGTCACTAAGGAGTGTCTGTGATTGGCAAGGAAGACTGGACGGGGACTGGTACTGTTTCTATACCCACAGTCACCAGGCTGCCACAGCTCCCATCTCATGGCTGGCCCATGTGTGCAATGGAATTCAAGCTAAGCAGATAGCTGGCACCGCCTTCCATTGGAATAAAAGCATCTTATACCTGAGACTCTTCACACACATAGAGAATGGGCACAGAGCCGTGGAGACACCAATGGCACTATTTGAGCCAACTGTCACTTTATCTTTCTATAAACATTTTATTATTAATTCAAGTAATAAGAAACTTTCACTTAGAAGGACTGGGGAAAACCACCCACCTGTGGGTATGCAACTGGGGAGAAATGTAATACAAATATAAGTGATCATATTTTGGTCACATGTGGTTAATTTTTCTTAGATAAAACACCAAGGAATCCAGTATGGAAATGTCAAAATTGCCTCAGAGTGAAAAACTCAATTTGAATATTTATGTACATGTTTCAAGTTGAGGCAGTCCAGGAAACTGTTTAATAAAGACAAAGGATTCTGCTGTTTGTGCCTTTTAATTTGCAAAACAACATCCCATAAGTGTGGTTTAGTTATATTATTTCACGCTTTAATTTATTATAGCCCAGACAGGATGAGTGTTGCAAAATATCAACATTGCTACCAATCAAACCACTTGCAGCACGTTGTGGGTTAACCAGTGCACCCTCCAAATGGAACAAGGGCGAGTGTATATACATAGACATGCATGTGAGAGAGAAAGAGGATATTTTTATCAGCCAAGATAAAAATAAAATGAAATGGGCCAGAATTGTAGGATGCATTTTACTTTTTAAGTTGTGTGCCACTGCCAGATATTTTCCTATGCTTGTTTGTCAACTTGAATGTACATTCCCGAAACTGGGGCCTGGCTGCTCCTGTTCCCTCCTGTTCCCCATTGTCTAGGTTCTTTGTAGCTGCTCCTCTCTCAGATGTACTGGAGTTTGTGGGTGGGGGGATTCTCTCTGGCTCTTTGCACACTTGGTCTTGGAATATCATGGCCAGCATGATACAGTACTATAACTCTATGCCCTAGGCTGTCCCGTTTACATGTGTGGTGTAGGAAGTCCTTCTGCATATGTGCTGCTTTTATTGGTTAATGAATAAAGCTGTTTCGGCCAGGGGCTTAGCAGAATAGGGCAAGGTGGGAATTCCAAGCAGATAGATGTAGAGAGAGAGTAGGCAGAGTCAATGAGAAGTCATGTAGCTGCTGGAGGGGAAAGATGCAAGTTGCCAGGAAGAACCTTCCCTGTAAACCATGAACCTTGTGGTAAAATGTAAAATATTAGAAATGGGTTAATTTAAAATGTAAGAGCTAGCCAGAAAAATACTTAAGCTATTGGCCAAACAGTATTGCAAATAATATAGTTTCTGAGTGATTATTTCATGTCTGGGCTGGCCATAACAAACGAGCAGTTTCTGTCTACACGTGTATGTTTTTGGTTGTTACCATTTGTGTGTGTGTGTGTGTGTGTGTGTGTGTGTGTGTACTTTAAGCATGTCAAAATACACAGGTCAGTATATTGGTAACATTGCTTTGTGACTATCTCCAATATCCATGCTCAGAACTTCCTTCATCTTGCAAAACTAACACAGTTGTGCCCATTAGACATAAATCTATAATTCCTCCCAGCCCCAGACAACCACCACTCAACTCTCCATCTCTGTAATTCTGAGTAAACATTTGTACCCATTACACAGAAAGTCATATTTCCTCCTGGCCCTAGACAACCAACACCCAACCTTCTATCTTCTATATCTATTGTTTTAAGTCTCGTGTATACTTTTAAAGCAGACATCAGACCAAGCCCACATATAATTGAGGCCATATGCTGTTTATCTTTTTGTCACCAGTTTGTTTAACTAAGCACAATGACCTTGACACTCACCTATGTCAGAATTTCCTTCCTTTTAGGAAACATAATGTCTCATTATATGCCTGTGCCACATTTTATCCACATGACACTTGGGTCACATGTCTCTTCATGGTTAATCCACCTTGGGTTTTCCTATTTGCTTGTTTTCATTTGGACCATCTTTAGACATGGCAGGTCTTCTCTAATTCCTCAGGTCTCAGACACTTTCTCCTGAGTCTACCATGGAGCCCTTCTTTGAACATGATGTTATATGGGTCATACTCTCCTTGCTAGGGCAGGCACAGGAATAACTGATCTGAGAAATTGAGAGCTAACACAGAGTCAGGTTTCTTCTGAAACTTTAGCTAATTTGGGTGAAAATTTAAGAAACACATCCTTTCCCTGCTTAATAGGTTGACCCTTCTTATTTAATAGGTCAAACTGAGGGGCATTTAGCTCTGGTACTGACCCGTAGACTGTTTTATAAACATGGGCACCGAGAACACCCTTACAAGAATTAAGTAGCTTCTTTTCATTTGTTCATCCATCCACAAATCTCTACTGAGTGCTTATAGTTTGTGCCAGGTTTGAGGGAATAGTAGGAGCCTTACCCAGGGCTTTGGCCATCATGGTGCTTGTTATCTCTGGCCAGATCACAACTAAATAAATAGTAATGTAATTTCAACCTGAAAATGTTCCAGGTATAATAAAAACACTGAAGAGTTTGCCACCACAACAGCTAGCAGCAAGGGAGTCTGATAGAGATCCCCATGTGTGTTCTGGGGAGCATGGGAGATAACAGGTAAATGGATGCTCCTCTTTTAGACTGACCTGGAATGAGTATGAAGAATTATTTGCAAGAAAGGGCAGTAGATATGGAATAGGTTATCCTCACATCCTTCCTTTATGTTCATTCAGTCAGTCAGTCAGTCAGTCAGAGTCAACCAGTCAATGCTTTTCGTTGTACACCAACTATAGGAATGACGATAGGAGGCACTAGAGCTACAGTGATAAAACAAACATGAACTTCACCTGTTTGAAGTTTATATCCCATTGGGAAGACACAAGAAATAAAAACACAAAGCAAATAAGACAACAAAATAAAATATTGGTATATGCAAGGGCTAGGAAAAAAATCCAAACACTCACAATGACCCATAATCACCTTTGAGGAAACCTTAAGCAGGGTTGCCAGGTAAGGCTTCTTGGAGAAGCAAGTATTTAAAAGGAGTCTGAAAAGATGATAAAGAATGGGTTTTCTGAGGAAAGGAAAAGGAAAACACCGTGACCAAAAAGCAACAGCCTAAGCAGATGGATGCGGAAGACCACTGACTAGAAAATAGTTGGAGGGAATGTGGGATTTGTATCATGGGAAAGTCAGCCAGGCCTTGGCAATGACATCAGGGGTTGTTGTTCCATTTTAGTTTGTTTGTTTTCATATGTTTTTGTTTCATAATTTGAGAAGTGATTAGATCTGATTCATATCTCAGGAAGAATGTTCTTGCTGCTGTGTGGACCATGGCCCAGAAAAGCCAGAGAGAAACAAACGGAGGAGAAGATAGCATGCCTTCCTGGTCTTGTTTTCTTTGGGTGACCCCAGCCTGTAAGCTCCACGAAGGAAATACTGTTGTTTGGTTTTGTTCCCCACTGCACTTTTAGGGCCTGATTGTGCCTGGAATGGAGAACATACTGGATAAATACCCTTTGTTCTGGTTCAATGGGTCAGCGGTCCTTTGAGTAACACTTTGCAAGCGTTGCCTTCACCACTTGCGATCATGACTAGAGGAGACTTGCCGAGACAGTATCTGCGGTGGTCTTGTCTTGTTTTCACCAGACCTCAGAAGTCTCACGGACATGCACTTGTACTCAACTCTCAAGTGCAGATTGAATGTTTGGGAGGAGGAGTGAGACTGCGGATCACTACAGCTTCATTACCTTAGCAAAACAGACTACGGGGCATTTACTTCGTGCGCTGAGAGATCATCATAAAACTAAACCTCACTTGTCAAAACAAACAAGCAACGTAAATTCCAGGAGGCATTATATCTTCAATAGCTAATTGAATTGCATTATTTTTACAAGCTAATTCATAAAGCCGATAATTCATTATGGCACACCCTTTCGTAAATGTACTGTGTGGGACGCTACAACATTCATACATCAACGTAGGTGTGCGAGTAACTATACCAATCCCTCAATGAAAGTGTTTTATTCTCATCTCTGTTGGGTAAATATGCCACCTGAATAATTTGCTTTTTCTTCCCCTCCTAGGAGTAATATTCTAAACGTAGAAGTTTAGATATCGAAAACTGAGAAAAATAGGTGGGATTAAAGTCGTCTATACTTTAAAGACTAAAGTGTGTGTGTGTGTGTGTGTGTGTGTGTGTGTGTGTGTGTGTGTGTGGTGTTCTACATGTATGCAAGTGTGCAAGCATCTGAAGGGTCCAGATGAGGGCATCAGATCTTCTGGAGCTGGAGTTATAGGTAACTGTAAGTCACCTGATATAGATATTGGGAACTGGACCAGCATCCTCTGGAAGAGCAATATGTGCTCTTAATCAATGTGCCATCCCTCCAACTCTAAAATGAGAATATTGATAACTACTAACCATTCAATTTATAATAATAAAGCATTTGGTATAGAAGGTTCAATACTTCACATTCTTGAGCCTGTTAGTCACTCAACATTCACCCACTCCAGGCTTTAGCATTGTGAAGATAAATCATCTCACGACTGTGGGGTTTTGTTCTGTTTTTGTTTTTCTAATTTAAGTGGTTCATATCTTAAGTTATTGCAACTTTTTAGAAAAGATGAGTACTTCCAAAGGGGTTCTTATGCAAAACATGTTTTGATTTGATTTAACACCACAGCAAAAAGAGCCTGTTAGATATGCAGCTTCTCTTCCAACTCTGAGTTTCTCCTGGATGCATGGTGTTAGGCAAGGAAATTATTGATGCTAATGTAAAATAATGCTCAGTATAAGGGTGACTGGGTCAGTATCCCAAAGCTGTTTCATCTTTATAAGTGAGTAAATATAAAAAGACTCAAACTTGATTGAGATCCCTTTAGTTAACTTTCAGTTTGACACAGCCTACAGGCTCCCCTCATGGGAGTTTCAGATGAGGGATTGCCCAGATCAGACTGGCCTGTTAGCATGCCTATGGGGGATTGCTTTAATTATTAATTGATATATGATCACCTAGCCCACTGTGGGAGGCACAATTCCCTAGGCAGGTGATAGGCTACATAAGAAAGCTAGCTGTCATGAGCCTATAAGTGAGCTGGCAAACAGCATTGCTCCATGGGGCTTGTTTCAAGTGTCTATTGAGTTCCTGCCTGACTTCTCTGAGACTGTGACCTGGAAGTGCAAGACAAACACTTCTCCCCTTCCCACCAAATTACTTTGGTCATGCTGCTTGTCATAGCAACAGAATGAAACTAGAACATGAACCAACTGGAGGCTTCTAGAATATTTTGTGCCTGTATTGCCTAAGTGGAAAGGAAAATTCATTGTAAAACAAGAATATATATCTTGATTGTGATTAAAGCCTTGAATGGGTCATATTTTATGCTTATAAACATCATTTATCAGGCTAACATTATAGCACAAAGAAAAGAAAGGTTATAAACTGATTGCTATGTGGTCCTCTCTGCATGTATAAAACAACAGCCAGATGAGTAAAACTACCAAAGGCATCAAGTACCTCGAAATGGCCTTGAAACAGGAACCCAAAATCAATGGTTTCCTTTCCTGTCATTATTTTATTTAAGCCACTTCACTTATTCAACAGCCCCATTCTGATTGTTACCGAAGGGAGCTGCGCTGGGAGCCTCAAATGGACAGAACCTCTGGAGGAAGCACTGCCCTCAAGGAACCAAGAGCTGAATGGAATGGTGGCGTGAGCTAATGAGTTATTAGTAGGTGTCCTAGGAGAAGAACTATCACCATCAACAGTGGTCAAACCCCAGCCCAAAACGAGTAAAAACAAGATTTAATTTCTGGGTTGCTGGAGTCTTTTGATAAGGGTATAGAACTGGTTTATCATCTTTTTCAAATATAAGGGCATTAATTGCCATGAGGTACAAAGACACAGACAACCACAAAGGGTCTTCCATCTTTAGAAATCTCTAGATCACCCTCAGTGCTAGAGAGATGGCTCAGGGGTAAGCATGCACCACCCAAGTTTGATGACCTAAGCTTGAGTCCCATAGGCCACCCATGGAAAAAGCTAAATGTGGTCACATACACACCTGTAACCCCAGAGCTGTGGGGGGGACAAAGACAGGGGCACCATTGTTGCTTACTGTGTCCAGGTTCAGAGAGAAAAATGTAAAGAGTGACAAGGGTCAGGCACTGTCCTCCTCTGTCCTCCATGTGTGTCCGCAATCATACATGCCAGGGCGTAAACCGTACACACACAGACAACATTCACATGATAGATACCTGCGCACACACCTAACACACCCCAAAATGTACCCACACATAAAGTGGCCTCAATGTTCATAATTCGTGCTAGAGGTGAAGGCGGAGCAGCAAACTGGAGGAGCAGACCCCATGAGAAGTTCCTGGCCCACCCTCAGCACCCAGGTGAGTCTTGGGTCTGAACACATCCAAGAGTAGAGTTACTTCAAGGGAAAACAGTATTCATATATCCAGCTCCTACCTCACTCAAGTGAAAATAAAAAAAAAAAAATCTAATCTGAATAGCTATCCCCGGCCCCTCTCAAATTTTAATTCCAATTTTCGTCAGCTTGGGGGTTTAAAGACTGTTGGATAATTCAAGGAAGACTGATTTATCTTATTTCTGCCAGGGGACTCAATTAGCCTGTGAGCAGGGAATGGACTCTGGCTCCGGAGCTTGCTGAACACAGTGTGGGAACAGGTGGAGGGGAAAAGGCAAGTTGACAAATGCCTTCACGCACCAGCCCAGGTACAGGCGATGGGGACCTCGAGTGAATCTCCACTCCACTAATTGGGTGCCAGGGCCAGGGCTTGGCATGGAAAATAAAGGGTGGGGAAACTGGAAAGTACCCAGAGGATACAGCGCCTGTATTCCACTGGCTCCAGGAACTGGAGACATTTGTGCTGTGGGAACAAAGCTAGGAGACAGAATTAAGCACCTGTGTCCGCATAATAAAGAGGAGGGCCAGGCAGCGGGGGCAGGGCAAGGTGACAGTGTCAGATCTAGCAGAGGACGGGGTTATACTGCTCCTGGATGCAATCACTTCTCCTGCACCTTGGGCTTGGGGAGGTCATCGCACTGGTAAAGATGATTTCGTTACTGCCTGGCATGGAACGTCTGACCTGCTGAGCACAGGGAGAGATATCCAAAACCCCTGGGAGTCACATGTCCCCTGTCACAGTCCCCTAAAGCAAGGAGAGCACTCCTGCTCTTCTGCTGGCCGTAACCCTGCAGCCTTCAGGAGGATTCACAGCACAAATGGCTGTGTTCCAGAGCCCAGAGGGGAAGCTGGCTCTCAGTGAATGACAGGCCCAAGGCAGGTGCTCCAGGAGGTGCCTTTTAAATTTTTTTAATAATAAAAGAAGTGCAGAAATAATTCATAAATAATTCAAAAGCTCAGCAGAAGTACATAAAGTACAGAATATCAGTGTCCAAAGCGAGAGTCGCAAGCACAACGTGTAGCTTTCCAGCACAGGGAATGTTGCCCAGTGCTGTGAATCTAATACATCTGGATTTCAAAGTCTCTGGAGGCAAAAGGAAGACTGAAAAAAATATGACATTAATAATCATTTTATACAGACTATCTGTAGAGATGATAATATGTTGTGTAGATTCTATTAAAATATATACTGCTAAAGCCAGCACCATCTGTCTTTATTTGCTTTTTTAATGTGGCCATGAGAAAAATTAAAATTAAATATGTGGTTTAGATCCGTGGCTCTCATTGCATTTTCACTGAGTAGTGTGGAACCAGAAGAAAAAAATGAAAATTCCCCTCACTTCCAGCATTTCTGTTGCTGGGGGAAACTCTTGATAGGTTTCATCTTGTTGGAGATTTTCTTTGATGCAAACACAAATGAAAACACCCAGGGCTGGGGCGACAGCTCGATGGGTGATGGCTGTGCAAGCCCAAGAATGGACTTTTGCTCCCCACATACCATGCAAATGCCAGTTGGCTGTGCAGGCTGCATGCCATCATGGAGTTCAGAAGGAAGAGTTGGGGCATCCAAAAGCAAACTGGCTAGCGGATGAGCCCTGGTTAACTGGGAGACTTTGCCTCAGTCTGTGAGGTAGAAGAATGACTGAGGAAGTTACTTTATGTGAGCATTAGACTTTCACATACACACAAACTCTCCACACACATGCACTTTAAGCATTTCATATGTGCTCTACTGAAAATGAGTTTATTTTCTTCAACAGAATGTCTAGGTGATGGTTTGATGTCTGTGCAATGCACACCTCTCTCTTCGTATGGTCACATGGAAGTTACATTACTGTCCTCCAAATTCACTTACGTTATCCTTTTTATGGAACATAGGTTTCCCACACTTTTTACTTTGTAGTAACACTAATGTAGTACACTTGCAATACAAGATCAGAGGTAATAAGGACTATTTCTTGTTTATATACAAACTCCCTATGCTGCCCACACTAGCCTAGATCTTGCTATGTAGCACAGGCTAGCCTTGAACTCATGATACTGTTGTCTCAGCCTTCCACGTGTTGGGATTACAGTCATGTGCCACTATGCCAGGCATGAGGATTTTTAATTTCAGTAACAAAATCTCCTCCCAAAAAATGTCAACTTATAATGCCACTTAGTATGAAAGTATTAAATTGTCTCTATCTTTGCCTCCACCCCCACCAGTCCCAACTTCTAACTGTTGGGGTTGGGTGTCTCCATCGCTACCAGTTCCTTCTTATAACTACTTGTTCCATGGCTAAGCTGAACAAATTTTCTCAATTCCTAAACTTCAAGTCCAAATCCTAAATTAGCATTCTGACTTTTGCGTATTTTCTTCTGTGTCCTCACTTTTTGGATGAACTCTCAGAGGAAGTAAGATAAACAAAAAGTCTTTTTTTTCTCCCAGTGAATAAGGAAGGCGAGGCAGCCTTCCTTATTCTTGCAGTCTTAGACAGTCATGCTTCAGCAATGGAGATGTTCAGTCCACCTTGGAGCACAGAACTCATTTTTTACTCCAACATATTCCCTTCCTCTCCCCCAACCCTTAGAGGCCCAGTTGCCCCTTGTCAACCCCTCTTGCCCGTCACATAATTTTGTCATTCATTGCTTACAGTATTATGCTTAGTGTCTGTAGAAACTCTTTACATAGTCTAGAAATTAATTCGTTCTCTGACATAGATGTGTGTATATAGACACAGACATAGATATAAATGATATAGATATATGATATGTGTTTTAAATATTTTGTCCCAAACTTCCACTTTTTTCAACTTATATCTTTTACCAAATATAGGTTTTGAATGTTGATTTATCAAGCTGTTCTTAACTTCTGTGGTTTGTGTGCTTAGCAAGGCTTTCTATACTTCAGAAGGACAGAAATAGACTCCTATTTTTATTTTTTGCAAAACCATTATTGAGATGTAATTCACATACACTAGAACCCTCAGACAAACAGCGATCATGTGTGTGTGTGTTTGCTGTAAGTCGTATGTGTCTTTGGATATATAGAGAGTATTTGTGAGAGTGTGTGCACATGTATGTGTGAGTGTGTAGGAGGATGAGTGTGCTCATGTGTGTATGTGTGTGTGTAGTTCACAGGTCAATGTTGGTGTCTTCCTATATGTCCTATATTTCTCTCTACCCTAGTTTCTGAGGCAGGGTCACTCTGGGGCTCAGGCTCTGACTGGGGCTTTCAATGTGAGTTACACTAGTTGGCTTCTAACATCTGCCTGTCTTGACCCCTAATGCTGAAATTGTAGAGTGGCACCATTTTGTCCACCTTTCTTATGGGTTCTGGAACTCTTAAATCAGGTTCCTGTGCTGATATGGCAAGAATCTCACCCACTGAACCACCGTACAAGTTTTTTTTTCCTTTTTTTTTTATTGAGAAAAAAAAATTCTGCCTCCTCCCAGCCTCCCACTCCTCCCGCCCTCCCCCCACTCCTCTCCCCCTCCCTCTCGAGTCTGAAGAGCAGTCAGGGTTCCCTGCCCTGTGGAAAGTCCAAAGTCCTCCCCTCTCCATCCTGGTCTAGGAAGGTGAACATCCAAACTGGCTAGGCCCCCACAAAGCCAGAACAAGAAGTAGGATCAAAACCCAGTGCCATTGTCTTTGGCTTCTCAGCAACCCTCATTGTCTGCCATATTCAGAGAGTCCGGGTTTATCCCCTGCTTTTTCAGTCACAATCCAGCTGGCCTTGGTGAGCTCCCAATAGATCAGCCCCACTGTCTCCTTGGGTGGGTGCACCCCTCTTGGTCCTGACTTCCTTGCTCATCTTCTCCCTCCTTCTGTTCCTCATTGGGACTTGGGAGCTCAGTCCAGTGTTCCAGTGTGGGTCTCTGTCTCTATCTCCATCCATCGCCAGATGAAGGTTCTATGGTGATATGCAAAATACTCATCAGTATGGCTATAGGATGGGATCATTTCAGGTTCCCTATCCTCAGCTGCCCCAGGAACTAACTGGGGACCTCGCCTTGGGCACCTGGAAGCCCCCCTAGGTCCAAGTCTCTTCCCAACCCTAAGATGGCTCCCTTAATTAAGATATGTGCTTCCCTGCTCCCCTATCCAACCTTCCTGTATCCCAATCATCCCGTTGCCCCAAGTTCTCCCCATCCTACCCTTCTCACTTTTTTAAAAAAAAAACAAATACCTAAAATGCTCTAAAACTCCAAGCCTTCTACACTGTGATATAGTGTCTCAATCTGAAAATTCCATAACTGACCTCAGGAGGTAGAATGTAGTGAAACCCAGGCCCTTAAAAATACTGTGCAGAACTGTCTGCAAGCTATGAGAATCCAGGCATACAGAACATGAGAGAACGCTGTGTGCAGATCTGAGGTCCACGCCATGAGAATTCTCCACTTTCAGCCCAGTGCACTGTGTGGCTTCCTTTTTGCTTTTTGCCATTCTAGTTGGAGGAGTTTATGTTCCTTTAATGACCAGAAATGTCAAACATTTTTACCATGTTCCTAGTACTCCTTAGGATGTTTCAGTATATATTCAACTAGCCCAAAATTTAAAACAAAATAACCACGAAACCATCTGAGCATTTGAGATGGGGTTATTCAGCCTGCATGCCCACAGTTTTACAATTGTTAACACAATTTAAGAACTTTTACCACCCCAGAAATGACCACTCCGGCCCTCACTCTCAAATGCACCTAGTCTTTAGACAAACACTGGTTTATCTGTCTCCATGGTACCCAGTAGGGCTGACTCACAAACAACAACATGGACTTTAATACCTTTTTAAAACGTAAAGCTTCTTGTGCTTGAGTTTTCAGTGCTACTCCATGCTGCAACCTATAGCTGGTCCTTGATGGCAGATTAGTGCCCTCCTGTAAGGATATACCACATTTACTCATACGCTCACCAGCTGATGGACATTTAGACTGACCCCACCTTCTTGCTATTATGAATAGCATTGCTGGGACCATTTTTATGCATGCTTTTGCTTAGTGGTATATCTTTAAGTTTCTTAGCCAGGTCCTAGGAATTAATGGGTCAGATGTGAACTTCATGTTTTCTTTTTTTATTTATTTATTAAAGATTTCTGCCTCCTCCCCGCCCCCGCCTCCCATTTCCCTCCTCCTCCCCCAATCAAGTCCCCCTCTTTGGGCTGACGAGGGAGGGGAACTTCATGTTTTCTGAGGCTCTTCCAGGAGGCTTTCCTAGGGAGCTGTGCTACTCCGCATTCTCATCAATGGTATATCAAAGTCCCAGTTTTTTTCCAGGCTTCACAACACTGGCTGTGAGGTGGCATTTTGGCTGTAGCCATCCCAATGTTTGTGATGGGGAATCTCACTGCAGTTTCAACTTGCCTCCCCACAATGATGTTAAACATTCTTAGCATGTGCTTGTTGGTCACAGGTGTGTCTTTGGGAAAAGTCTGAGACATTTGCCCACTTGTTTTAAATTGCTCTGTCTTCTCCTTATTGAGTTGTAAAAGCTCTTTACATATTTTAAATGCAAGTTCTTTATCAGATATGCAATTTTCAGACATTATTGGGACACCTCCTCACTTTCTTGATGCTGCTTTTTGGTGCCCCAAAGCTTTAATTTAGATACAGCCCAATATATCTGGTGCACTGGCTTGTCATTTGTACTTTTGATATTAGATCTAAAAGTAAAGCACCAGACTGAAGTCACAAAGATTGACTCAAATGTTTCATCTGAGACTTTTTTAGACTTTTAACTTTTACATTTACATCTTTGATCCATTTTGAGTAAACTTTTTTTGTGTGTACTTCCAAGTAAGGTACCCAACTTCATTCTTTCTATACAGTTACCAAGTTGTCCCATCACCACTGTTGGAAAGATTTGCTCTCTTCGGTGATTATTTTAGCATCCTTCTTCAAATCATTTGACCATAAACATGGAACAAGATCCCTATATTTTCCCTTGTTTTTACAGACTTTTAAAATGAATTTCCTCTCTGACAATTTTGTACATATATAAAAAAACATTCTGGTGGCACCGATCCCTCCACCCCTTTCTTCTTATTCTCTTCCCATACACATCAACTCTGCTCTTCGACCTCCAAGGCCCCATCCCACTTCCACATCTTTCTGTTTTGTCTTTGTTTTCGCACTGTAATCCACTGAGTTCAACCAGGACTGCCTGCAGGAAAATAGGTGAGAACTCACCATCAGAGCACAGCTCAGCAGCGACTGTATCACTGAAGACAAAGACTTCCTCTCTCCTAGCAGTTTTCCGCTACCACTGGCTACCTTGGGTGGGACCATACCCTGTGAACCTCTCTTGTATCTATGACTGAGTGTTTACTGGCTCAATCTTGTGTGGCCTTCATACAGGAAACCGTGACTGTGTAGGTTTGTGAGTGTCATGCCATGGCGTGCACCTAAGAAAGCATTCATGGTCTCCTCCTTAATATTCAGCTCTTATATTCTTCCCGTCTTCCATATTCTGTGAGCCTGGGAGAAGGTGATACCCATGTCCTGCTTAATGCTGAATGCTCCACAGTCACTTGTTTTCAAGGCCTCAATTAACCATTCACCTCTGTCTTACCGCCAATTTAATCAAAAAGAAACTTCTTGGAGCAATGCTGAGGACAGCACTAGCACAAATATTTTAAGAGGCAGATGACAACATGTACAATTAGCAAGACAAAAGTAGTAGCTTCACCCCTAGTGCCGATGACCTCCCCAATCACGGGACCTTTAATCAGGCCCGTTGTACCAGGCACAAGCTCCTTCCTGAAGAATGGGTCTCAGATCCAGTCAAAAACCAGTTGGTTACCCACAATAGCAAGCATCTCCTGTCTGGCAAGTCGGTGTTTTAGCATGCAAAGTACAAAACTGGAGAAAACTATTGGCTTTTCCTCTCTAGCTACCTGCCAACGCTGTGAAGGCTAGCCAACAGGGAAGAAGCAGCTACTATTGTTCCTATTATTTAGAAGCTCTGAGATAGGTAAAGATCTATTCTATTCATTTCCAAACATATATCGCTACAATATCATAATTGAAGCATAGATTATCTTTCTTTGCTAACTTAAAATTTCTTTTCATCATATGATATTTTTCTCTGGAGCTCTGATTAAAAACTCCCTGTAGGAAACTTTTAGATTCAGGTGTTTACAACATTATCCTTGTTGACAATTAACAAAATATTGGTCTGTGAGCTTGACTTATTTCAGCACCATCTCTGCTCCTGTTTTCCCCCTCTTTTCTCCTGGAAAAGATAGAGATTAGAACTCTCGGATCCAGCCCTTAGACCCCAACTTTCATTTCATGCCTTCTAACCCTCCATGCATTTCCATTATTCTCTGGGAGAATTCTTCAATTTAATTTTTGCACTAATTTACTGTTCATTTGTGCTTTTGTCTGCTATTTCCAAATCCTCTATTTGATTTTTTTTCACAAGTGAGTGAATGCAATTTCTTTTCGCATCTTTCTGAGGATATTAATTTATTGTAAAAGTCCGTGGGCATACCTCCGTGGCAGGCTGCTTTCTCTGTGCCCATTTCTCTCCTTATTCTTAACTCAAAATGTTCCCAAGACAATTGTCAGTGCCTGTATTTCTATGCCTGAGGCCTTTTTTTTCTGGTATTATGAAGCCAAAATCTAGGGAAGAATTAATGAGGAAGGAACTTGCCCTAAAGCACTCCCTAGCCAATGACTCAGGGGAATAGGCATGACCATACCCATCCTGGCTATTGGGTAGGACAACTCCAGCTCCATGGCTCTACATTGGTCCTGAGATTCTGGGTACAAGTGGACCATGGTGGTTGTGCGATTACAGTAGCTCTCCTCATCAGCTGTCTTTTCTTCCTTGTGTCCCTTCCTCCGTCTTCTTGTCTCCTTCCTTTTCCAAATGCATTATGTGCTCTTCAATTCTTGTCTCAGGATCCATTGCCTGGGAGCCATGCTAAGTTTTTCTCTCTTCTAATTCTGTAAAGCAAAGGACACTGTCACTAAAACAAAAAGGCAACCCACTGACAGGGAGAAGATCTTCACCAACCCCACAACTGACAAAGGTCTGATCTCCAAAATATATAAAGAACACAAGAAACTAGACCGTAAAAGGCTAATCAACCCAATTATAAAATGGGGCACTGAGCTGAACAGAGAATTCTCAACAGAAGAACTTCAAATGGCCAAAAGACACTTAAGGTCATGCTCAACTTCCTTAGCGATCAGGGAAATGCAAATCAAGACAACTTTAAGATACCATCTTACACCTGTCAGAATGGCTAAAATAAAAACCACCAATGATAGCCTTTGCTGGAGAGGGTGTGGAGAAAGGGGTACCCTCATCCATTGCTGGTGGGAATGCAAACTTGTGCAACCACTCTGGAAAGCAGTGTGGCGGTTTCTCAGGAAATTCGAGATCAACCTACCCCTGGACCCAGCAATACCACTCCTGGGAATATATCCAAGAGAGGCCCTATCATACAACAAAAGTATATGCTCAACTATGTTCATAGCAGCATTGTTTGTAATAGCCAGAACCTGGAAACAACCTAGATGCCCTTCAATGGAAGAATGGATGAAGAAAGTATGGGATATATACATATTAGAGTATAACTCAGCAGTAAAAAACAAGGACTTCTTGAATTTTGCGTACAAATGCATGGAAATAGAAAACACTATCCTGAGTGAGGTAAGCCAGACCCAAAAAGAGGAACATGGGATGTACTCACTAATATTTGGTTTCTAGCCATAAATAAAGGACATTGAGCTTATAATTCGCAATCCTAGAGAAGCTAAATAAGAAGGTGAATCCAAAGACAAACATATAGGCATCCTCCTGAATATTAAACTTCATCAGGTGATGAAAGGAGACAGAGACAGAGACCCACATTGGAGCACCGGACAGAAATCTCAAGGTCCAAATCAGGAGCAGAAGGAGAGGGAGCACGAGCAAGGAACTCAGGACCGCGAGGAGTACACACACACACTGAGACAATGAGGATGTTCTATCCGGAATTCACCAAGGCCAGCTGGCCTGGATCTGAAAAAAGCATGGGATAAAACCGGACTTGCTGAACATAGCGGACAATGAGGACTACAGAGAACTCAAGAACAAGGGCAATGGGTTTTTGATCCTACTGCACTTACTGGCTTTGGGGGAGCCTAGGCAGTTTGGATGTTTACCTTACTAGACCTGAATGGAGGTGGGCGGTCCTTGGACTTCCCACAGGTCAGGGAACCCTGATTGCTCTTCAAGCTGATGAGGGAGAGGGACTTGATCGGGGGAGGGGGAGGGAAATGGGAGGCGGTGGCGGGGAGGAGGCAGAAATCCTTAATAAATAAAAAAAAATAAAATTAAATTAAAAAAAAAGAATCATAACAGACCCCGTAAGACACTGCATGGCTCGGCCCTGCTCTCTCTTTAAACATCAGATGGTGAATTGTATCAATATTGATGATAACATGCTCCATATCCAGTGTCACAAATGTCATGAACATCTAAAGCATTTAGCTTTGCACCCTCGTCTAGGGTCTGCAGTGGTGGGGAGAGTGTAGGGTGGAAATACATGGTCCAGAGTGGAAGACCCAGTACTTCTTCAGATGAACAATTACTCTACTTAACTGCAATTATAGTGGGAGACCAAGGCATTTACCCTTCCCTTTGCTCCCCATTTGTCCTTGCTTGGGAGGTACTGGATAGATGGGCCCTCTTAGAGTCTGCTATAGACTGTCTCCCTACAGTAAAAGGCTATTAGTAGGATTGCAACATGGCCAGAGTTAGAGCAAAGTGCACCTTGCTGGGATGAAGGACACGGGGTTCTCTAATGGAATTGCATTAAGGGCACACACTCTGGGCAGGATTATAAGCATTCAGTGATGTCAAATGAAAGACACCTGGTTTGTCTGGGCCTTGATTCTCCAGGTCAGGGAGGACGGAGGCAACTGCTCAGCCTGCAGGTGAAGAGATGGTTCAGGCCAATTAAGAGTGCAGGGGAAGCTGAGCTGATAGAAAGAGATCCTAATAGGTAGACGATGAAACCATTAAGGCAGGTGGAAGCAAAAGAATGCGGTCGGATTGAGGAGGAAACACTGTTAGAGGGAAAGTACTCTATTTCAGCTCGGTTTCAAAGGAACCCAGCAATAAAAGCAAAAGAAAATAAACCCGAAATGTAGCCTTTCCCGAACTTCCCCCATCCTCACTTACAGAACTCTCACCTAGGACTCGTGCAAAGAGAATAGCAACTGAGTTTGACCCTAGGGACTGGCACATTTCATCTCTCACCCTTGGGCTCCCTTGTCTCCTGCGCGCTGAGTTCGGGGCTTCAGGAGTTTGCCCTGTCCTTACGCAAACTGAGTGAGTGTTGGACAATATCAGGGCTCATCTACTTGCTTCTCATTGACCCAGCTACTAACTGTCATGGAATAAAATGTCTTACAAATCCTTTGCTCTTGCATTGTGGTTTGCATGAACATTTGATGCACCTGGGGGCTTCTGTGTTTGAACTCTTGGGTCCCAGCTGCTAACGCAACTTCAATTTTCTGGAGCCTTCAGTAAGTGCAGGCTCCCTGGAGGAAGTGAGTCACTGGGAGTGGGTCTTGAGCTGTTACAGCATGGGGCCACTCCTTGTCCACTCTGTTTCATGATCCACCAATATAGGAGACACAAGGAGTGCCAACTGCCCACTCCTGCTACCATGGAGCTGCCTAACACCATGTTGTTTTCTTTTTCTCCAGGATGGATAGCATACTTTCAAACTGTGAGGTAAAAGTCAGCCTTCCCACATGCAAGTTGTTTTTCTGCAAGGTATTTTGTCACAGCCACAGAAGTAATGCACACACTTTGAAAACAACACACAAGACTCTGTTCTAAGCTACTACAACAAGCAAAGAAGGAGCAATGTTAGCAGACCTGCAGAAGGACCATACTCCCAATCAGGAACCTCCTGGAAATTCGGAGTCCCCCATGCTAACATCTACCTCTAGCCATGGAACAGACAATGACCTTCTGCATTGCCAGGAACTTTATGCAATCCACCAGATAGTAAGTTGAATAAATAGCACGTGTCCCCTAAGTTTGGCAGTGGAGTTAAAGGGTGAGTTTTAGAATACTGGACAGAAACATTGTGTTCCAGACGAGGGTTTCATACCAGGACCTTTCTAAAAGAGACAGCAATATGCCTCTAGAACACGCCTTGCCCCGCAGCTTTGCAGCATACATTCTCTGAGCCTTTGATTTGTAGCTGAGCCCTAGTGAGAGTTTGGGATTATCAGGGCCTGACCCAAGCATCACATACAAAACGTGGCAGGTGTCTTCAGCCTAAAGAAACCAAAAGGGAAGGGAACTACGGAGTCTAGGGAAAGCAGCCAAAAAGGGCAGGTCTGCCTGCCCATCTGTTAGGGAAAATTTGTTCTACGCTAAGAAGAATGCTGAATATTCTTATGCGTAGCTGATCTCATATTTCACCCATGATATGACAAAGTTATTATTTTTATTTTTTCATAGGAGAGCGTGGAACTGGGGGAAGTAGAGAAAAAGGTGTATAATCAACCTGGCTGGTTCCCAGATACAGCCCCATAACACCTGTGTGTTGGAACTACAGTCACTCACTGGTTTGTTGATGGCTTGATACCAATCCTGTCATTGACCTTGGGTTGGCAGTAATAATCCAGTATGGCACTGTGTCAGTGAAACACTGATATTAAGGCATGGGAAACTTGGAGATGTTGAGCCAGGGGCATGCATTACACAGGAATGCTGAACCTAAGTTCAAAGGGGGACAATGCTACAACTCAGATATGCACAGCGGAAAGGTGATGCTAGTCTTGGAATCAGGAGGCTCAGGTTAGAGACAGGATTGTCACTGGCACCAGGACTCTTGGCTCTGAACAAATGAAGAGGCCAGCCAACAGAAACCAAATCTAGAAGAAAGCAGAGCTACTGGGTTGCTGGGTACTAAAGGTTCCTTCAGGGGAGGGAGTGAGAAGGCATGGCATCAACAGCGTAGATACTGGGAGTCAGCTAAAAACACAAACAGCAGACTCCTTTATTCGGCAATGGGGAGAATCTTATATACCCTCCTCCTAGCACCCAGGCATATGATCTGTTGACATTGCGTGGTTGCCCCTCATTGATGAGGTGTGATCAGGACCTCTGATGGTGCCTGTTACTCAGGCAGACTCCAGGTTACCTCATCTCGGCTTTGTAGGCCTTATCCTTCTGCACTGCTACTGGGGATGTCAATCACGCAAAGAGAAGCAAAGAGAAGCCTCCCGGCCTCCTCCATCCGGCCAAAGCTTCCTCCAGCACCATCCATTGGCTTAAACTTCTCATGTTCCTGTGCTCAGTCAGCTTGCTATTTTCTATCATATCAGTCTAACACTGTCTCTGTCCTTAGAGTGCATGTCATAAAGTCACCACACAACTGACCCTTTGCTGTCAGAAACCTCCAGTTTTTGGACTAATTCAGAATTGTTCTTCATGAGTTTCGCTTTCTGTGGAGGTGTTTTTGTGAGAGACAAATTTATTTTTAATTACAAACTTAATCAGGGACCTTTACAAAAATGGAAGCAAGTATTGCTTGTGTTAACCATATCTGCCTACTTGGTTTGTAGGAGACAACAAGGGTTGGATTCTACCTGAGTGGTCCATAGTTCTCAGGATATTTATTGTATTGCTGTTTGAGTGTGACATCCCCCATAGGCTCTCACCGGCTCCTGTGTTTTAGCACTTGGTTTCCAGCTGGTGGTGCAGTTTTAAGGGGGCTGTGGAACCTTTAGAAGTTGAAGGAGGGGTCAAAGAAGTAGGTTGCTGGGACCAGGCATTCAGAGAGATAGCTGGGCCTTGCTTCCATCTCATCTAGTCTTTCTGTCTGCTACTGTGATGTGACCAACTGCTAAAACGTCCAACTGCTACAGAACAGAGAGTTCTAGCCACCTTGCCTTCCATATGATGGACCGTGCCTTCTAATTTTCCCTTCTTCCCCCCTCCCATTCCTTCCATCCCTCTCTCCCCTTTTCCCTCCCTCTCTCCCTTCCTTCTTCCCTCCCTTCTCTTCTTCCTTGGTTGGAATCTTTTGCTATAGCAATAAGAAAAACTCATCTGTACCCATGAAGAAAAAATGGATTTCGCTGTGTAAGCACACGCTCTGCACGGGCTTCTGCACTTCTGTCGATGGCCCACACCTCTCCCAGGCATGTGGCACAGGATCCTTCTGAGGGACGAGGTCAGTGGAAATACTGGGAGTAACTTATGTTCACCCTCCATGGCCGAAGGTGACTACTGTAACAAACACTTATTGTCTGCATTAGCGGCTAAAAATAGGAGGTGTTAGTGATCAGTAAATCTTGAACGTATTGTTAATTATCAGGTAGCATTGTGACATCAATGGCTTTGTCTGCTTTCCGTTCAATCCTTTCAGAAGCACCGCTGAAAATGCAACAGAAGACAGCCTTTAATGTGAATTTCCTGGGAGCCCGTGACTACTCAGCACTTTCCTTTATTCCGATTGTACCAGGTCACCTGCTGCTTCCGCAGTGAGTCCCCCGTGCCTTTGATCAGCACACTGATGGGGCTCTCATAACACTTGGTATTTATACTCAGAGAGCGGCATGCAGGTTATTGTTACATATTCAGAATGTGCCTCTCCTTTCATGGAGAAGGAGAATGTGCCCCCTGATAACAATAGAAGTGATGGAGCTACTCGGTGGAAAAAGCAAGGTTTAGAGAGGACCACCTTGAATTTAAGTGCCTGGGACAGGATTCTGCATTGCCCAGAATGATGGACGCAGGCTGGTATCTACCGAGGAGGAAATTGAAGTGAGATCACATGAAATGCAGGCAAACTTTTATCTACTACAGAGAAAGAACCTCCTGGGAAAATACGGGCCTGCTAGGAAATGGTATGGGCATGAAAGGTGATTTATGTTTCCTGTAGTCAGTTCTGAACTAATTCCCAGAATGGCATGAAGGGATGCCAATTTGAACAGAAGACAAACTGTGCTCTCTGTCCATTTGAAATCATATCACCTACAAGGGTAATACAAATGGCTGGGATTTTTTTTTTAAGTCACTTACTTCTAAGGAGGTCCAAGGGCTTCCTACCCATGAGCTCATTTACCAGCATGCTGGGAGCACTGTTCCCTCATGTGCAAGGGAACTACCACTTCCCTGGGCAGAAGAGAGAGACACACTCCCTCTATCCCACCTCTTTCTATTTAACCCCCTCTACACAAGCCAAAAAAAAAAAAAAAAGCTGGGTGGATGGCTAGATCCAGTGTTCTCACAAAGCTGCTGGCTCATTCTGGCCTACAATATGGAATGAAGCAACAATCCCAGCTACTCTGCAGGCTGAGGCAGAAGGACTGCTAAGCTTGAGGCCCGCCTGGGCTAAACGTGAGTTCAAATCCCACCTTGGCAGTTCAGTGAGACCCTGTCTCCAAGTGAAAAGTACAAAAACTGATGGGATATAGATCAGAGGCTAAGGCGAGGCCTCAAATCCAATCCCCAGCATCGAGGGAAAACCAAAGCAAACCCATGCCTTCCCACAGCATGGCCTTTCCAGCCAGAAGACACATGTGAATTGACCCTGGGTGAACTTCCCAGGTCATTGGACTTTTCCAAGCCTAGGTATTTTTGTCTGTAAGATGTGTCCAGTGATTTCTACTGGATTATATGAAACACATTTAACACAGGTACAATGCCCTACCGATTGACCATATTCTCAAGGTCAGGAAGACTGCGCTTCCCGTTCTTACATATTGAGCTGGGCCTGGCCCAGCATCATGCCTGCTTCTCTTCTCCCAAGCTCACCCATTCTTTATCCCCATCCTAGCGCACTTTGTAGACTGAATTTAAAAAGCTGTCAGAGCCTGAGAGCAGACACGCACACGAGAATCCCAGTGTGGCTCTCCCAAGCCAACCCTAAACAGATTCTAGGACCTCCTTCCCGTACTTTCCCCAGACACGTGAAAAGCTGGAAAAGCTGTGTTCACACATACGGAGTCATTCAGCCGCTGATTCCTTACCTGTAGCCGTCCTGGAAGCACAGACCATTCCAGAACAAAAGAGACAGTCCTTGAAAAATGCTTTTGCAAAGCAAGTAGGACTTTAGTAACTGAAGAAGCACGGAAATGCAATCTAAATGCCCTAGATGGCTAACTGTCCCACCTCGTGGGTCCCTATCATATGCAAAGCCTCCTCTGGGGAACCTACCTCACACTGTAGGAAAGACACCTTGATGCCTCTAAGCCTCAAGTGAAAGTCTCCTCCTGGGAGGGGCCACCTGCTTTTTTTTTGTTGTTAGCCAGCCCAGCTGGCTTCAGAATTGAGCCAGGCGTCTCGAGGGTAGTATTTAGATCCCTCTGTTGTCATCCCGTATTCAAAATTACATTCTGACATTTTCTTTAGAAGTAGAGGGACTATTGTCTTTAGGAAGAAGATGCAGTTAAATCACCCCACTTTTGTTTTTTCCCCAATAAGCTCCCCTGGGCATTACGGATTAGTTACCATACTACTTTTTAAAGTCTTCTGAACATCATAAATGCAAAATGAATGACTTAATTCTCCCTTTTAAAGTGGTTTCTACAGTTTAAAAGGTCTTTAAATGAAAGTGTATTCCCACACTTTAGAGCCACATAGAAAAATTGCTGTGGCTTTTTTTTCATTGTAAGTTTCATGGATTGTCTTTTCAAACCAAATATATTTATTTTCCCGAGGATGAAAATAAAAGTCAGTTGTTTTTCATGCGCCTACTCTGCAGACAGAGCACTTGGGCTGCAAATCATTTTGTAGGAACGGCTCCTAACAGACACAACCCTCTCCTGCAGGTGTGTGGGGCCATTCCCCAAGCCCTGCTAGAAAATTCCATGATAAACACCTCCGACTCCATTCGAATGCCTCTCTGTGGGATCTACCCTGCCTCGTTTTCAGCAAACTGTGTGGAGCGGAAGTCTTGTCTGCTTTGGCTGGTTATCATTCTTGCTTCCGAAGGATTTCAGAAGAGACCATAAGCTTGTGACAGAGTGAATTTGTGATCTTATCCAATCATCTGGGCTGTTTGCAAAACTTCAGTAGGTGGCAGCGTTTTGTTGATAAATGTTTTGTTAGCCAAGTGATCTCATTTAGTGCAACTGTTGCAATATTAATAAACTGAACTTATGATCGTGTTTGCCAGGACTGGAAATATTGCCATTCTATGCAGCGGGTGCTCTTATCTGAACTGACAGCAACATTCATTGTGTTAGAGATGGAGTAGGGTGCCTCGGAGCGTTTGTGTGTGTGCTGTTATACAGAGGAGTGAGAGAGGCAGGGAGGGGCAGAGAAAGGGGTTGGTATGCAAGGCTAGGGAGGAAGGAGAACACGAAGGAATTAAGATAAGATGTGTGGTCCCATTCCCTGGCTGGTTGCGATGAAACCCTGGGTGACCCAAATGTGTATCCCCTTCTTGGATGCTCTATGCAACTCCAAATGACCCTGAAGGTGAGGCTGGAAATGTCAAGGAAACCTACCCAGTATCTTTGGCCTAGGAAGGACCTCATACCACCAAACACACATGTTGTGGAGCGCATGAGAATGCCCAGACCATCTCAAGCCTGGGACAGTGCTCTGTCTCCTCTCCAGACAAAAACACTTCCGTCAGCACGTCACAGCTGAACCACAGGGCAGCATCAGACTGACCTCTAGGGACAGAGGGACTGCAGGCCCTTCACCCAGAGCTTTGGCCTGTCACCGCAGCCTTAAGTCTGACCATTGTCTCTATCACTTCTGCTCTCATTGTTCCCTTATGTAAACCCCCTGCTCGGAGAGTTGTGAAGATCTGGCCGAGGAACAGAGAGCTGAGGAGACTTTAGGAACTGTCCACTCTAGGAAGAGGTGTGACACCTTTCCACTCTCTAAAGGCTTCCCAGTCAGCTCCTCCAGCATTTCAGCTGAGTCTTTGTGAACACAGACTCCCAACAGTTTCTTCCTCCATTTCCCCAATTCCTTTCTCTTCAGGTACAAGAAAGACAGAATTTGTAAACTAACTCAAGTCTTTCCCCAGCAATGACACCTAGCCAGTTGGAAGGGGCACTTTTATCTGTGTCCACATGGTAAACTGTATGGCCTCTGTTGTCTTAAAGCAGTGAGTTGTCATCTCTGGCCCCGGAAGTTATTTTGTAGGAAGAAGGGCCTGGCCCTGCACAGACTCCAGGAGCTCCATTCAAAGTAGTTGGTGCATCCTGTGTGCAGCACTATATATGGGACATACACACACACTATATATATATATGGTAAGAAAACACCAGAGATGCAGGAGTGCTTTCTCCAATCTCCAGGTTGTAAGGCCTTTGCACATGAAAGCCTGTCCGAGTCATCTCTGTTTATTCCTAATGTCCAGCACAGTGGTTTGACAAAAAGATATTTTTAGAATTAATTAGTGAATTGATGCTTTATAGTATACATGAGAAGGATAGCTTCAAAACTTAGTTTGTGTGTCCTTGTTCTGTGATACTATGATCGCATTATTCACCATGGAGAGACACATATCAGATACTGAAGCCTAAGATTTGGTCTTCTGTGTGCCTTTTTTGGATAATTTCTCTTGTTAAATTTATTTTAGTCCTACTTAAATTATAATCACAGCATTTTTTCTCTCTCTATCCCTTCCCCCAACCCTTTTCATATTTCCTTCATCTCTATCGTCTCTAAAATTCATGGCCTTTTTTTCTTAATTACTATTATTATACAGATAGATAGATAGATAGATAGATAGATAGATAGATAGATAGATAGATAGATAGATAATCTGATGAATCTGTTTAGCATTCCTTATGTGTATATGTTTTTAGACTTGACCACAAGGTCTCAGTTAACCAAGTAGGGAAGTCATCCTGGGGATACTAATTCTCTCCATCTCACTGGATGTTAATTTCTTACTGCTCTTCATCTAGGAGTGAAACCCTGTGAGATTTCCCCTATTTGTTTTTATGAGTGTTTGTCTACATGTATGTATGTCCATTACACATATGCCCATTGCCCATGGAGGTCAGATAGGGCACCTGATCCCTTGAAGCTGGAATTAAGATTGCTGTAGCTGCGCTTTGGGTACTGGGAATCAATCCACAGACCTCTGCAAAAGCAGCATGTATTCTTGACCACTGAGCAATCTCCCCTGCCCCTACTCACACAACTTTTAAAGCTTTCCCACACTTCTACAAAAATGTTGCGAATACTGACTTATTAGCTCAGTCACCATATCACAGAATGTTCTGGAAATGAAAATATATGGCACTCTATCTGCAGTAGGTATCATCCATAGGCACTTGTTTCCAATAGTGCCGAAAGAGCAGTGACATCTGTGATAAAAAGTGTACACAGTTAGAAAAGACGACATGAGCTGGAGAGTGATGAAGTAGGACACACTTATCAAGCGTCCCTTATTCCTGACGAGTCCTTTAGATATGGAAAGCCAGGCAGAAAGGGGCTTTTGAAAAGCCACTGTGGTAGCACTGGTAAACTCCAGCTTTGAGAGCTGCTGTGCTCTAGCTTATAAAACCATCTCGGGGTTTGTGGGTGGAAAAATAACTATCATTCAACTTGTGCTCTACACCTAAGTGTCTTAAATATGACACCGCCCAGCAGATAATAGCCTCCCCTCTTTCTTCTCTCTCTATACCACACAGACGATGCCTGCATGCATGCACACTACATGATGTTCACAGGGTCACAGAAAGCTTCACATAAAGCTCTGCCAGCAGATGCTCATAGCATGCCTGTCCATAACAACACTTAGATAAAGTTTCGGCTAGAAAACAAATCATCACTGGTGTTTCCCGTGTCTAGAAGAGCTAATAAAGCCTCAATCATTCATTTGAATCCTGCCATACTCATTCTCTTCTGAAAATTTTGACTAACCTGACCCATGTATGGTTCACTTCAGGATGGTCACTAGAGCAGTTGGGCCCCATCAAGGAGTCAAGAGATTGGCTACAGCATTCAAGGGGCAGCCCACACCTCCATTCTTCATGATTTCCCTCCCCTCCCCAACTCCAAATTCTAACTGCTTGAACCAATTAAGTTCTTCTCATGGAATGAAGAAAAAACACATCCAGAAAACATGCAACCCTTTATCTCATTTTGTTATATGGATGGCAAAAATAGACTGCATAATTATGGAAGACCAAACAGTATTTTCTTTTGTGGCTTGTCTCCTAATTATACAGTACATGATAGTATGCTCTCCTATTTCACAGTTAATAACAACTGGCCTAATAGAAGGTCTAGAATTGACACCACTAACTAGATGTGAGTGGACTCTGGACATATGAGAAGTACCACCCTTACTTTTAGGCCGTAGCTATAGAGCATGACATTGTATGGAGAGCAAGAGAAGTCTTTGAAGGTTCCCACTGCTCAGTGATGAAATTACAATCTGACATCTCTGCTAGTTCTCCCAGGTCTCATTATTTAAATGATTTATTATTAGAGCATTGACCATCAAATGAAATTAATTTCAAATCTGGCACAAAGTGGCATTGTGAAATTCATTACAAGAACCACTTTCACCTCCCAATCGAGAGACCCATCTTGAGTCATCTTGAGTCCAGGAAACCAATGAGGCTATGTGCCAGAAGGAGCAGTGGGCAGGAGACTGAGATGCGGATACCAGCTCCGTTCTTATTCCAAATTAGATGACTTTATGTAAATCATTTTTTTTTTCTCTTGGCTTCAGTTGCCTTACTGGCAAGGAAGGACCAGGCATTTGCTAAGCGCCCTCCAGTCCTAACACTCCACCGTGCTGCTAGCATTCTGTAATACTGGTCCAAGTAACCCATGAGAGCCTATTGGATTATACTTTTCATCCTTTCCAAATAGATGACGGGTGATCAAAATGAAGCCATGGTATTAGAGTGATGAGCACAGAAGAGAGTTGGGAAGGAAAGGTCAGGACTGCTAGGTACAGATGCGTAAAGGATGTAGCTTCTATACCAAGCCTAGAGAGAGCTGGGCCGCCATAGAAAGCAAGCGCTGGACCACCATCTCAGGTCTCCAGGAACTATTGAGTTGAAAGGCATATGGGACAAAGTAGACTGGTTCACTCAAGGGACCATCTGTGACTTCTCTAGCACAGAGGCAGAATGCCTTTGAAGACTAAAATCCTAACAGCAGGCTTCCCATAGCTGGGGATCCTGCATGGGACCTAACTAGACCCTCTGAATGTGGGGTGACAGTTACGTGACTTGATCTGTTGTGCGGTGGGCGGGGGGTGTCACCTGACAGTGGCACCAGGACCTATTCCAGGGGCATGAGCTGGCTTTTTGGAGCACATTCCTTGTAGTAGGATATCTTGCTCAGCCTTGATACGGGAGAAGGGACTTGGTCCTGTCTCAACCTGGTAAGCCAGACTTGTTGACTCCCCAAGGAGTCAATCTTCATCTCCTATGAAGATTGGATGGGGGGTGGTAATGGGTGAGGCGGGGGAGCGGGAGAAGGGGAGGAAGAGAGAACCGGGGTTTGTATGTAAAATGAAAATAAATTTTTTAAATAGTAAAAAAACCAATCCCTGCAGGTAGGGTTTGACATCTATCATTGTACTTCGCTGAACTCACATTCTTGTCAGGGCCAGAGGAGGAAAATGTAAGTGTGAGTTCCCGGGGGTCATCTTATTGAATACGTTTCTTCCTTATCCTTCAAACAGTGCCTCCCCTTAGATGCCACCACACAAGACTCTGGGTTCCATTGCCCACCGTCTTTCTATACCCTGACATTTTCCACATCTCTCCGACTAGCACTGTGATTTCTTATGAGGGACAAACTTCAAGGCTGAGTCTTTGAATTTTTTTCTGACATACTCTTGCTTTACAGACAATACAAAGATAGGGGATCCCTACTTTTTATCTCCAGCTATCTAGTCTGAATTTCACATCTAAATATTTAGCTGTTTATTAATGTCTGAATACATAGCATAATTAATGATTTAAAGTATTCAAAGCTAAACCCTTACTTGAATTTGCCCCATCTCAGTAAGGCCTCTTTTTACCTTCCAGATATTTAGTCAAAGCAATGAGCTTGCCTATGACTATTCCTTTTCTTATCCCACAAATAATCACTCAAAGATACACACCCCTACCTACGTCTTAATTGGTGCAACCTCCTTCTTCTGACAGGTTCACCTGTTGTCATCTTTACTCTTCATAGATTATGGCTAATATCACAACCTCATGGTTCTATTATGAGGTACCAAATGAGGTGATTTCTCTGTATAAAAGCCTATAATAATTTCCTCTCACTCAGGTTAGAAATCAGAGTTTTCTTTATGACTGTAAGCAGCCACATAAACTCCTCCTTGCTCTCATTTTCCATTATATCTCATGGTCTTTGCTCAATCATCTCTGGCCATTCGCCATTCAGGTCTGTTTGCTCCTGGAACATGTTCAATATATTGTTGCCTTTCAGTGTGGTTCCAATTATTCCCTTTTCCCGGAGCTCTGTCCGTGGCTTTCTTTTACCCATTTTTCACATATTGGTCAACTCTCACTTTCTCAGGGAGCACTACACAATCTTCCATTTCTACCTTGTAATTGCAATCCACCCATTGCCATTTTCTCCATTGTCCATTCCTGATTCATCTCATCTGTAGACCAACATCCTCCTGACACACTGTTTGTAAGCTTAACAGAGACTTTGAATCACTGGGTTTTTGCTGTTGTTGTTGTTTGGGGTGTTGAGTTCTGTTTTTGTAATGCTGTAGCTCCAAAACACAGGAGATTTCCTGGCACATAATAAACACTCAATATGATTCAATGAATGAATTCCTTTTCCAATAATATTCAACTACTATAGCATATGATGATCTTCTCTAATATAAGTTGGGGAATGTCTGCAGCCATACCACCCTGAATATGTCTCATCTCATCTAATATTAGTTGGGGGACTCAACAGTGAAGAAGCCACTACCTTTGTCTCAGCATTTTAGGTACAGTGATTGTGATTTAATTTCATTTTGAACAGTAAAAAGACCTTCTATTGGAAGCCAGGTAAGACTGATGTTGAATTCTGGTCATGTCACTTGTCACCTAAATAGTCTTCAGAAAATTTTCATAGCCAGCTATGAAATTGATGTAATGAGGGAGCCTGCTACCACTCAAGGTTTCGAAGAAAATGATAAGCACTGATTTATATAGAGTATGTAGCACGGTGTCAGATACAGACTGGCTTCTTGATACAAGTTGTTTTGAGTGTTTGAATTGCATGAATTAATCAAGAGTGTTAAGGCTCATGCAAGGTTTAGTACTTAACCCCTCTCTTCCCAAGAGAACACTTTGATCCCGAGGAGAAAGCCTTGCAGGAGAAATTTCTAGCATCAGCAGCCACGAAGGATATTCTCACTGTCACCGGAAGGAAAGGCAAAGGAGAAGAGTGGGGTGGGGCGGGCATCTCCCAGGACTCCCTCCACGCTGTGGGAATCCAGTCTCATTAGAACCCTGCATGTCCACGTGTCCAGGGGCCTTAATAGAGTGAGAGACTCACTCAAGGGACCATCTGTGACTTCTCTAGCACAAAGACAGAGTGCCTTTGAAGACTAAAATCCTAACAGCAGGCTCCCCACAGAGATAAATGCTGAAAGGGAGAAAAGACAAGTGTGCAGGGGAAGGGCAAGGTGAAGAGAAAGAGATGAAACAAAAACTAGCCATTGTCTCTGGTGTAATAATTGCTGTATCAATACCTGAATGGCTAACATGCGTGCCTGGTGGCATGTTAAATGAGGAATTTCAAAGACTGTAAATAGAAGAGCGATGAGACTACTTGACCCTAACAGTTGGGATTCACAGGCAGCCAGCAGTTGGCATTCATAGACTCATAGTCCCTAGCCCACTCACGCTCGCTCCTGACATCTCCCTTCCTTTAATAAGCCAATAAATATTGATTCTGACCTGGTTGCCACTTGTTCTCCTAACATCTTCTTTCATTCCAAGACTTCTGGAAACTATAAAAAGCTCATTTCCAGATTCCAGCTTGGCTGGAAGGACTCGGGTTTTTCAATCAGATCTCCCGGAGGTCTGATAGCAATCATTATGAATGAGAAAAGGCATTTTGTATTCTTCTCTGCTTGCTAGAAGATAGACGGAGCCCAGGCGAGTTACATGCTAAGGCTAGGTTGGGATTAAAACGCTTATACCTCTCCTCACCTTGGAAGGATACCAGGAGGTGTGGGGCAACAGCGGCCTGACATCTAAGGGGTGGGCCACCAGGTGTTTCAAGGTGGGTTTAAATCCACGGTCTGATTATTCCTTGCCGGGCATCCATCTTAGGCAACACAGTTCTGAAGAAAACGATTTAGACAACATCGTAATGATTAAACTTGAATTTTAGAAAAATATCTGGCCAGGAGAGGAAACGTGACCTATGTGTTGAGGTAATTTTTTTCATTTTCTCAGAATCCCAGTAGTTAATAAGAATGTGTTAAGAACCTATTATGTGTTTAACATTGACGGGCTAGGGCATCGGGCAATAGACAAGAGTTTTTAAGAATTAGTTTCCTCACTCTAAGGTATTTTATTAATTAGCAAGGGAGTGGGAAATGTATTCAGTCTCTAGTTTATCACATTTTGGAATTCATACCCCCATCAGAGACTCTGATGTCAATAACAAAGAATTCAACCATGCCTACAGCCCTACTTCATTCTAGAGATTGGCTTCCTTACTGGGACTCCATATCCCAGACGAGGGTGAATCCCTCATCACACTTTCCTATGGCCTTCCCTTATTCTTTGGAAATACACGTTTTCGTTTCCCAGTCTGTCTAGAGCAATCTCTAGAGTTCTGTCACGTAGCAATACTTTGCTGTAAACCAATGGATTAATGAGAAGAACAGGGTGTGGATGGAGCAGGGTGCTGTAAGACAGCGTGCTAAACCTACCTGAATACAGCGAAGCACAAAAAGAAAAGGCCCACGTGACCGGAGACTTTGGTGCTCGGAGAAGACTTGGACTAGAACATCACAAATGGACAGGAAATAGATGACGCAGCCACCAAAGGGCAAGCAATGCCATCAAATCAGACAACAATGAGGTCCTTTTGGCAGGAGGATAGTGTGATATCCTAGAAAGAACAATTAGCATGCATGTCAATTGTCCTCTGTCTATGTGGGAAAAAGAACCCACATGAAGAAACAAAGAAATAACCGGGGAATCAAAGAACACTCTAAGGACTGTGGTTGGAATGCACGTGACCCAAGGTCATCACAGCAGCCAGCAGGTTCTGCCACTGTTAGAGCTGCCCCAGTCTGTGATGATGTTCTCTTCTCAGTGGGCCTCAAACACTCACTGTGTAGTCTCAGGCTCCTCCCTGGTCCAGCACACACAGAAATACACAGAGACACACAGAAATAAGAGACGTGGCGATATTAGTGAGAGGAGGCAGTGGAGAACAGACCTAATCTCTAAAAGTAGCCATTAGAATGATAACTAGGAATGGGGGGCACGAAACCCTTGGACTTGTAATAATTGTCTACTGTGGTTCTTATAACCCTATTCAGGTATTTATATAACACAACTAGATGTTAAGGGAGAGACAGCAGTTGTTTTCTGCACCTGGTTTTTTTACCCTGAAGACATACAGGAGAGGAGATAAAGCAAATAGAGAATCCATGAACCCTAGAGAAAAGATGGCCAATTCATATCTAAGAAGACAGCCCTCGCTCCTCTGTTCCTTCTTCCTGTCCATGCAGCTTGTCTCACCACAACCTAGTATGAAGCTCACAATTTCTCAAACCAGGAAACATTTATTTTGGTTGTTTTCTCATCTTCTCTTCAAAGTGCAGTCCAGCTGTTTATCCTCAGGAGGGCTTTCTCAGTCAGGCACAAGGTGGCCAATCTCCATTCCATTGAGCACCCCATGCTTGCCCTCTAAACAACCCTTTGAATATGTGTTGAACCAGCATCCAGCCCAACATAAGACAGAGTTCATGTGCACACTTAATAAAAAAACTTCGAGAATATTGTTTTTTTCTGAAACTTCTGAGAATTTCACAAACTCACCCCTGTGACATGCACACATATTTCCACTGTGATCTTCAGATGGGGCATTCACATGGAAGCAGCAGCCAGAAAATGTCCTTCGGTTGGACAGGGTAGGGACAACTTGGTCTTGGACGCTTACAGTGACCCTCTTCAGTTCTGATGGCTATAGCTGACTCGAGAGGGAAGTTCCCATCATTCTTTGTTCCTATATATCTTCCCTATCTTTAATGCTAGGAGAATACACCACCATAGGGATGAGGGATAACCGAGAAACCTCTCAGGAAACAGGCTCAGAACGCAGAGAAAGTGGCAGAACATCACTCTGTAGGATTTCTCACTTGGCAGGACTTAAGCCAAGGCTTTGAATGGCTCTTCCTGCACTTGTTAGAGACAAGTACACTGAATAGCGAATTGCAGCCGTTCTCAAAACTGCACGCCACTGAACAGCCAAGAGTAATTATGAGATTCCCATTTTAATAGGGACTACTCTTGTTGACTGAGCAAGTACATCAATGCGCGTGCACACACACACACACACACACACACACACACACACACACACACACGGCAACAACAGCAATGTAAAAAAAAGAAGGCCATAAATATGAGAGAGCGTTCAACAAGAGGGGCTGGAAGGAGGAAAGGAAAGAGGGGAATGATATAATTATATTATAATTTCAAAATTATGGACTGCTGCCTCCAACTGTGTCTCCTCCTCCAAGTTCCTGCTGGGGAAGCCTGGTGCTGGAGCTCCAGCCTCTGAGTTTTCCCAAAGCCAAGGCTTCCTCTTCCTGGGCCCCAGGTCCCCCACAGCTCTTTCCCAGCTGCAGCTGCAGGGGGCTGGGCCAGGATCCTCATTTCTGGGGAGGCAGGAATACATTGCTGGGAACTCTTGGCCAACCAGCCTAGTTGGATCAGTGTGCTCCGGGTTCAATGAGAGTCTGTACCAAAGAACAAAGCAGATGTTGCCAGAGGAATGACACCGGAGGTGGCCGCTTGCCCTCCCCCCCACATGACCCCCACACAATACATACTGGCCTCCACACAGGCACACACATGTGTGCCCACACAAAAGGATATTCTCACCTATCTGCAGCCACACACACACAAATAAAATTTAAAACTGCAAATAATAAATGGAAAAAAATCCTTTGATGACCTACAATACATCTCCATAGTGATTAGGTCCTCACCCTTCCTAATGCTGTGACCCTTTAATATAGTTCCTCATGCTGTGCTGATTCCCAACCATAAAATTATTTTATTGCTACTTCATAACTGCAATCTTGCTACTGTTATGAATTGTAAAGTAAATATTTGTGTTTTCCGATGGTCTTAGGTGATCCCTATGAAAGGGTTCGACCCCAAAGGGGTCACAACCCACAGGTTGAAAATCACTGCCATAGAGTATCTTGGGCAGCATCTCTAAGCCAGAGGGACTGAAACTGGGCACACATTCCTTCTTTAGGTATTTAAGCCACTCCCTCTTCCCATTTCAGAAACCTTTGACAGACATAAAGCAAAGGCTATCTCCCTATATGTGTGTAAATATTTCAGTACAGACTTGAATCAAATTTCATCCTATGTTCATTCTAACATGCCAGTGAGCCGCTGCTTAGACACAGAAACTGAGAAGCACTTCTCCGACCACACACAGTCAGCGTGGGAAAGGCTTCAGGGTACCCGAGAGCAGGGCTGAGCAGCGACTGTTCTTAGTAGCCTTCTTCTACAATGAAATTCTGCATAGAGACTCCAAGGAACTTTGGGCAAGCAGGCCTCGCCCAATAAAGTAAGCATACCCAGCCATCATTTGTGGCTAAAGGAGAGCAGAGACTTAGGCCAGAGGTGGACATTCATAACATTCTATCATCTTCCTCTGTACCTCTGAAGATGTACCATACAGATATTCTCCCTGTCTGTATACAGGGTTTTTTTTTTTTTTTAAAAAAAATTAATCAACAAAGATGGACACTATCAAAAACATATGGAATGTCAAGGAAGACATAATCACTGAAGCAGGGGATATTCTGCATGAACAAGGCTCATGATCACTCACAAAGATGTTGATGTCCTGATGTCTATTCATTTATCTGCTGAATCAAAGGGTTAGTGGAAGAGGAGGGGGAGGATGGGGAGCCAGGCGTGATTAACAATAGGTGCAAGGCAGGATGAGCTAGATTAAACTGCTCCATATGCAAATTATACAAGCCTGATTGCATCAAACCATGCACAGTTTAATGAGGGTAGTAAGATGCCTTTATCTCGGCTTGGATATGTTCCTAAAGGGAAGGCTGCTCTCAGATGAAGCACACTTTAATAAGGAGATTTTTCATTACAGAGTCGATGTGCATCTGCATAGCTCTCCCTCTGCTTCAGGCCTCCTGTCTCACCCTCAGTCTCTTTCAATCTCCCTCCTGCTTTTCCCTTCTCTCTTTGTCACACTCCCTCCCTTCAGACCCACCAGCCTGGGTTTGATCTACAATGCTATTCTGGGCCCTCATTTCTTTTTGCTGTTGTTGTAAACGGAAGTCAGTAAACACTTGCATGTTGTTGGCATATATTTTAGGAGCGTGTGTATTCAGTGCAAATTGAGGCGAGTTCTACATAGATGAGATTAAGATCTTCAAAATACAAGCTGAGCAGTTATTTAGCTCTGAGGAGTTTCCGTTTGTTTAGCATTCCATGTTTCTTAGAATTCTTTAAATGGTTGCTTGGATGTGTTGGAGTAATTGACTCTCTCTCTGTCTGTGTGTGTGATATTTACTATATATTCACATATATTAACTATATAGTAGTATTTAGCAAATACATACTACTTACTCTTGTTTTTATTTGCTTTTACTGAATACTCTGCTGACTTAAGGCACAGTTTAAAACCCAGACTTGGAGTTGAGTCCCTGCTTTATCTCTTAGTCATATTATTTACTTTTGAATGAATCAATATTGTGAAAATCCAATATTTTTCAGATTACCAAGTAGTACATACAAGTCACTTCCATGTTTATTTCTGAACAGAAAGCTTATTAAAGGCAAAGGCCACATTCAATATGTTGCTCTATCCGTTGAACACAGTACTCTTATAAATTAAATAGTTTACATTGAAATAGATGCTTCAGAGGGATTTCAGAGGCAGAGGACAGTGGTAAGCACAAATGAAATAATTAAACTATTTATTTAAGTGTAAAATGTCATACATGTGATTATGAGCACATTGCCGTGTGTCTTTGCTATTCTTTTGTTGCTATGATAAAATGTCAACAGAAAGAAACACAAGAGATGAGCTCAGGTTTCCAGGTTACAGCCCATTATAGCTCGGTGGTCATAGCAGCAGAATACTGGAGGAAATGGTCATGTTATGTCCATCTTTGAAAAGCAGAGATTTTGAATACAAGCATACTCCTACTCCACTTGCTTTCTCTACCATTATGTAGACCAGAATCCCCTGCCTAGGAAGTGCTGTAACCCACAGAGGGCAGATTTTCCCATATTCATTAAGATAATCTTCGCAGGCATGTCAAGAGGCCCGTCCTTCGGATGATTCTGACTTTGATACAGTTGAAGCCAACCATTACAGTATGAAACCATCACTGCTATGGAGATGTGCACACAGTGACTGTGTCCTCAGCCACAACTCACCCATGTCATACTCCCTTTCTCTACAATCCTTCCTAGTTCATGGGAAATTACTGGTCTGCTTCTGATCCCTACAGATTCTATAATTTCCTACAAATTAAATCATAAATTAAGTACTTTTATTTGGCATTTTTTCAACTTACATATTTATTTTTGACATTTAGTCATGTCATTGTACTATCTGATTGCTTTCAAGACTGAGTGACACTATAATATATAAAAACAACATATTCCCCAAGTTATAACATTAGCTGTTTACAAACAAAGCTACTATAATAGTCCTGAACAAGTCTTCCTATCTTCCCCTTTTCTTACGTAAATATCTTGTAGTAGAACAGTCAAGGTATATTATAAGTATCTATTCAAGGTTTTAAGAAAAGATCCTCACTTTTTTTATATTTTTCAAAAGCAGCTCACCAGAGCTTCATTTTCATGTTCTCAAAAATTATCATGGCCATTCTTTTCAAAGTTAGTCATTATGATATAGGCACAAGAGGTCTTCGTATTAAGCAGGGTTCTCCAGAGACAAAGAGGCAACAGAAAGGATGGATAAATGATGGACAGACAGGCAGACAGATAAATGGGTGGACAGAATGGTGGTTGGTGTTAATTATCAGCTTGATAGGATCTAGAGTCACCTGGGAGATAGAATATTCAACATGTCTGTGGGGGATTATCTTGATTATGTATTTGAGTTGGGAAGTCCGAAAAAATACGGGTGTACCATACTCTGACTGGGATCCTGAACTGTGTAAAATGTACTGTAAATGGAGTAAGGTGAAGGTAGGGGATGCAGCATATATTCATTCATTCATTCATTCACTGCCCTGCCTTAGGCCCAAATCAGTTTCTTTTTTAACCAATGGTAATAAAATATATTCATAGTACTCCATTATGCAAATGTACCACAAATTTCTTTATCTTCTTTATATTCTTCAGTTGAGGAGCAGATAAGTTGTTTCCAGGTTCTGGCTATTACAAGTAATGTTGGTATGAACATAGTTGAACAAATGTCCTTGTAGTATGGTTGATCATCCTTTGGGTATATGTTCAAGAGTGGTATTGCTGGGCGTTGAGGTAGGTTGATTGCCCATTTTCTGAGAAATTGCCATACTGATTTCCAGAGTGGTTATACAAGTTTTCATTTCCACCAGCAATGGAGGAGTGTTCCCCTTACTTCACATCCTTTCCAGCATAAGCTATCATTAGTGTTTTGGATCTTAGCCATTCTAACTGGTGTAAGATGGTATCTCAGAATCATTTTGATTTGTACTTTCATGATGGCTAAGGATGTTGAACATTTTCTTAATTGTCTTTGTGTCATTTGAGGGAGAGTCTTTTGTTGAGAATTCTCTGTTTAGTTCTGCACCCCATTTTTAAATTAGATTATTTGGAATTTCAATGTCTAATTTCTTGAGTTCTTTATATATTTTGGAGATCAGTCCTCTGTCTGATATGGGGTTGGTGAAGATCTTTTCCCGTTTTCTAGGCTGCCTTTCTGTCTTGCTAACTGTGTCCTTTGCTTTACAAAAGCTTCTCAGTTTTAGGATGTCCCATTTATTTATTTTTTTGTTGTTGCTCTCAGTGTCTGTGCTACTGGTATTATATTTAAGAAGTGGTCTCCAGTGCCCAGACATTGAAGGTTACTTTCCACTTTCTCTTCTATCAGGTTCAGAGTGGTTGGAGTTATACTGAGGTCATTAATTCATTTGTACTTGAATTTTATGTATGGGGATAGATATGAATCTATTTGCATTTTTCTACATGTTGACATCCAGTATGCCAGCACCATTTGCTGATGATGTTTTTTTTTTTCCCATTGTGTAATTTTATTTTCTTTGTCAAAATCAGGTGTTCATAGGTAGGTGGGTCTTTGATTTGATTCCATCGGCCAACCTATTTGTTTTCATGCCATACCAAGCTGTTTTCATTACTGTACTCTATAATGGAGCTTGATATCAGGGATGGTGATGCCTCTGCAAGTTCTTTTATTCTACAGAATTGTTTTAGCTATCCTGGATTTTTTGTTTTTCCATATGGAGTTGATTATTGTTCTTTCAAGGCCTGTAAAGAGTTGTGTTGGGATTTTGATGGGCATTGCATTGAATCTGTAAATTGGTTTTGGTAAGATTGCCATTTTAAGAATGTTGATCCTACCTATCTAAGAGCATTGGACATCTTTCCATTTTCTAGTGTCTTCTTCAATTTCTTTCTTCAAAGACTTAAAGTTCTTGTTGAACGGGTCTTTCACTTTTTTGGTTAATGTTACCCCAAGATACTTTATGTTATTTGTGGTTATTGTGAAGGGTGATATTTCTCTGATTTCTTCCTCAGCTTCTTTATCATTTGTATATAGGAGGGTTATTGTTTATTTATTTTTTAGTTGATCTTGTATCCTGCTACATTAATGAAGGTATTTACCCACTGAGGAATCCCCTGGTAGAGTTTTTGGGGTTGCATATGTACACTATCCTATCAGCTGCAAATAGTGAAAGTGCTACTCAGCAGTAAAATAAAAACAATAACATTTTGAAATTTGCATGCAAAAGGATGGAACTAGAAAAAAAATATCTTGAGTGAGGTAACCCAGACCCAGAAAGATGAACATGGTATGTCCACACTTATATGTTGGAATACTAGCTGTAAAGCAAAGGATAATGAGCCTATAGTCCATGACCCCAGAGAAGCTAAGTAACAAGGTGAACCCTAAGAAAAACATGTATAGATCCACCTGGAAAGAAGAAATATACAAGATTGCCTGACAAAATTGGGAGCATGGGGGTGGGAGTAGAAGAGAGGGTACAAGCAAAAGAGGAGGGAAGAAGGGAAGGGAAGAAGAACTTGAGGGAACAGGATAGTCAAGATGGAGAAAGAACAGAAAAGAGAGCGAGGAAAGGGATATTTTGATTGAGGGAGCCATTTTGGGACTGGCAAGAAACCTGGCCCTAGAGAATCCTGAACTGGCCTTACCCTGTAGTCAGATTGATGACTATCTTAAATGTTACCATAGAACCTTCATCCAGAAAATGATGGAAACAGAGATAGACACCTGCAATGAACCACTGGGATGAGCTCCCAAAGTCCAGTTGAAGAGTGGGAGGAGTGAGAATATGAGCCAAGAGGTCAAGACCATGATGGGTACACCCACTAAAACAGCTTACCAGAGCTAATGGGAACTCACCAACTCCAGCCATACAGGGACAAAACCAGTATAGGACCAAACTAGGCCTTCTGAATATGGGTGACAACTGTATGGCTGGGCCACTGCAGGGCCACTGGCAGTGGCACCAGGATTTATCCCTACTGCGTATACTGGCTTTTAGGATCCCATTCTCTTTGGATGTATACCTTGCTCAGTCTAGATAAGGAAGGGAGGGCCTTGGACCTTCCCCAAAGCAATGTGTCCTACCCTATCTGAAGAATGGATGGGGGATGGGGTGGGAGGAAGGTAAAGAGAATGGGAGAAGAGGAGGGAGTGAAAATTGGAATTGGTATTTAAAATTTTAAAAAGTTGGTTTTCTTTTTTTTTAAAAAAAAGAAACATATTTACAGCATACAGAGGGGAATCCCACATCAGCTCCTCCCAGATTTCTTATTCTATTTACACTCTGCCTGCCAGCCCCATAATATCCTTGCTCCTGCCTTGCTATTGGCCATTAATCTCTTTATCATGATCATCAAGTGTTTTAGACAGGCACAGTAACACAGCTTCACAGAGTTAAACAAATGCATCATAAACAAAAGTCACACACCTGAAAAAATATTCCTCAAAAGTACCATTGTCCAATTATTAAAGAGTCCAGAATTACAACACTCTAGGGGGAAAAATCCTATTTGAAAGAGTGAGAGAAAAATTATCATTTTCCACTTTTTTGTCCAATTAGGCCCCTAAACAAGTAGATGGTGCCCAACCATGCTGAGGGGAGTGCTCACTCAGTCTGCTCACTTGCAAGCCAGCCCCATTTGGGAACACCTCCCATACTTGCTCAGAGGAAACGCTCCACCATTTCTCCGGCGAGCTCTTAATATAGCCTGTGTTGACAACAAAAATTAACCATCACATTCATTTCCTCTCATCTCTGAAGGTGAATGTCAAGGCTATTGATTTGAGGCTTTCTTTCCCAATTGAAGTATTTAACAAGGTAAGCTGCAATATAAATACAACTTTGTATCTCACCAATATTGATACTACATTTTAAATATTTTTAAAGTCAAGCCATTTTCTAATTCTTTCTAATTTCACTTCTGCTTTCATCTCTAAACCACAGTTTGTTTAGAGATGTGTTATTTGATTTCCAAATATTTGAGGATTTTTCAGAACTCTGCCTGTTACTTCTTTCCAGAATAATCCAAGTATGCAAAGCAAACCCACTTTATATGACTTGTGTTCTTTCAGATTTATTAAAGTTTTTTTTTTATAGCACAGAGTATGGTTTCCCTTGGTAAATACCCTATGCACACTTGAAGATAATGAACATGATGCTGCTATTTGGTGGAATTTGGCAAATACTAATCTGACAAAGTAAGCTGATGGAGATTTTCAACTGTTCTACTTCCTCATTATTTTATATTTACTTCTTCCATGAGCTATTAAGAGAGGGCATGCACTTTCAGCCTTTACTAAAAATCTGTCTATTCTTCCCTGAAGCTGCTCAGTTTTGCATCATGTATTCTGAAGTTCTACTACTGGGTACATTAGCATTTAGCATACTACCCCTCCTTATAAACTGGCCCTTTACTATTATTAAGTAATTTTCTCTGGCTGTAGGAATCATCTTTGCTTTGCTAAATTTCATCTGATAATATTAGTCACTTCTGGTTTCCTTATTATATTGCTGCATATTGTTTTTAATGTTTATGTATTTTACATTTTATCTAGTTTGTCTTTATATTTACAATATTTCTTGCAGGCACCATCGACCCATTGGCTCTGACTTTTGTTTAAATTTAACAATATGTGTGTGATGTTTAGACCAGTAGTGTTTACTATCATTTTTTTCACAGGTTATGGTCTATTTCCTTGCTATTTGTTCT
>NC_022034.1:13144048-13147059 GCF_000317375.1 Microtus ochrogaster | reverse complement strand
TCTGTACCATTGGGGCATCCATCTTCAGCCTAAAGGCCCATAGTATATGGCAGACTCTTTCATGAAGCAAGAAATTTCAAAGACAGTTCTGCCTATATTGGCAGTTTGCCAATCACTTTTTTCTGTATCCTGCAGAATGTCTAGGAGACTCTTTCATGAAACAGGAACCCTGAAGGATCATCTAATCTTTTAGCAAGTTCAGCAGTCATTTCTCTGTGGGTCTTGCATGTCCAGTTCATCAAGCAGTCCATGCAAGAGCAGTTTCTTGCCCAAATGGCTAACAAACTCCATAAGGAACCTCTTCTATGCCATCATCCTTTTGAAGTAGATTGGTGCTGCCAGGAGCAGATGTGTCTCATTGTCATGAAAACTCTTAAGCTCTCAAATAAATGCCATATTCTGCAGTTTTTGAAAGGTTTGAAGATTATCTAAGTAAAATATATCTTTATGTATCTAGAAAACCTAACTAACATGACTATGAGCTTCACCATATAGATAACTCCCTACTAACCTATATTTCTTAACTATACATTACATTTTAAGTGAGCTACAAAAACACAATACCTTAATCAAGAGCAGAAATATATACATACAGTGCATCAATAAACCAAGATCCATACCAATGCAAATCTCTATAGCATATCACCCTTTAAATGCAAACAAACATTTGTAAACAACATTTGGGAATATGGGCATAGTTCTCCAAGCTGCTTCCTGATTTTTATTGGGCAAAGTAATTTTTTGAGGGGTGTTCAAGGTGACCTTTTAGGGGATATTGGTCCATCAAACCACATTAATTTGGAAGAAATCCACAGGTTCTCATCTTTTGTGGAAACTAAAGAAGAACCTCTTTTCCAAAGCAACATATCCTTAGACCCAAATTTTGAAAACAAGATTCCTTTATAATATACATGCTGGTTTAGCTTCGCAGCCCATACAATGAAATGTCTTTCTGTACTTAGCTCTTTCACAGCCAAAAATTCAGAGAAAACTCTCTGTGTATAGTTCATCTTTTTGTGACTTGTGTTTACTCTATTACCTTTAATATTTACTATGTCTCTTTCAAGACTGTGTTTTATTTTTAAAAATCATTTACTTCCTTTTATCATTTTCTATACTTTATTTTTTCTTATCTTTCCCAAGCATACATACATTTATTCAACACCATTACCTATTTAGAGGTCTTTTATGTCTGAATCCGACCTATTATGTATCTGTAATTCTTTACTGTCCAAGAGTACTTCTTAAAATGCTATGTGCTTCTTAAAAATTTAAGCCATGCCATTGTTAGGGGAAATATGGCAGTATCTGCTTTCCCTGCCCAGCCCAGCATGGCAAAGCTGTTCCCTGCCTCTGCCACTGAGAGCCATGCACAATGCCCCATTACTAGGCACATAGCCAGTCTATGTTGCCAGCAAGCAAGCTGTAGCACATTGCTCACAAACCCCATTCAAATGCTCGGCTGCTTGGAGAGCTGGCATTTCAAAATGGTGTGGCTTTTTTTTTCTGCCACTGCTGAGTCAAGAAAAGCTCTCTTAAAGGAGCTGCAGCACGCCTCTAGCAAACAGTCAGAAGCTGTGTTAAACTCTGTATTTTTGTGTCTAGAATTTCTTTTCAAGCTCTCTCAGGTTTTTAAGTGGGTTTAATTGGTCACATTGACTCAACAATTTGTTGGAAAAGGCCATTTGTTTGTTCCCGGCTGCTCATTCCCAAAACAACCACACAGATACCATATTAATTAAATCACTGCTTGTCCCATTAGCTCTAGCTTCTAATTGGCTAACTCTTACATAATAATTTAACCCATCTCTATTAATCTGTGAATCACCATGTGGTAGTGGCTTACTGGGTAAAGTTCTGTCTGGCTCCAGTGGGGTTACATGTCTTCTCACTAACTCCACCTCCTTTATCCCAGCATTCAGTTTAGTTTTCCACACCTAGGTCTGTTCCCATATAGCTCTGCTATAGGCACAAAGCAGATTATTAACCAATGATATTCACAGCATAAAGAGGGGAATCCCACATTAGACTTATTTATCATCTACAGATATTTTAACAGTACTAATAATTATACTATTCAATTCATCATAGTTTATGTAAAATGGTGTCCTTACCATAATATTTAAAAAAATTTTTTCAATGACTAAGATTATCCTAATTTCTTCTATTATATCCATTGGAGTTGAATAATTTTATTTCATGTATATTGTTATTATTTTTGTATAATCATTCTATTACATTTTTCAGAAATTCAAACAACCAGATTAATTTTAATTTTATATTTATCAATGTAGTTACTTTTGGGGGTAACTCATTTCTTTGAATCAATATAACATTCAATATCATTATTCTGATATAGATAATGTATTTATATATCTGATGGTGATGAATATCTTTAAGTTTTACAAATATAAAAAAAAATCTTTGCTTTTGATTTTGAAAGACATTGTCAAGTATGGAGCGATAGCTTAGCATTAAAAGCTAATGCTCTTCCAGAGGACCTGAGTCAAGTTCCTATCACCCACATTGGAAAAATCTTAACAGCCTTTAACTTCAATTCCAGGGGTTATTATATCATCTTCAAGTCTCCATGGGCATCTATACACATGTCACACACACACACACACACACACACACACACAGAGAAATAAATCTTGAGAGATGTTATTATTGGGCATAGAATTTCAGGCTGGCATTTTTCATATATTGAAGGAAGCTGCTCTTCCCTTTTCCCACGATCGTCTATGCCCCATGAAGCAGAATATGAACCCAGGGCAAGCATCTAATCTTATGGAAATTTACAAGAAAGATAGCTACCCAAATATCCAACATGGCAAATTCGATAAGGATTAGGTGACAGGAAAATTTTAAGCAATTTCTGCAGTGGAGACATCAAATCTGGAAAACCCAGACTAGCCAAAGATCAGAGACTGACTAGAAACTAGAATTGAACCTGCACCTTCTTGACTCAGTCCTGTCCCTATGTCTGTAAACTACCCCATCGATATTGG
>NC_022034.1:13129373-13143868 GCF_000317375.1 Microtus ochrogaster | reverse complement strand
AAAGATTTCCCTATGTGAGCAGAAGGTGAATTGCCTCATATAGTTTATAATTAAGAATTCCGTGTACAAGAGAAAATACAAAGAAAATGTCCTGTTTGAGCCTGTTTGTCTGACTTATGACTAAGGCATGTTCTGCTATTGTTGCCAACTATACCTATAAAACTACCCCCAGAGTTTTGAGTGAGTTAAGTAATTCTGGAGTACCAGAAAGACCATGAACTTTCTCCATCAAAATCCTCTGCCAGCCCTTGATGACCAGATATTTGGGGAGCAGAGTCTCATGTGTTTGCAAGGTGCTAGATTATTAAGTCATTCCTTGTTTTCTAATTGGTAAGAATATTCATAATATTGTGTTTTCTAAAGTTAGAAACAGTTGAACATATCAATTCCAGCTCTTTGCATATGATATAAAGTATTTTAAAAATTAGCCACATGTCAAAGAGGTATTTCTATGTTGTGATCCTGTTAGAGCTCATAAGAAAATGGGAGGTGTCAGTAAAGAAATATGTAGGAAAGAAACAGAACCTCTTATCCAGAGCACCTATGTGTTCTGGGTAAATGTTGAGCCTTGGCTTCAAGTCCAAGGCAATTCTATTCATGCATTTATTCTATTGACTTCTGCATTTCAAATAGTTTGCAGTTTTGAGAGCTTCTTTAAGTAATTTATGTTGCTTATTATCTATAGACATTCACATGTATGACGCAGAAGTCTATGCTGTTCTCATCCTATGAAGATTCTGTCTTTTCATGTTATCTAGTCATGAAAGGCCTTGGTGGCTTAGAATCACAACTCTTCTATACCTATTCACATAGATAATTTGTAAGGTGACACTTGCCATTTAGAATGAATTATTGCTTCAATGTTCTTAGATCAATCAGAGAATGCATGAGTCAACAGGGAACCCAACTAGGATTTTCAGACTCTCATATGAATGAATCCAAACAAAGGCTTGACCCTCCTTAGTGTGAAAAGTAAGTAATCCTTACCATCAAAGCCAAAAGTTTAAATGCCAGTTCTCTTAAATGTTTACAATTTCAACCTCTGTGAACAGAATGTATTCTTTGCCCAAGTCCACAAAATTAAAATTCCATGTAATCTAGCAAATAATGAGTAAAGAAAACATGAGTAAATGGCATGTTGTTGTGCACTTGTGTTGTCATTCTTTGTATGGTAAATTAGATAGTTATATAAGTTATAAATCTGAAGACTTACACCGATGATCTCTGTATGGAAGCCTAAAGAAAGACAATCCACCAGCTACAAAATAAGTTTAGGGCCAGAAAGTTGGATCTGTTGACTAAAGCGTTTTCCACCAGCCTAGGTAAATTCCTGGGCAGATTTACCTAGGTAGAAATACGGTAGAAAGAAAGAACTTATTCTCACAAATTGCCCTGTGACCTCCAATTACTTGTTAGCAGGTGAATATGTGTACACACGTGCACCAAAAATGCAATAAAATTGTTAAAAGTAAAACTTTAAAGAGAAATTCTAATACAATTATGTTTCTACAACATCAAAAAGTGAACTAATTAATACTACCCAAGAGCATTATTCAAATTCCTTTTTTCCTGCCTTTATTTCTCTTCTACATAGGTTCCCATAGTCTAATGTCTAAAACCAACTCCACGTTCTCAGTCATATCCCCTGACACACATTGGTACACACACACACATACTCAGTCACACCCACACACACAACTCTTGCCCTCTAATCTCAAAAGCTTTCCTGGTTTTCTTTTTCTTTCTCTGCCTGAGTCTTTATGATTCTATCTTTCCTCTAACTCAATATCAAGAATAATTCAGAAATCAGGCTATGGAGGAGCTAGATGAAGAATGTGGTAAAAATTTACATCCTTACATGGTATGGGTGAAATGTATCTCCTACAATTCGCGAGTTGGAAACCTAAACTATATTGCAAAGCAGTATTTGTAAAGCAGATCCTTTAACTGGTTAATAGTATGTTTAACGTAATTGTTCCAGGAGTGGGGTTTTGAGTGTGAATTTGTTCCCCTCCAATGCAGTCCTCTTTTACTCCCTCCCATTTCTTCTCCCCATGATATGACTCAGAATGAGGCCTTTGCCAAATGGTGGTACTTAAACTTTTCAAACCCTAGAGCAGTAAGCCAAATAAACAGCTCTTCTTTCTAAATCTCTCTATCTGTGGGACTTTGCTAACGCAGCAGAAAGCAGACTAAGCAATACTACACACAGCAAATAGAACTAGAAGCAAGTGACAGTGGGAAACTTTGGGGACTTTGGCTGCCTGTGGCAGGCAATCAAGATCCTCCTAACAAGTCAATCGGATGATCTAGATGGTTCAACAGTATTATTACTTCATGAGACTCACTATTGTCACTTCCCATATCACACCACAATGTGCCAAATTCCAAGGACCACGATCCAACCCTGAGCACCATACAAGCTTTACCCCAGAAAGGACAGAAAGCAAGGGGTACAGTCTGTCTGAGGGCAGTCCTTAAGCAAGGACTATCTTTTACATTTTTTAAGTGGTCAGAAAAATAGTCAAGAGAAAAGTGATATTTTATGACATACTGAAATTAAACTTCAAGTACAATTCGAATTTCTATAGCCATAAATAAGTCCTACTGGAGTCCAGCCACATGCGCTCTTTACTGCTCTGGTGCTCTGACTGCAAAGGTGAGTGAAGGCACAGGCGCCACGACTTGCAGAGCCTGAAATAGCTGCGATCTGGCCTTTTATAGAGAACGTTTGCTGACCCCAGCTTGTCTCCTGACACTCTCATCTCATTCAGTCCAGGAAGTTACACTAATGTCTGTTTAATATTTAGACAGCAAAAGGTCACTGGAGGGAGCTAACATGAACTTTTCCATCCAAGGGAAAAAAATAGGACACCACAGTATTACTGCCCTGAAAACTTCCAAGCCTCAAAGTGGCTAGGTACACAAAGAAAGCATGTATTTATAGGAGAAAAGTCAGCCCTGGGTGCTCTAGTTACTATTTTTGTCTTTATTAAAATAGAGTCAAAGACTTATAAAAATTGTGATATTTTTAATAGCAATTTTGTCAACAAGACCAGAAATAATGTGCATGAATGACTGTTTTCATTCTTTCTGGCTTCCTGATGTCCTTCTACTTCTTACTGAAGAGGCCTGTTGAAGAAAGGTTGCTTGTTGATCCTTCGCTGCTCATCCCTGAAATAATCACACAGAAACTATATTCTTTAAATCACTGCTTGGCCCATTAGCTCTAGCTTTTTATTGGCTAACTCTTATTTCTTAATTTAACCCATTTCCACCAAGCTAGTTTTTTATTCATTAACCCATTAAAAACAACACATAGGCAGCAGGACCTCCCACACCAGAGGCCCAGTAACTTCCTACTGAAGGATAGCTCCATCCTATTCTTAAGAGAGAAGTACTGCCTGAAAGGGTGGGATGAGAAACAGCCAACACAAAGTCGAGCACCATTTTCCCAGAAGAACAGTGATGAGTGCATCACAAAGTGACATTTTCCTCCAATACTGAAATCCTTCACTGTGTGCATCTCAAGTTGTAATACCTTACTCTGTTGTTCCTCTTTCCATGTCTTCTGACTTCTTCTGAGATGTAAATGTCCCCAGTCTGGTCCTTTCACATCAAGGTCATTCCCTGGGTATGCTCACCCTTGCTCTGGTCTCCTTATGTCACTTGAAATTGTTCCCTTACTCTGCCTTGGAGGTAAAACTGCTCTGAGGACATCAAGGTTACTGATGCAAAGGCCACCTTTTATTACCCTGGACTTAGAAGCAAAAGTAGAAGAAAAGGCACTAAGATTAAAGACATTTTCTTTTTTAAAAAAAAACATGCTATTCAGTTAATAGTCTTGTTTATACCAGCACAACAGACAGAAATGTATAGGAAAAACTGTCTTTTTTAAAAAAATAAAGATAAACACAAAATATATTGCTATTAATTAATTCAAGATGTCACTTGTGAATGGTAAGTACTTGTAGGGAGAAAACACGTGAAGTTATGATGTTAAAAAGAAAATGAAAAGAAAAATCTATAGTTTATAGGAGAGTTGAAGCCACTACCTTCACATAGAATCAATTTTATAATCATTGGAAGAGACACAGAAGAAACCAAAGAGTTCAGAGATGAAATGCAAAGGAGAACAAAAGGAGACAAGCTACTTGGTGAGGTGTAGCATTGTATGGAACAATCACTAAATTGCTCTCCAAGTCCCCAGTACAGACTCGTCCTTTCTCTAAAAAGTTTGGTCACTGGAACACATAAATATACCCCACACACACATGCATTCACACACACACACACATACACACACACACATACATACACACACACTCATACACGACCTAGCCATGCTACCTTTGCTCTGATTCTGCTAAATGAAACACAGATTGCTTTGTTGTACGATGGGTCAGAACAGTGGAAGTCAATCATGACCTGACACCAGTCACCCACTTCACTTTATACAAGGTCACAAACTCAGCTGACATTCAGAGACTGAAACTTGAAATCCCAGCTCAAAATCATGTGACTGCATTTGAAGATAGGACCTTTAATAGATGGGAAAGCTAAAATGACTTATGCATGGACCCTAATCCAACTTATCTAGTGTACATAGAAGAGAAAATCAAGCATTACAACATCTCATGGATTTGTACATTTGAGAAGATACATGTGGAGAAGATACAAAGGGGGCTTAGAAGAAACCAGCCTTGGGACATCTTGATCTTGAGTATCCAGCTTCTACAACAAGGGGACCCTAAATACATGTTGCTTCATCTCTCAGTCTAGTTATAGCAGCTTAAGCAGATTGGTAAAACTAATGACTAGAGAATAAGCTCCCAAAGCAAACCTTGATGTGACAAGCCCTGGAATGGTGTAGGAGGTCCTTTTATCTATGTGTTGCTTATATTGGTTAATTAGCAAAGAAACTGTTTGGCCTGATAGGGCTGAACATAGGTAGGCGGGGTAGACAGAACTGAATTCTGGGAGGAAAAAAAAACAGGGTCAGAGAGAGCTGCCATGGAGTCACCAGAGTCAGACATGCTGAATCTTTCCCGGTAAGCCATGACCTCGTGGTGACATACATATTATTAAAAATGGGTTAAATTAAGATGTGAGAGTTAGCCAATAAGAGGCTAGAGCTTATGGTCCGAGCAGTAATTTAATTAATACAGATTTCTGTGTAGTTATTTCTGGTATAAGCTAGTCAGGCGGTGGGACACAGCCTGCTGCTTCTCATACTACACTGGACTTGGCAACTTAGACTATCCCTGGCAGGAGGTGGGCATATACTCAGCATTTCCTTGACATATAGTGGAGTAGAGAGTGACCTATGGCTCATATAGGATGGAAGACCACCTCACTCTTACCATGCAGAGACCTGGTCAGAATCGGAGGAGACACAGGCATGCGTGTTTGCCATTTACTAAGAACCACACGGGGATTTCTTTATTATTAACCCTATTGTCATAGTAGTAAAAAGCTCAAATTCCTCCAAATCTCAGTCTGATCATAAAACAGAAGAGATCTGTTTGTCCTAGAGTGCTGGTGGAAAGGGGAATCTGTCAGTCAATGTCTGGAAGGACTGCAAAAAACACCTGGTGGCTGTCACTGAGCAATCATGGCTGTGTGTGTCTGACTGAATATGCATGAATTCTGGGTGTATATGGGCAACACCCCCCGAAGCACATAACATCATAACAGTACACATGCTTTGGAAATGAGTCAACACTCATGGGGCACAGGCCACGGGAAATCTCCATACCTCAAGGATCTTTTTAAAAAATATATGACTATGTTTACCATACCCAACTATGTTGCTCTATAACTTGTAATAATAAAAAAAATCACTTTCTATTTCATGGGTAATGATTCTCGTTTTTCCTCCCAGCCTTCAAAACATGACCCCAAGAAAATTTATGACACTTTGATTGCTTCAGTAACATATTCTGAAACATCCAGTTTGTGATTTCATCTCTTTTCAATTCCTAAATGACTAGCTAGCCCTTCTTCAGACTCTTGTATTTCTGCCATCTAAAAGGACTAAGTCTAACTTGGATTTTGGTAGCAGAGTGGGATTGAAGAAGATCGCTTGAGTTTAATTTTCTTCCCCACGACCCTGGATATTTCTGGGATGGGAGAGTTGGTTTCAATACTCTGAGATCAAGTTTCTTGATCTTTCAAAATTTTTATAATAATGCAACAACAACTATAAAAAAGATGGTCAGGCTTTTAACTGTAGCTCTTCCCTCCTTGGTCAGTTAGGACAAGCTAATTAATGAACACATAAGGCCTTCAAGGTCCTCATTAGAAAGGCTGTCAAACACATCGAATGCTTGGTCACTACACAAAGACGTCTGGCACAAGAAGCAAGAAAGAGATGAAATCCTCTCCCCGTCTGGCCACGTGGAACTCACCAGCTCTGGCAGATCCTAAAATGGGGTGGGTTTCACTCACTGAGAGCAAATGATGTCATATATACCTACACCTAACAAACATATACATCTATCTCTATGCAGCAGTATGTTGATTATCTACATCCTTGGTCCTGGCTGATTTTGTTCTTAATTTTAGTTTGAAGATTAGATAATGTAAAAGAAAGTTACACATCTAGTGTTATATCGTTATAAATGTCTTAAGTTGAAAATATCATCATGATTCATAAAATTCGAGTAAATCTAATATACTGAACCAATCACAGCTTATCCTTGCCTGCCTTACCATGCTTGGAACACTGGTAGCCTACAGACCAACCATCAAAGATACCAATTTTGCGTTGTATCTTGCACACCATCATGGATACCCTCTGCTGGGCATATTATACACAATGAGATGTGAAAAACAAACCTGCAACACAGCACAGAAAAATCCTATTTCTCCTTAGGATTGTGAAGATAAATGGCTTCACCACATAGGAGAAGAGCACACTTAATATCACCGACACGAGAAAAAGTCCAAAGGCATGAAGCAGTCACACCATAAAGGTCAAAAGATCATGAAGTGGGACCAGCCCCAGTTAAAAAACAGGTTTCTAGGGAAAATCTCTCTTACTCAGTTCAGCCTCTTCTCTGCTTCAGAAACAGAAATTAGAGACGCGCGAAACTAATCAGAATCCATTGTGGTGCATAAAAAGAAACAAGACACCATGAAAATAGCAGAAAGGACTGAGATTAGAAGCAGATAGCCTGAGGTTCAAATGTGAATTTCACATACTAACTCTACAGTCTCAGAAAAATGTTATTTGCGGTTTCAGAATGGGCAGAGTTCATAAAAGCTGATGTAGACAGAGCTCCGGGAGAAGGTCTACCTGTGTGTCAAGTACATTCCTACACAGTTGTGCCCCACTTTGTGATGACAGCAAAATCTTTTAGTGGAATTCTCTCCTCTCCATCTTTGCTGTCCATTCCCAACGTGACCCAGCTCTCCACCATTTCTGTCATGGAGGTTTCTGCAGCCTCTCAAGATGACCCCTACCTCTAGGCAACCCTCACTCACTTAAGTCCATTATGGAGTCTTAAGATAACGGCCACACCTACAGGAAGCCTGTTGAGGCTGATGTAGGGATTCTCTGAGCTTGGCTTGCAGGAGTTTAGCCCCACTAACTCAAAAGTCTACCTTACATCCACATCCCAGCTCGCCAGGGAGTATCTGCAATGTACTTCCCCTCATCTGTACAGACCTCCCAGCTTACACAGCAAATCTGTCTTCCATTGCACCTTTCAAGCATGTATTGTGCCACAAACATAGGCAAACATGTTTACGTCTTTCCGCAATGCCAGAATGTATTGAATAACGATGAACTTTCAAGCTATGGTAGTCTCCATATACCAATTTGCAAGATGCGCTTGCTTTCATTGACAACAGTAGCCAAGAAAATAGTTTCCTTTTCAATATTAATTACTAATATCAACTCTGAGATAATACATTACATGTCACACAATAAATAGATCTATATTGGTTATAGAGTGGCTATGAAGGGTTATGAGGCTACAGAAGAGGGTTGGATTGCACGAGTCTGAGAAGCACAAAGGCTAAATGAAATATACATAGTCTTCATTGATAAGGGAACCAACCCAGAATGGAGGCCCCGGAGAACTGCTGAGTCTGTTGGCTGGAGATTCAGAGTTGCACTGTGAAAACATGAGGAGGCAAAAGGCAGGATGAAGACCAGATGACTGAATGTTTGCATAAATGGATGGCAAATCTAAACTGGTAAACAAGAAGATAGGCAGTTCAAGGAAGTCACATCAAGAGAAGGGGCCAAGCTGAAGGCTCTGGGACAGTCAGGATTTCCCTGTCTGTCAATCCTTGATGTATATACTGGCTGTTAGATGAGAGCCAGAGGGGATGGTGGGCTAGGTTGGTGCTTAGGTGTACACCTGCCTCACACTGCACCTGGAGCTGGGGTCAAGGAGCTATGTCCTGTCTTTGCCTTGTGTAGCCAATAAGTTCTCAGGCTTAGCTTTCTATGATTTAATAGGCATCTAATGTCCCAATTCAGCCTGATAAATTTACATGTTGTCACTCTTTCTATTCCCAGGAACAAACCATTTGTGAGTCTGTCCTGTGAGGATAATTCCAGACAAATAATGCCACTTTAATGTCCACCCAAGTAGGGAGACACCTTCTATCCTGGAACTGGAGACAACTGTTGCCTGCAAAACAGAGTCTCTCTGGCAAAGCATAGTCTAAGAAAAGTCAGTTTTACACAATATGGAGTAACTTGGAACAAGGCACAGTACGACCTCAATGGCTCCCTCTAAGTATTGCCCTGCATCAGCTTTGTGTCCTGGGCTCATTATGCCCACCCTATATAATTTTTCTTAGATGTACAGTTAGTAACTAAGGTCCAGACTTGAACCTTAAATGCCTGCCTCCAATTCTAGCCCTTTCTTCTGTTGTCATGCCATTTGGCCTTTTTTTACTCATCATACTGGATTCTAATCAGTTTTATGAGGTTGAACTGAACAAGACCATTCTTTCCGAGAAACCTAGTTTTTAACCTCCAATATCTAACCTATCTCACACTACTGGAATTGTTGAATTTTTCTTTTTTCTCTTTTACTAGGCAGTGTGGAGACTATGTAGGAGTTGTGGCGCTCATTTAACCCCAGTCCTAGTACCTAGCAGACACACATTATACTTACTCTCTAGGTAGAAGTTGGGGGCAATGCATCCTTTGTGGTCACAGAGGCACCAGATGAAAAGGTGTTAGGTTAGTGTGAGAAGTGGTCCTTCTACTGAAGTGAGTCAGAGGTGCAAATTTCCATCGCCATACTGACAGTTAAAGCTGTTCATCCTGTTAAAATGGATGATCATATCTTAAACATCTTCAAATGTTGTAAACATCTATTACAAAATAGAATTTCCAAAATTATTGGCAACTGTTTTGGAATCCTGAATAAAATTCTATAGCCCATAAATAAAGACGTAGATTCAAGGACTAACTATAACTATGGTGTGGAAGGATATGAAGAAAACGGAAGAGGTTTTAATGGGGAAACAAAGTAAGAAAACCTAGAAGGCTTTCTCTGATGCTCCAATGACCTAAGGCAAAGGTGGGGGGTTATAACGCCTGCTGTAGAGACCTCCTCCATCCACCCCATGAGGTCCTTCCATCACTGTGACACAGGCTGTGCTTGTGAGTCACCAGCCAAAGTCTGACACGTACCTCTGGCTACCTGACTCCGCTCTCATCTTCCTGTCTACTGGGCTCCTGTACTCCCTCTTAAACAACAAACCAGATTCTGATTCACTTAACAAACAGTACCTCTGATTTTAATTCATTAATCGGAGCCGAGGCAAAGTTGAGCCCCACGTTTACCTTCAGCTCTTCGTGGTCAATTCACCATCCGCTGGCAAGAATCATGAGTGTTTGAAGAATCAAACATCCACCGTCTCTCATTCCCATCACTCTGATGGTTGCCTTGGCTTCCCTGCCGATTCTCATCAAGTCTGCTAAAGCTCTGTGTTTCATCTCCTGCCTGCAGCCCCACTGAAGAGAGCCTTGGGGTACGATGCCAACAACTTCAATCAGCTTTCTTCTCCTTCTGGGGTACAGTAACAATCACAAAGAGAATAATGGCATCGTTCCACAGGAAACCTTTTCGCCTGTGAGTATTCACAATCACATCAGCTTGAGCGGCTGAGAACCCTGGAGATTGGCCATAGTTTAGATAAAATTTAGTGGGGCAGTGGGGGGGGAGGACTGGAGGAAAACATCTTCATTTAAACATACAAAGAGCTGCATTTCAGTTCTTTCCAATTAGCAATTTCAATATTATTAAAATCTGTTGACAAAAATGTAACAGATGCTCCATTTTCCTTGAAGCTAACTAATCAGGTTTTTTTTAACCTCTACAAAATTTGGAGAAACTGGATCTTTGATAATCAAATGGTTTTCTCCTACACATATTCTCCATATGTTTGAAACAATATGTGTGTCAATATTCAAGAAGGATAATTAGCCTTGGAGCTCTCTGCATCTTCTTTTCCGAGTCTTCTGACTCCAGATGGGTGGAAAGTTTCACGGACATCAACAGTGAGACTAAGCACCTGAGGGAAACAACAGGCTCTTTATGTCAGGGACAGTCCATCGCTGTTGCTATCTGATTAGAAAATTATAATAAGCCTAATAAGATAATCTGACCCATTTTCAACCTAAAAAGGATTGTTTGTGAGGGTGATGGTCTTTCTATTTCCCTTTATTTTAGAAAAAAAATCAAATAAATATAGAATATAGTGAACCGTCAATTATCTATTATGCAGTTTTAATACAAGATCAAATTCTAAACTTTCTTGCTTCATATGCAGCCTTAACCACTTTCCTTGTTTTCAGATGTTATTGCCTCGTGTGTAAGTATTTCATTGTGGGTCATTGAATAAAAGGATTACTTATGTAAACACCAGAGAAACCGTTCTATTACATCCCACAAATATGACACCAATTCTTAATGCCAGTATATAAATTCCACTGATTATCTCTAATTGGGGGGTTTCTTTGAATCAGAAGACAAATGAGCTTTATAGATTGAATGTGAGTATAATAAACTATGCCAAAGCCTCTTTTATTTACTCAAAGCATTTATCTCTTTCTCATGTCACATTAGAACTGCTCTGGTCCCACTGGGCATGCTCAGTGGGCAACTGCCTCCAGGGCTGTGCTGTTCTCAGGGTAGATAGAGGATCAGTGAGATGGGACAACCACACAAAGGCACCAGGGACTTCTGCTTAGACTGAATATATTAGCTTGACCTCAATGACCAGAATAAATCAATGGTCATAGCCACATTCAGTATGGCTTCCATACCAATGCCAGTGACTTTTGTTTCCTTGAAGGTAGGGAAAGGGAGCTGTATGTGCTCCATTGAAGGTGATGTGATCTAATCAATGAAAATGTCACTGAACAGAGAGGACTCATTCATCCTGATAGGAGACCGACACCATCAGTCTTGCACAATTCACCTTTGCAAAAACCAAAACATCAAACTGATTCTGAATTCTAGATCGCTCTACCCCTAACACTAATAAGGCGCCTCAGCACTCCCAGCCCTCATTCCTCTGACCTTGAATCACATTGCTGGAGTTTCAAAGGAGGTCAGCAGGCATTAAGTAAATGAGCATGGGGCAAGAGACCAGAGAGTCAGTGACCAGAAAAAAAAGTTAGTGTTGACTTCAAATTCAAAAGGTCCTATGAACACTACTGGGTTAAGCCAAGTTAGCAGTTATGTTGAAACAGGTCTGCCCATGCACCATGTGTGTCAGTCTCACGGCTGCCCTCTAACCTCTGTATTCACGTACACAGAAACATGTATCCACACACATGCAAACCCACCTATCCTCCCCCAGCACACGCCAACTCTCCCAGGTTATTCTAGCAGAGTCTTGATCTTGTGTTCTTCTGCCCATGTAGCTGAGGATTGCTATGCCACATCTCTAGTCATAAACTCAAAGCTTTACACCATCCCAGTGGCTTCACTGTTGCTTCCCAAACCCACTGATCACCAAAATGAACAAGAGTCATCTGAAAAAGGCTGTTTCTGAGCTTCATCCCTGAACATCATGACCTAACAGGAAGCTGGTGGGAGCTGGTGGGAGCTGGTGGGACCTGGTGGAATGATCCCTGGGAACTTTTGCTTGATTCGGAGTTCCAGCTTTGTATTGTTTGTTCACTTTTGTTGTTGTTGTTGTTGTTTTCCCCCAGAGTTTTTTAGGTGATTATCATGAGCAACAGGTTTCAGAGCAACAGGTTGCCTCACCCCCAATAGGGTTCATTTTTCACCTTGTGGAGATGTAACTCTATTTTTGGAAATGTCCAGCTTTAGAGTTTGGGACCTAGAGACTAGGTTCACACGATGCTTCAGTTATAAAATCTCTAAGTGTTGTTCTCCTGAAGAGCTTTGCCCCTAGTGAACACTTCAGGATGAGGCATCACAATGACCGGATAAAGTCGAAAACCTGTGACTTTGGACAAATAGAGGGGAAAAACATAGCAGCAAAGAAATATGATGACCCCTTCCTCCCATTATCTTTTCCTATTGGAGACTTATATAACTACTAAACTCTCCTGCATCAGAAGACAGTTGTCCCAGGAGCTTATTTTATGGGGAGTGAGAGTCTTGGCCCACAGAGTAACAGCCACAACACCAACACTTACAGTGGAGTGGTCCAAGAGATGGGAACCAAGACCACAAGTGTCTCATTCAGTCTACAGGGTCAGGGGTTATGGCCCCAAGCAACTGATACTTGAAATGGCTTTTAGCATACACAGGACTCAGCTTGGTGGAGGGGCAGCAATAGAACTTACCTGATGGGAATGTGGTAAAGATGAAATTGTTCATTGAACATGGAGGGTGACGCCGTGGATGCTAGAGTTGTGTATCATGTCTATTGTATGATATTGGAACTAGTGGGGAAAGAGGCAACTATGTTATTCAGACATCATGTAAATGAGGGCCTTAAATGATCTTTCTTTCTTTTGAAGTTGATGCTATGGAAGACAGAAGCAAACATTTTGGCATCTGGCACAAACAGCAGGATGCTGTGGTCTATACAGTTTTGAAAGTTTAAATGTTGTCTTCTACCAGATGCCACATTGGTCTGAAAGTTCAAGCCCAGTCCATGGAATGAGAATGTATTTGATATGCCTATGATCTCCTCGGCCTGAAGAATTCGAGTTGGTGTCGGTGAGAACTTGGAGCTAGGGCCTTTTCCTGCCCTGTCCAGGGGGAGGGGGGAGGAGAGAGGAGGCGACGGCTATTTGTGCACAGGCAGCAATTATGCTCTGAAACCCAGGACCTGACAGTCGTGCTTCTTGGGCAATCAACACTGCTTCCTGAGCTGGCTGCTTAATGTCTCCGAGGTGATGGGACCTGAAGGGAGCATGCGAACAGGTGGTAATTATGACTGACACGGTGTCGGCTTGTGCAGACATGCAGGCCTGGAACAAAACACTGCAGTTAGCTAACAAGAACTCGGGAAGGCTTTCTGCTGGCACTGTGTCTCTTTGCCTGACACTTCTGAAGCAGGAGGGAGGGCGGGAGGCACTGTCAGCCCGGGTATTCGAGGGGATAATAGGCCACCTGAGTTGAAGGGAGCAGCTTCACATTTGTTCCTGTAGCTGCGATTAGGTCAGTCACTGCTTCCGTGTTGATCTGTGTGAGGTGCTTTCTGCTGGCATGGTTTTTTCCTTTGGAAAATGTTTTTCTTTTTTTTTTTTTAGACTCTTATTTCCAATGCATGCAGTATTCATGCACACCCAGTGTTTTGAGCAGTTCTCAGACTGGCCCCATATTTCTTCTTATCGTGGCTCATGCTATATACAAAGATGTTTCAACACACAGACTTTATCTCCCTCTGTTCAGAAGGGCTTGCAGATAGACCACCGCATCCCTTCCTGAAGATAAGGGAAAGAAGCACCTGGGTGTGTTCCCCCCATCCGAATGGCATACCCTGAAATCCGCTGAATGCTAGATTTGAAAAATAGAGCGACAAGTTTGACACCATCAACTGCGTGTAACTGGAGACATCTATCAAATTCCTTCCACATTTCTGGTTTCCTGCAAAAACACTTCTCTGATTTCCAGTGGCAGCTAATCCGACTGGCCAGACTTGGAGCTGGGTGTCTGGACGTCAGTTTGAGCCCCAGAGCGCAGCTGCGGCTCAGCCTTTAGCCACACTAGATGCTGAAGAAAACAGCCTTCATTTCCTCCTTAAAGAAGTTGAGTGGGTACATTCCACCCACGAGGCAATGCACCAAGCAGCTGCTTAGAAGATCCTTGTATATGTCCTTGGGTTTGGACATTCTTTTAGTTCCTTTTTGACATCGCTGCAGTCCTACATTAGGAGGAAAGCTGTGGGAGGTCCTTCTCTATAGGTGCTGCCTTTATTGGTTGATGAATAAAGCTGTTTTGGTGAATGGCTTAGCAGAGCAAAGTCAGGCAGGAAATCTGAACAGAGAGAGATAGAGAGAGAAGGCAGAGTCAAGCAGATGCCAGGGATCA
>NC_022034.1:13117614-13129109 GCF_000317375.1 Microtus ochrogaster | reverse complement strand
CCTGGATGGAGGTGGGCGGTCCTTGGACTTCCCACAGATCAGGGAACCCTGATTGCTCTTTGGGATGATGAGGGAGGGGAACTTGATCGGGGGAGGGGGAGGGAAATGGGAGGCGGTGGCTGGGAGGAGGCAGAAATCTTGAATAAATAAATAAAAAAAATTAAAAAAAGAAAATGAGGTAATACCACAGCCTCTTGGCAATACATATATTAATAAAAAAGGGTTGATTTAATATTCCATACAGGGTTTCCTAGTAAAAACAAACTAGGAATATGCCTGAGCCATTGGTCAAACAGTGTTGTAATTAATATTGTTTTATGTGATTATTCAGGTCTGGGTGGCCGGAAAATAAAAGTGCAGTCTCCATTTACAGAGCAATCCATTAAAACTGTACTTGAGATAGTTAGCTTGTTTTCCAAAACTTAAAGGATAATATAGATTCACTAGAAGAGTGCATGTCTGGCATGCACGAAGTCCCAGGTTCCATCCCTAAGACCATATAAACAGGGCATGGTGGCTCTGGTCTGTAATACCAGCACTTGGAGGATCAGAACTTTGAGATCATCCTCAACTAAATAATAAGTTTGAGGCAATCCTGGACTACATGAGACCCTGTATGGAACAAACTAAAAGCCAAAACAGCAGATAGGACTTCTGTCAATGTCAATGGTTCTGTGGGGGTCATAGTAACCAAGGGGTCATGCTAACCTGTGGATTGTGAATAACTTGTAGATTCAGCCAAGTGAAACTTCAACTTCTTACCTTGAACTGTCAAGTGATGACTTTGGTTTCTGCACACCATCCATGGGATTCTTGTTTTCTTATGTGGCCATTTTCTTTGAGTCACTCCCTTATCCCTGTCTGTCATTTCTTTCAAATATTTTTCCTTCCTACCCACCCACTTCAAACCCTTTCTCTAATACTTTGTTTTATTCTCTCAATGCAAACTCATTTTCTACGTTTTATCACTTGTATGAAGATAATCCCCAATTTTCCCACTTGTACCCGACAGGCAGACAGGTCTTGATTGCACATGTTCCCTTGATCTCAGATAACATGTTTCCAGAAAATTCCTCTCAAGTCTTCCAATTATCATTCCGAACTGAAAGTCATTCTTCCACGGCGCCCACTGTTTTCTCAAAGCCTAAAAACATACAACCACTGGAATTAACTTCAGTTCTCTCTGAAATCTTACTCCTTCCCTTTTTCTCCTTTCTAGAAGTTTCAGAAATCTACAGCTGAGAGGAGTGTGGGATTGAGATAGGAAATCCCCATCCAGATAGAGTCAGTTTTCAAAGAACGGCCCAACCTTAACCCCTGCAGAACTGGGGTCTATCTGTCCCCAATCAGGAATATGCCCCCTGTCCTGTCAGGGCTGGGGGTCAAGAGGAGGTGAACTGTTGTTGTCCAAGACCTGAAGAAAACGTTCTACTGCACTGCAAATATTCAGTCAGGGAATTATTACTGGAATTGCATCCACAGAGGCTCATGGGGAAAAGCATAAGGAAATACCTAGAAAAGGCAAAAAGCAACCTTTCTCATCCTTGCCACAAATCCCTTAGACTTCTAAAAAGACACATCTTACTAGGATAACCTCAGGAGTTCTTGGAAACAGTCCATTTAGGTGAAGCTGGACACTGTAGAACTCACCACGTCTTTTCTTTCACCATGTCATTATCTGCAGATGACATGAAGCCACATTTTGTGTAGTGTTCTCACTGGAGACACTAATTTCTGATGGAAGTTACCCATGTCTCCTCTCCCATAATCCTCAAAGAAGCTCTTTGTTCCTACTAGCCCTAAAGGAAATAGCCATCTCATTCTGTGTCACATTCAAACAATGATGTTGGGCAAGATACACTGTGGGTTGGCTCCCTCCCCTTGGCCCCTCATTTTATCTGGAGTCAGGCTTGACCGTGCTACTGTACGATACTTATCCACAGGTACACATAGCCCACATTTTGCATCTCCATCTAGCACATACCTACCTGTCCTTCTGGAGTACCCCCAACCCTTAGAGGACTTGGTGTGTTCCATACTACTTTTCTCCAAACTCTACCTGCCAGGTAGCTTTAGAGAGAGGTACAGTGTCTTCTTCACTGTCAGGATTGAGGAGGACATGTCACATTCAGGACACAGTCATTGCACATGACTCCTAATTGGGACACACATGTCACAATGTCATCAGCTGCAAATAAATGAAAGTGCAAACCCTCATAGCCAGTACTCAATCATGTAAGATGATGTCTAGTTCAACCTGATCAGACCTATCTGATTAGCATATCAGATACAGAGTTTATTATTCCAAGTAACTTGGGTAGGACTAGATCATAGTTCTTATTAAAGTCCTACTTATTAAAACCAGACCTACACATTCACCTCCAGAAATGGTCCTCACAATACAGGTGCTTATCTTTCGTTGTTGAGATGAATCTAGTATAAGCTGACCAAGCATTCAAACTGGTATCTTTCACAATCTCTACCTCCCCACAGGTGCTCAGAATTGCCAGGAAAGACTTAACCAATTCAAGAATTCAAAGGATTTGAACAGACTTATTTTTTTTCAGAATACTTCATTAAGTTCAGTATTCAAAAATAGAAATTTGCAAGGATATATTTTAAGGTCAAATCTCTTAGTATCAGGATTCTGAGCTCAACCTTGTGGTCTATAAGCAAGAATGCACAAATAATTGACATAGAGGTAGACCTGATACCATTAACATTAGATATGTGAGACCGATGTCCCTACTTGTTTTCTCATTTGATGAGTTGGAGATATACAAAAAGTGGGCCAGAACAGAACACTGTAGGTAAGGCACCAGAAGGTAATTATAAGTCTTATATTTCAAGTTAGTAAGGAGAAAGAGTGAGTAACAGCAAAAGTTTAAGTGCTTTGACATCTGAGCTTCCAATCATGTCTTAAATGCATGGCTAGTGAGATGGCTCAGCAGTCAGGGCACTTGCTGCCAAGAGTGGTGACCTAAATTTGATACCTTAGACACGCATGATACACGCTGAGACCTGACTCCTAAAAGTTTCCTTCTAACCTCAACATGTGTGCCATGTGCACACAAAGAGAGGCAATGCAAAATTTTAAGAGAGAAATATATTAAATATACTAAATTCTATACAACTGAATCCCAGAAAAGACTTTACAGTAACATCATGACTCATGAACACTCATTGCCAATTCACATGAGAATGCAGAAGTGGCATTCCCAATGAGCCCAGGACCTTCTGCGCTGGCCCAAACATTCCCTAGATGAATTTGGCACCCCTACCATCTCCCTTCAGCTGGAAATCCACCAGCTCACTGTATTGTCTATGTCTCCACGTGACATGGTTCCCATTTTGCAAGAGAAGACTCTGAGAGCACAAGTGACGTGTTGTAAGGAAGTTTCTTTCTCATTTTTTTCAACTCAAAGACTCAAATATAAATAATGACTCTGAGAAATTCCCTGTAAAGCAGAGATGAGGGGGAAAGTCAGTCTACACGATTCCATTGTCTAAGTAGCCTAGGCATTACCCTCATCGGGACAAAGTCACCAATTCTGTTTCCTTAGTACTAATGGAGAAACTATATCCATGGTTGTGGATGGAGAGTGGACCCGCAGTGCTAGCAAGCACATTCCTTCCTTTTAACACGCACCAAGGGAACAAGTATGCATGGATCACCAGCATATCGATTAATGACAGAACATCTTCTTAGAAATGCATGGCGAGGTGATGTTACTGTGTGAACACCATGGCGTGTGTATGAAGATTGACTGCTATACTGTCAACATGTAACATGTTGGCGGAGCCTGCTCCTTCATTCCTGGCCACCCAGATACTAAATAATCACACAGAAACTATTAATTACAATACTCCTTGGCCTATTAGCTTAGGCATATTCCTGGCTAACTCTTATGTCCTAAATTAACCCATTTATATTAATCTGTGTACCCCCATGTGGTTGTGGCCTACCGGTAAGGTTCTGTCCAGCATGTGTCTCCTGAAGTGGCTACATGGCATCTCTCTGACTCTGTCTTCTCTTATCCTCCATCTCTGCTTGGAATTCCCGTCTTGCTCTATTCTGCTCTGTCATAGGACCAAGGAGCTTCTTTATTTATTAACCAATAAAAGCAACACATATACAGGACTTCCCATACCATAGGTACTTATATCTACTATTGTGTATATGCTCTTACACTTACCAAGCATTCATTGCATGGCAAATAACTGCACATACACAATATTGTGTATGGATGCTACTGTGTACATATGCATGACTACACACATGCACATGACAGTACATAGAAACATGACTAGATAAATGCATATAACACATGACACTGCAAATGCACATGACAGCATACATATACATGACTGTATACATACATATATACACACAACAGTATCCATGCATAAGAGCATATAGATGCACATTCAAAAATGTACATGCATACATACACATTGAAAACACTGTATACATGCATAAAACTGTGTGCATTCACTTGACAGTATACATGCACATGACTGTATATACATATGACACAAGAAAGCATAATGCACATGATTATATACATATACTTGACAGTGTACAAGCACATGGCTGTTTATCCACATGCCACATGGCATCATACATATGCACATGAGCATATACACATATGTGAGTACTCCGTTGGCTTACTTCTGCATACACCAACGGTCCTCTGCACACCTTCACAATAGAACAACTTAGGAAGATCTTTAACAATACCCTTGTTCGGACTGAAGATCCTTTTCGGGGAAACTCGTTAGGAATAGGACTTGGACATTCACACATACCAAAGTGGTTCTAACACATAGCCAAGATGGGTTCCAATTGACGCTTGCTGCTGACTGTCTAATACACGGCCAGTAGATACATATGGCCATGAAATACTCAGAATGTGACTGGTTCTAAGAGAAAATGCATACAGACATAACAAATTCTCTAGACCATAAATATCTGACATAAGAATACAAAGTATCTCATTAATTTTTTAGGTATTCGGTAATACACTGATAATATTTTGAGTAGATTAGTAATAATATTTATTTTAATATACTATTAACTCTAGCAGCATACTACTATAATGATGTATACTCTAATGTATATTTAAGTATACTCTAATAATAATGATAAATTGTTGTAAATTAAATACATTTTAGCCTTTGGCTAAGATCAAGTGCAAAATATTTTAGATATTTTGAATAAAATGTGTTATCATAACTTATGTCTCTTCTGGGGGTAGACAGCTGTCCGTGTGTGCTTACATAGATGGGTAAGTATTTGGGGAAACCAGAGGTCAATATCAGGTATCTTCCTCCATTGCTCCTTACCTTATTTATTTTTTTTTTTTTGAGGCAGGGCTTCTCACTGAGGCTGGAGCCACCCCCAGGGAACCTTCTGTCTCCTTCAGCCCAGCACTGGGGCTATCTGCATGTTTTACCACACCAGGCTTTTTGTGTGGGAGCTTGGGATATGAACCCAGTTCCTCAGGATTTCATGGCAGACATTTTACCCACTGAGCCATTTTTAGTGGTTGTTTGTTTTAACTTTTATATGAGCTAATAGAAAAATTCAAACTATCTATGCACCTTATGGTCAATTTTTACTAGTCATGACTGCTGCAGATCAATTCTGGTTTGGTTGGTTCATTTAATTTTTAGTCTCTATTCTTTTTTAGATAAAGTCTCAGTAGGTAGCTCAGGCTGACTTCACACTTGCAAACCTCTTACTTCTGTTCCCCACGTGGTAGGATGACAGGTATCACTTCATCTTCTCTCCAGGTGCATGGTTCATGAATCATAGCATCTTAATGTCTGCATCCCCATATTTGCAGATTCAACTTCAGGAGCAATGAAACTATTTTAGAAGACTGAGTCTGCACTGAACAGGCACACCACTCTCTCTTGCCCTTACTCTAGCTGTTCACAGAGCATCTGCATGGTATGAACTTGAGGTGCTCTGAAGCATCCTGGGGCTGTTCAGAGAGTCCCCACAAATCTGGGCCATTTTATTAAAGGGACTTGTGCACCCGTACATCTGTGTGTTTATGGAGTGGAAGAGGAAGCCGGGGTCCAGTGCTCCCATGAGTTCTGAAGGGGGATATTGTGGAGTCCTACAAGCCCTGTAGGTGACACCGGCATGTGTTGACCCTAAGGACTACTGGGCCACACAGCCTGTCAAATTTGCATTCCTTCTAAATTGTGACTTCCTATGGGTTTGCAATGTCCATAATTTGAGATCAAAATATCTGGTATCTCTTTCTATACCTTCTGAGGACACTGACGTGAAAAGAACAGTGTCTGAGGATACCCGTTTACTGGTAGACACATGGGGTACTTTCACTGAACTAAAAGAATAAAAGAAATATAATTATATTTTAAGCTAAACATTAAACTTGATGTTTTTTGAATTTCTGCTCATACTTTTTGTGTTTATCATCTAAATTTTGTTTAGACTCTGTTAAATATCCAACAACTCAGTGATCACTAGAAAGTGAAATTCTATCCAGTGACATTTGCATGGCAGGGGGTAACAGTAACCAGAATGTGCCTTGTCTTGTTCTAAAGCCAATGCCGCCTGCCCCTGACTTCTGTGTACATTCTCCTCCACAGAGCTGCACTCGGGGACTCCTCCTGATTTCCCTGAGCTCTGTTAAATCTTTTCTGTTAACTCCTTGGTCATGTCTTTCAAAAAAAAAAATATGGACAGAGAAAATTACTGAAGGTCAAACCATTTCCTCATCATGCTTCAACCTCATTTGCCTGAAAGGAGATTAAATGCTCAAAAATAAGCTTAAATTGTAGAGGTGGGATGTTAAACACCAACATTCAGCAAATTGCCAAGAGCTGTGTCCTGAAAATTCTTAGGGCTCACAGGATGCCTAAATGCCAAGCCCTCTGCTGGTCATGAAGTGATTTCAGCTTCTGGGCACTCTGGCGCTCTGGTGGAGCACGCTGGCAGCTGGAGGTGGCCACCACTGCAGAAAGAAGGCACTGCGGATAACAGATGAAATTTTCCTAGGATAACGAGGAAATGTAAGTCATCACTAACCCCTAATGTTGCTTAGATCATACTGTCTGGAATATCTGTATATGAAAATTAATATTCAGAAAACATTAAATGTATATTTGGGGAGGGTTCTACATCATAAGCAGGCAATAGAGTGGCAGAAATAGACCTGATTGGATATTCATCCTGAGGGAAACCCTGCTCACTGCCATTCTTAACAAAGTCTATGCACATAGTGACTACACAGACAGCAGGGCCCAAAAATCCAGCTTTGCTTCTATGCTAGAATCTTGCACAGAATTAGCTAAACAGTACAGAATAGGAATTAAACACGTAGTCTCCTCTGTGTCATGGCTCTAACATGCCGCTGTGCTGTGTGTAAGCTGCAGGGGGCTCTTTGGCCTTCCCTGAATATGGCTTCCTCACTTGCTGCCTGCATATCGGGGAGCTGTGGATGGGACAAGCAGAGAAGATGTGTTGATCTGGTACCCAGTAGATGGGAAACAATCAATGTATACATATGATTTCAATGGCTATTCCTGTCCACCAGGTAAGCTCACCGACAGGTCTAAGTGTGCAGCCTTGCACGGCCAGCCTGCATGACGGGATGCACACATCACTGCTAATGTTACTTTCACCCTCTTGACACATCTGAAGGTAGCCCTACCCTCTGCCTTTTACAGGTGGCTAAGAGAGTTCTTAAGACACTGAACAACATGCTCACTGTCACACAGGTTAAAAAAGAGCCAGGGTTTCTACCTCAAATTTGGTTGGCTCTAAAATTTAGTCTTTCTGTACCGTACAATCTACTTGAAATTCATAGCCTTGAGAGAGAGAGAAAGGAAAAAAAAATCCCACTATCGCTTTCTGGGGATGGGGGGGGGAATCATTTTCAGCTTTATAGATAGAAAGTTTAATTTTAGAATGAATAAGTAGAAACGCATTCTGTACAGGAATTAGTAAAGGTTTTTATTTGCCGTCTCTGAGATGCACAGCCCCATAGCTCTGGGCTGATACTGGGCTCCATCTAAGAGCAGAAGGGTAAGCGTTCTTAAGATGTGGTGTGTCAGAACAGATGCCCAGCTGCATATACATTTCGTTTTTAACAAATAGTTCTTCATAACTATAGGATTCTTCTATATTTATTAAAAAAATCTGGCACATGCGAAAATATCAAATTGTGCTACTCCACCTCCATATGTGCCCGTTATCTATAAATATAGAAATGCAATAATTATCGCTAGAGCTGCTACTTGTTAAATTTTCAAAAAACAGATAAATTATGAATATGGATATGAAGAAATATCTTAAGGACTTTAAACAGCTCTAGAGTCACTGCCTCCCTGATTCAGATGTGACCTGAGGGCCATCTCCTCCAGGGATAGGATGTGGCTCCACTCTGCCAAGCGGCTTCCAAGCCTTCACTTAAACTAAACATCACTAATGATGGCATGTACGCTTGCTAGGAAGACATTTATCTGCTGCTAATCGCCTTTCCTGTTGGCAATACCTTCCCTGTGGCTGTTCAAAGTCTGCTAACACCAAGGCTACCTTGTCAGGATCCACTGCCACGTGTAGGGTCCTCTGCTTGCAGCCTCCCACCATTCCTTATCTCATGGAATCACCGATGCAGCCATGCAAAATATATGCGTGTTCACATAAGACATTAAGCAAGGTGCCGATCATGGCAGAGTTCATGCATAGGCCAGTCTGCCTGTCACTAAGTCTGTGTCCCTTGCCCTGCACAGTACGGCTTGCTGATGAAAAGTCACAGGTGGCAGTGGTGCCACGGGGTGGCACAGGACCTCCTCAGTTCATATCATAGGCACCTTAGGTGTCTCTGTGAGTAGTGTCTCCTTCAGGACACCTATTCCTGTCTTCCTAGTTTGTGCAAATGTTTTGTCACTTCTCCCAGGGCACTCCTCTTTCTAAGGTGGTAAGGTCAGCTTTCAACCACGATGGCAATAAGCAAATGTGACAAGGGCTGCCCTGAGCAGGGGGAAAGAGACGGCCTCTTCCTGTTATCTCTCTGCATATTTTCCTTCTGTCATGGAAGAATTTAATACAAAGTAACCATCAACCACCATCTCTAAAGTCCTGAACCCCGAGTTCATCCTGTGTTACACACTCCAATGGATATCTCCTTCATGTGAGCATGAAGATCTGAGTTCAGAACCCCAGCAGTCTCCCCAAAAACAGATAGAGCAGCGTGTATTCCTGTCACCTCTAAGGAAGCAGAGGCAGGAGGACATCTAGGTTTGCTAGCCAGCCTTACCAAATCAGTACAATTGTCCTCGCCAGAAGATGACACCATCTGGTGGCAAACTCTGACATCCTGTGTATATCCACATGAACATCCATGTGCATACATACATTAAAGCATATGCATAAGTCACCGATTATCTGCCTTCCTCCTTGTCTTTAGCATTTTGCCTCCAATGGTACCTGTCTGAGGACAATTATAATCCTTCCTGGGAACTTTGTTCATGGAGGGAAGAGAATCTTTTTTCTATACATTAACTGTAAGTGTGAGTCATGATTAGAGGCAGAATTCCTCTTTTTTAGAGAATTGAGCAGAATCGGAAATGGAATCAGGTGACCAAGACAGTAAAGATGAAGTCAGAGACATCCACGATTTGCTCACAAGAGCCTAAACCTCCATCCTGTATGTCTAAACTATGAAGGTTCAAATGCAGATAGTTGACCTATGCTATAATCTCCAAGCTCCACCCACAATTCTTCCCTGGCTGTTTCCACCTTTGAAATACCTTTAAGATTGTATAACATAATGGAAAAATGACAACGCAATTCACAACTATAAAATATTGTGTTGACTAGTAGTGAGAGGGGTCGGGGGAGTTTAAAACCTCAAGATGTTTGGAGCTCATGGTATGGATGACGAGTCTGTGCAAGGGAGCTGGCTACCATCACTCCCCTGACTGCATGTCTAAACTCTTTGTTATTTTTAAATAATGAATGTGAAGAATTAAAATGCTCCCAGGTATCCATTGAAATGATCCGTTTTTTTTTCCTTATTCTTCAATAAACGAAAGTGCTATTTTCTTTATTTATGTCAGACAAGTGCTGATTTAGATGTTGTGTAAAACCTGGAAAGAGGGGAGGGAGTATTGGAAGTGGGGTTGGTAGAAGCGGAAGGAATAACCAAAGAGGAATTTGGCAGATTAGGAAACCCGCAGCGGCAACTTTCCCTAGATGCTCTCCACACAGAGGTGAGAGCGAATCATCTTTGTGGGGTCATGAGCAGAGGTAAGGGTCACCTGACCGCTCACCTGGGTGGTCAGGACAGTGCCTATGCAAGGACTGCTGTACACGAGTGATGACGGGAACCAAAGAGCACTTGCAGGAGAAGGTATGCAAGGACTGCTGTACACGAGTGATGACGGGAACCAAAGAGCACTTGCAGGAGAAGGTATGCAAGGACTGCTGTACACGAGTGATGACGGGAACCAAAGAGCACTTGCAGGAGAAGGCGCAAGAATCAGTTCTCACTGAGCGCTACTTCCAATCCCTTCCTACTTTATTTCTGCTTCTGACAATTCATTTTAAAAGATAAAAAAAAATAAATAAAATCTCCATTTGTAGGGGTCCTTAAGGCCTCCCCCTTCCATGAGGAACTATTGGCAGTTACGGGTTGTTGGGGGAGGGGTATGACTTCCTTCGGGGTTGTAACCATTGGTGAATTGTTCATGCTCCAGTAAATAGCCCCCTACCCACACTTGGACAAGAAACTAATTAAACTCCATGGGCCACAAACTAGAAAGAAGGCACAGCCTGTTGAGAAGCAGCATTTCAGAGGGAGTGGGAGGGGAGGAAGAGGGGACATGGGGTGCAATGATGAAAATGTATTATGTAAATGTAAGACACTGTTGAGAAAGAAAATATGAAGGTGCACCGTCCCTTTACCCTGGACAGGCAAGGATAACTTTTACATTTTATGACTGGATAAAGAGAAGGTGACGTGTGTGTACAGTGGAGAATCTGTCAACCTCAGGAAGGAAAGAAATCCTGACACAAGCTATGACATAGGAGAAACCTGATAGAATTCCTGCTATATGGCGTAAGCTAGACAAAAAGAGGACAATGTCAAGTGACAGGATTCCACTGATACAGGGTTCTTGGGTCAGAAGACTCAGAGAGTGATGGTGGGATGATGCTTTTCAGGGGCTAGGTGACAAGAGAACAGAGAATTAGAGCTTACTGAGTAGAGAATTTCAGTTTGAGAAGATTGAAGGGAGACAGATGCCCAACAATATCTATGGGTTTAATGTTTTGGTACAGCACACCAACAAAGGTTAAAATAGGGGCTTTTACATTATTTGCCTCTTACTCCACTAAGCAGTGAGCTTCTAGAAAAGATATTCTTGTCTTTGGATTCACCTTCTTATTTAGCTTCTCTAGGATTGCGAATTATAAGCTCAATGTCCTTTATTTATGGCTAGAAACCAAATAT
>NC_022034.1:13104549-13116520 GCF_000317375.1 Microtus ochrogaster | reverse complement strand
AAAAGATATTCTTGAAGCTTGGGGAGATGGATAAGCAGATAGAGGCACTAACCATGCAAGCCTGAGATCCCGAGTTCAATGTTCAGAAGCTATATAAACAAAACAAGCAGACTGGTAGTGTCCATCTGCAATCTTAGAAGGATGGTTGACAGACGCCGGAGAAGCATCCAGAAGCTTCAGGGCCAGTTTGACTGGCATACCCAGTACAACAGTATAATCAGCAAGAGAGAACCTGCTTCAACAAGGAAGATGGCAAGAACTGATTCCCATACTCTGACCATCAAAGGCATGCTGTAACAGGCATATTCATGTTTACTCACATGCATGCATGTATGCACGAAGGCGCACATGCACGCACATATAAACACACTAACTAAAGTTTTAAAATAATCTCTGAGGTGTTTCTGATTGCTCCCAGTTCCAAACTGAAAGTTTAACTTGAAGGTTTGGAAGCTCTATACCCAGCCCATCTACAAAATCCTCAGGCGCAGTTCCGTTAGGGTCTTGGCAGGTGTGTGGCCCAGCCTAGAGGGAGACTGACAGCTCACTATGGGCTTAGCTTGAAACATGCTGTGTCCTTCATAGCTGCCTCATTCTGAGCTCAGCTGCGCTAGTGTGTGAGGTTTCAAGTTTCTCCCTCGTCAGAACTGACTCGAAGCCCAAGAGACAGCAGAAATAGCAAGCTTTATCTTTTATGTGTTCTCATTCAATTTACTCAAATTTTTACATTTGTAATAACATTTCTATCATCGTAATAAAAAAGCACGTTGTTCTAACATCTTAATATTAAAGGAAAACCTTCCCAGGAAGTCTAAATCCTGTGACTAGCGGTAATTGCCAGGTCCTCTGAACTCTTACTGCTTCCTATGGTTCCTATTCAATCGGCATTTGTCATCTGGGGCTGTCTGACATATTGTTCTTGTTTTCTTGTATTGTCATCTATCACTGAGTCAGATTCAGTAAATTCACTAACAAAACTTGACATCACCATTGCCTTGGGGTTGATTGAGCACCCCTTGGCAAAGAAGAAAACACAGACAATGTCTGCTCATATTGTTCAGCATATCTTCCCTGGATTTGCTGTGCAAACGAGTGTGATCTAAATTGCCACTTGATATTTCTCTCTCTCTCTCTCTCTCTCTCTCTCTCTCTCTCTCTCTCTCTCTCTCTCCTTTACTGTTAGAATTATCTCCTTAAAATATTAATCTGATCTTGTCACTTCTATCAATAATATCACTCAATAATTTATTTGTTTAATACATATTTTTTGAGCAAGGACTAAATGGAATTGTGCCAAGCACTGATGTTGTTGTTAAGTCACAGAAAAGACGTATCTGTCTTCAAGAAACTCATTTATTCACAGAGATGGACACGGCAAACAAACAAAAAAACAAAAACAAAAAAAAATGTGAATTGGGGGATAATGGATGCAAGTGCAAGAAACCCCAAGATATAAAGGAACAAAGAACCTGGGAAGTTACAGAAGTTTTACCTGTCTACTGTTTTAACTTTTGTGGTCAGCCCTGTATCTCCTTGGAGTGTCACTGATTCCCTTAGACTTCAGTGTTAGGAAGCTGATGTGAGACAGAACCTTCATTGGTAATGAAAAAGAAGCATCAGGGTTTAGTGTAGTAATAGGAGCGGCGGGGCTGCATCCCCAGCACCCCAGCTGCCTGGCTAGCTTATGCCCCGAAATAACAACACACAAACTGTATTCATTTAAACACTGCTTGGCCCATTTCTATCTAGCCTCTTCTCGGCTAACTCTCGCACCTGGACTAGCCCATTTCTAGTGTAGCCCACGAGGTGGCTTCCCAGGGAGATTCTAGCCTACGTCCATCCTGGGTCGGAGTTTCATCGCGTGTGTGTGCCCGGGAGTGGGCAGCATGGCGTCTCTCTGAGGCGTCTGCTCCAGAGAGGAGAGCTGTCAAGTCTGACCTCACTTCCTCTTCCTCCCAGCATTCTGTTCTGTTTACTCCTTCCACCTATGTTTTAACCTATGAGGGCCAGCCAAGCAGTTTCTTTATTTTTTTTTTAACCAATCACCTTTCTCCATCAGTTTAGGGTGATGGATGAATGTGTAAAGCAGTTGCCATGACAACATAAGGCCCTGAGTTCAGGTCCCCAGCATCCAAATTAACAGGAGGATATTTGGGGCTCACGCCTGGACATCTAGAGTTGACTAGCTGTTAGTTCTGTGAGAAACCCTGTCTCAAAGAAATTAAGGTGGAGGACAATTGAAAAAGATATACCTCTGGCCTCTGCATATAAATGCAAACATGTTCACACACACACACATACACACACACACAAAGAAGTCTCACTTCTGAGACAACTGACAGTTTGGAAGAAGATATTTGTAACATCTAGTTGACATGGGAATCTTGGTATACGCCTACCATTGCCACAAATCTCTAAAGACCTCAGTTTTCAAGATGAACAAATTTTTCAATAGCTGCTCCACAAAGGACCAGTGTGAATGTGAAAAGATGCTTGAGGTAGGATGACTGTGTTCATCAGAAACAGGGGCTCTCACCGAAAGCTAAAAGCTGGAAATATTGACACTAGCAAGACATGCTGAAAATGCAGGCAGATTACTCTATTGCTGGCACAAACGAAGCTTATTACAAACAAGAGAAATCATTCCAGGCTGTGAACAAGACCCGTAAGGGTGATCAGAGCAGGTTTTCAGGAATGGAAATGCCTGCCCATCCACAGTGTGATGGGTAAATACACCTGTTATATTCACACAGTGGACGCTGTACTAACAGTGATAGAAAATGTACAAACATCCTGTGGACAGCACTGCAGATGACAAACACAGTTCTGAGCCAGAAGAAAAAGGCAAAAGAATCCAAGCTAATCTACACTGTAAGGAGCAAAACGACAGTAAGCTTTGGGGGCCGGGAGCATCTTCTTGCAGATGGCAGAAGGTGTTAGCCTTCTGAGATGCTGCAACTAGCAGCTAGACCTTGATCGGTGTGTGGATAGGCCCATGAAGGTGTGTATTCAACCGCTATGTACTTTATTAAACAGATCGGTCATTAATAAAAGCAGATTTCAATTGCTTAGCACCGGCACTGGTTAGCTCTTTGTCAACTTGACACAAACAAAGGTCATCTGGGAAGAGGGAACCTTAATTAAGAAAATGTATCCATCAGACCGGCCTGTAAGCAAGTCGATGGAGCCTTTTCTTTATTAAAGACTGATGTGGGAGGGTCCAACCCTGTGGGTGGTGCTGCTTCTAAGCAGGTGGTCCTGGAGCCATTGAAAGCTGAGCCTGAGCCAAGCCTGTAAATGCACTCCTCCAGTGACTCTGGGATCCTCCAGGAGCTCCTGCCTGGCTCTCTTGGATCATAGACTATGATGTCAATGTGCAAGATAAATACTCCCTCCCCCCTTAAGTTGTTAGTAGATATCATGTTTTATCACAGCAATAAAAAGTAAACTAGAGCCAAACACCTGTAGCCCTAGGTATGTTAGCGACCTCTGTCCCGGGTGCTTTGGAAACTGATCCTTTCATAGTGGCTGTAGAAACATCCTGAGACTCCGCTCGAGCATGGCACACCTCTGGTGATCACTTCCCCCTAACAGTAGACAGAAGCTGGCCAGCTATTTCCCCTGTGAGAGCAAATTTAAAAATTTGGCCTCTGAGCTTCTTCCCAGCACATAGGAAGGACGGTGTGTTCCCCAGCCGTATGCGGTGGCTTTGCATATTTCCAACACTGGGCAGCAAGTCCTGGGATAAGGCCCAAATTTCCTCTTATAGAGTAATTCTGCCGCCAGATTCAGTTGAGCAGAAGTTTGTTACAGGAATTCTAGGCCTCTGACCAGCAATGGTTGAATGGTCTCCATCTTCTTAATTGAATGTGAAAATATCCGCGAATCTGAAACACTAAGACACTGTCTCCGAGAATGGTTCCTCACTTAAAAGTAGCTAGTATTGATTGGGCTGTGTCAATTCCAAGGCCTTCCAGATCCAATTAGAACAACGTGAGCTCAGGATGGAGTGTGGTGGTGACATGACGATCCCACGGGACTTTCTCATCTCCATTGACTAAGTCAATGTAAGATAAAAGCCTTAGCTCCATGGACCTGGGAGCATCCAGGCAGAAACCCTTCAGGATTGACAAGGCTCCCTGTATCCTATTACAGAGTGTCTTCCAGTCTGTGAGAGCAGCACACATCCCTTCCAGGCTCCTCTCCACACTCAAAGAAGCATGGTCCCCATCTGACTCCACGAGCCTCCTTAAATATCCCTTCAAATGCAGGTCCAGATAAAAATATCAAAGACAGGTTCTAAGGAGATGACTCAGTGGGTGAAGCACTTGCCAGGCAAGCAAGCAGACCTGAATTTAATTCCTAGAACCCAAGTAATGTAGCACTTCTTTGCAATCTCAGTGCTCCCATAGCGAGAGAAGTAGAGGCAGGAGGACCCCCGGAAGCTGGCAGGGCAGATCAGCGAGTCTGGTGGAAGCACACTGTAAACAGACAATAAACTCTATTCCAAGCCAGGAAGAAGGACACCTGAGGTGTCCTGACTGTGATTCTCACACGTATGCTATATCAAAGGCATACACATGCAAACCAAAGGCAGAATTTAGGTCGGCCATCACTCCGCGTTTTATCTCTGTCTGAATTACCTTCTTATGGAGATAGGTAGATCTCTGCAATTCAGAAAGACTCCAGCATCCACTGATACTCAGGGAAGACACCCCAAGGTACCCAAAATGTCATGAGAAAGACCCTTGGGGATAGCATCCATAAGAATCTTTAAACCAAAGAAACAGTGATGCAAAAGCCCTTAAATTATTTTAAGCATCACACTTATCCAAGCTTCTCCCAATGCTTCTCCCAGGGTGAGGACAAAGCTCTCCTCCACCAACGTTCTCTTCACTGTCCACAGTACCGCAGCAAGAGGACTCAGAAATCTGGGTCTGGGTTTTCTGAGCCTAGGGAAATATCACAGCCGTGTTTGTCTTGTGTCCCTAAATGACTCACGTCTGTCTTTCACTGGCCTAGGATTCCCCCTTTATATCAGGCATCATTCTGTCCTATGGAGAAACGACAAAATGCTTTAAATGTCGTCCACTGAGCACTGTCAAAACTTTCAACACAAATGGACACCAGCTTATGCTGCAACTTGTGTAATGAGGACGACTGTGTTCTACAAGAGATTGGGGTTGCCTGGGGACTTTGAGCCTCCCTCTCCTCTAACAGGTTTCTGCCAGTCCGTTTTCTGATTGTCTCCGGTGACACCAAGGGAACGACCCTCTGATAGAAGGTCCCTGGGTACTTCCCAGCAACCTAAGCGAAGAGCGAATTGTCTGCCTCTACCAGAGAGGATAATGGACCTCAACTAAAGTGATTTGAATAAAAAATATTACACCGGGAAATTGGTCCAGACAAACCATGCTACACGGCACTGCCCCTCTGCAATTTCCATATTTCTGTAACAAGATTACAGACCTTCAGCTTCTAGAACGTGTTCATTCCTCTCCACCAAGAAGCTAGTAGGGGTACTGGGGAGGTGCCTCAGGCTTTCCAAGTGCCTGGCCTGCACATATGAGAGCCTGAGTTCACAGGAAAATGTCAAGGTGGGCACAGCAGTGCACATCTGCAATCCCAGCACACACACACACACACACACAGCCAGATGAGATGAGACCAGAGATGCTACAACAGCTCACAGGCCAGAAAGCCTGGTGCACACAGCAGGGAAATGACAAGGGACCCTGTCGCAAACAAGGGAGAAAGCAAGGACGGATACCTGAGGTTGTCCTCTTACCTCTACACAGAGGTCATGCCATGCTCATATCTGTACACACAAAGTACACACAAGCGCACATGCACACGGCAGGGAGAATCTCAAAACAAAAATGAAGAACAGATGAAGGTGCTGAGAGGTAACTCAGAAAGTCCCGAGGGATTCTGGATTAGAAGCTGACTGATACCCCTTACTTCCACCACAGTGCTGGCTGACAAATCTCTCTGTAAGATATTCGGTATCACACAATTATGGGCACCATTATGCCCTCTCTGTATCCTTTTGTTATAGACTTGCTGGAGGATGTGGAGCTAAGTCAGAGTGGGAATTCCTAGCTTGCTTTCACTTTGTGTAGCGCTCTTTAGATCCTGGATGACAGTATAGATAGGGTTAAGCATGGAAATTCTAGCTTCTGACCTGCCTGGTACTGTTCAGAGGCAGAGACTTTGCCTCTGCAGTTTCTGTAAACAGCTAATTCAGTTTTGAACAGCCGGAGTTTCAAACACCAGCCGATAACTGGTAACAACAGAGGCAAGTTCAACAATGAGGCCCTGTCAAAGTCATCCATGGAGAAGACACAGCTGAGGTCACGGATGTGGGAAACCGAAAACATCTGGGGTTAGCATGATGGTAGGGATGGCTCCCAGGGGAATTCATTCTTCAATGGATGGTAAAGAGAAAGATGATAGGGAAGAACTAATATCAAAGAAAATCAGAGCAGAGAGCTCCAAGGAGGAAGAGCTAATAATGCAAGTGTACAATTTGGGAGACGTGAGAGGAAGATGAGGGAAAGTAAACCCCTCCACCTTTGATAATTAGGTGCTAACCATCACTGACTTTCCCAGAGCCATTCCTGTGAGAAGACGAGCTGAAGAGGCAACAGGAGCAAAGTCAAATGTAGTTGGGTCAAATGTAGGTTAAGAAATAAGAAGTGTTTGTTTTAAAAGGAGTTGGAACAGGGTAACAGTTGAGGGAGACACAGAAGATTTTGGAGGATGTATTTTTTTCTCCTAAGATGAAGAAAATCCAAGTATACTTCTAGCCAGAGGGAGAAGGAGCCTGTGCACAGAAAATGAATTGAAGATTTAAGAAAAGGAGAGGATCACTGATGTAGTACAGATTTGGGGAAAACAAGAGCTCACATGAGCCAGGGTTAGCCTGATAAAGAATAAAGAGAATAATGGGGGGGGGTCACAAGTAAATCAGAACAAAGGAGGTGGACAGAATTTTCACTTCATAATATCCGTAGTGGAGTAGAGAAAGAACGGAGCACAATACGCTCTCTTGTTTGACTATGCTGAGCCACAGGCTGGAGCAAGAGGGAAGGGAAGAAGAGGATTGAGAAGGGATTACCGAGAGGACCCCATATTCAGAAAGCACATAGGTCATCCAGCCCCAAACACAGACAGTAAAAGAGAAGCAAGGGTCTTGCATCAAAATTTGAAAAAGCAGTAAATGAACTGGGCATTGTATACAGATGGATACAGCCTGTACCCACGTGTTAGTTTCCAGTTCAAGACTCAACACGAAGGTTAATTTAGTGAGCAGTCCAAAACTGACTTGATGGATGACTGACACCAAACACACATAAGGTGGTCATTGCGGTGCACACCTTTAATTTCCGCACTCAGAGGCAGAAACAAGAAGATCTCTATGAATTCAAAATGAGCCTGGTCTACATAGCTAGTGCCAGGCCAGCCGGGGCTGTACAAGGGAGAAAGACAGGAAACAGAAACAAGAACAAAACCCAGAGATAAGATTTTTTAAAAGCCTTTTGATAGTATTGTCCTGATTTTTTGCTGTTGTTTTAATTTGGTGCCTTTAACTAGACATTTTGGACTTGTAGGTTCGCAGTGAAGAGAATATTTTCCATCTTTTTCTCTTTTTGTTCATTACATGATAATATTTGTCTCCATTATAAATCTTCAATACAACTTTTCACCTGCCCACACTCCATACACTGTAGGATTAAGCCTCACACTTTTCAATGGTCATCGAAAGCAACAGGTTCAGAGAAAAAAAACATAGAATGTGACCATAAATGATCCCTATTTCCCTTCCCTAATTCTTGCTCTAGATCAGTGCTTCTCAACCTTCCCAAGGCTATCACCCTTTACTATAATTCCTCATGTTGTTGTGACCCCCCAATCATAAAATTATTCTTGTTGCCATTTCATTACTGTAATGGTGCTACTGTTATGAATCATAATGCAAACATCTGCGTTTTCCAATGGTCTCAGACCACCCTTCTGAAAGGGGTTGTGACCCACAGGTTGAGAACTGCTGCTCTAGCTCCACCCCTGTGACCTTCCTAAAGGTACAGGAATAAAGTGGTTGAAGGATGAACATCTCAGTCACTCATCTTTTCTCAGCTTCTTTGTCTACCGTCTTTAACGTTGTCCATATTTACTGAGAAAAGTGTGATTTCCATGTCACCTCATAAAGGAGATGCATGAGAACAGAAATGTATCTACTTTAATCTTTCATATGGATGATCTGCAAAACCATCCTGCTAGTCACTTGGAATGCCAAGACACCCCAGAGCATGAGGCTGGGGAGAGTGCTGCTCCTGTTTCTCCATAAGCCGCTGAGAATACAGCTCAAGCCCTCAACTTATCTCCCAGAGCTGCTCCTGTGAGAAGGATGTGAGCAGTGGGTGGGACAGAAGCAGAATGAAGTCTTGTTGATGGCCCAAGCATAGGTCAGCAAGAAGAGACGAGCAGGCTGGGAGAGAGCTTTGCTGGTAAAGAGCCTGTCTCACCAGCTCAAGAACATGCCTTTGATCCCTATGTAAGAAGAGCTGGGCACAGAGGCGTGTGATGTCATCACAGGAAAGGTGGAAGCAGGCACATCTTTGGGGCTCACTGACCAGCTAGCAGAGCCTATTTGGTGATTTCAGCCAGGGAGACACCCTATCTCAAGGAACAAGGGTAGTTATAGACAGGACATGAAGGCCACCACATGCATACCCACACTTATACACATTCATCCACACACAGGTACTCTTTCACACACGTGAATTTGCACGCACACATACACACAAAACGGAATCAACCACTGGCTCTTCAATCTCACTTCACTCAGTGTAGACCCTGCCTCTCACCTCCTGGGACTTGCCATTTTCTCTGTATAGTCGTCAATCTAGTGCCTTTTGTGACAACTAAATTCACAGGGGAAAAAAATTTAAATGCTTTCAGTGGCAGCCAGTTTCTGAAGTTGCCCATGTGTACTCTTTTAGCTCTCCCCCTTAAGCCATATGATGTCATTTGCCTCTCCATCCCCAAGTGCCAAAAATGCTTCTTTCGTATCTTTGAAATTTGCCAAACTATAAAAACCTCAGATCTCAGTTTAGGTTTTTATTCTTGTGCCAAAAAAGGCAAAAAAAAAAATCACTTTTTACCCTTCTCAAAGTAAGAATATCAGCGGCAGAAAGAAAGAGGGAAGGCCCCTCTTCACAAGCCTGCTGCTGAGTGCCTTCCCGTGCTTGGGCTAATGGGCTGTCCTCATTTTATTCAGAATTTCATTTCAATGGCTTGTCAGCTTCTGCTTCAGGACATGCCTAAAACTCCTGAAGCTCCCGGACTTGACAGGTAACTGGGAGGCTGGTTTTCAAATGCACCTCCGCTCTGCTTGAGGACGTAGGCATTAGTGATTTTTGAAGTTAGAGAGTTTTCCCTCTGATTTGGACATTTTGCGGGTTTCTGTTATGTATTTACTGGAGCTTTTTAGATCGCCTAAAAGCGAAAGAAAGAGAAAAGCCTCCTCCCCATTCTAATTACAGCTCCATTTCCTTAGCAAGTCCTTGAACAAGGAATTCCCAGAGTCCCTAATCACCTTTCTGGTCCTCATCTCCATAATTGTGTCCCTTCCAGATTCCTTCTTGGCACAGCCTGGAGACTGATTTGCTCTGTGTGCTTAAAACCCTTTTATTTCATGCCAGTTAGGACCTGTTTTCACAGTGTGCCTTCTCCGGTTTCCCTGCTACCTTGGATGGGACTGATCACTCTTGGCTTCTGTTCTAACTTAGTGAGTGAGTACATAACCTCCTTCTGTCTCCCTCCTCCTCCTCTTCCTCCTTTTCTTCCTCCTCTTCTTTCTTCTCCTCTGCTACGGACTTTCCCAAGTTCCTTTTATATATTTTAAAATAGCTTTTTGAGATAAATATAATTACACCATTTTCTCCCTTTCCTTTCCTCCTGCCAACCCTTCCCATGAACCCTCTAACTTGGTTTCTCTCATGTCCTGTATATATATATGTATGTATGTATGTGTGTGTATATATATATGTTATATATATATACACACACATACATACAAACACACATACACACATATATTTCAGGGCTGGCCACTTGGTATTGGGTAATCAATTTTGGGGCTCTTAAGACTATTTTTCCCACTCTACTCATCAAAAACTTTCAACTGACAGAGGGCAGTAAAAAAAAACCCACAACCAGTCAGAATGCAGTGATCATGCTATATGTAATCCCAACTGATACCCCTACAACAGGACTCCTGCCCCTAGGCTCAGGAGCCCTATCAGGAGAGGCTTGGGGAGATTGTAAGAGAAAAGGTACAGGAAGTTTTCTGTGAGATTTCAACTTCTAGAGATGCCAGAGAAGCTACACCCATGAAGCCTACCTACATGGCTGCCTAAATAGGATCTGAACAAGGGTGACACCAACAGACAGGTTAATGGGGAAAGGGGATTGTTTATCTTCTTCTTATTTTCAGGACAGATCAAACTCTGCTTGATGCGATTGTAACTCTGCGAATTCTCCATTTTCTCTGTCCCCCACTTCATTTCATCAGGAAGTCATACATCACAAAAATTATTCTTTTTTAATATCATGTTGAGTGAAAAAAAAAACTGGGGTTGGGTATGTATCTCAGTCGACAGAGTGCTGGCTGGACCTAAATGCAGCCCAGAGTTTGAACATTAGCATAATCAAAATCCAATGTGGTTGCACAGACCTATAATCCCACCACTCGGGAAACAGGGCCAGAGTGCTTGAGGTCCTGTCTTGAAGATGAGGCCAAGCAAAAAGATGGAACTGAGTGCTAATGACCTACTGACTGGTGGTCCTCAGTCCTGGGAAATTCGGCACCATTTACACTCACATCCAGGAGGGAAATCTGGCAATAGTGGAAGACATCTTCGGTTGTCTCAGCTTGAAGAAGGAGGCTCCTGCTAGAGTTACTGCGAGGCCAGGGTGCTACTTAGCCCTACTGCAACACAGAAAACCTGCCCCCAGCAAAGTCATCCAGCCAAAAATGCCAACAGTAAGGTGTGAGACAATCATATGCTTTGCTTAAACCGACCATCACCTTGACCTCATCTGATTTGTTCTTAGACAGCTCTGCATCCTTGACACTCAGAATATTGCCTGAGATATGACCATTTGTTTGAGAACCTTTTGTTTACCTCTCCTTGGCGGTCTCATGGTATGATAATTTTCATAGCGAAAATCTGTTACTGACAATCTACCTGGAATTCTTCTTTGGAGCAATTGAACCCTGTTCTTCTTGCTTGATCCTTGCTGAAGGTGGCAGACAGGTGCTCATAATCTGTGCTGTAGAATGCCTTAACAGTTTTGATACTCATCATTTGAACCTTGACATACGGAATTAAGTCATACAAAGGGTCCTTTATGTCTTGAGGGTCCATGGTTTGGAAGGATTCCATCAATGATCCTTGAGGACTGGTACTGATATTCCTTTAGACCTACATTAGGGTCCCCTAAAGAGAGGATAGGTGCTACTTTAACTAAGCTGATTAGGGTCTCTGGGGTGGAAGCAAGGGTTACATGGAAGAGACATGACAACCCAGTTTGCTGTTTGGCCAACCACTCATGTCATTCCAGATCTTTGCCCATGAGGTCATGTTAGTGTCCTGCTCCTCCGTATCATGCGTTCAGAAGTTAAGTGCACTTGTGTCATGTATGAGAAGAAAGAGGAAAAGGTTAAAATAAGATAAAATGTCACCAGAAGTTCCAGCCAGTTTTGAAGGATGAACCTAGTTGATGTGGTCCATGTCACATGAGCATGTTTAGAAGATATTTCCAAAAACCATAAGTCCTCGGTCAAACATCATGTAGTAGGAGCTGCGGGTTGCATTCTGCCACCCAGCTCCTGCCACTGGCTAGCTTTACCCGAAATAACAACACACAAATTGTATTCTTTTAAACACTGCTTGGCCCATTA
>NC_022034.1:13064153-13103944 GCF_000317375.1 Microtus ochrogaster | reverse complement strand
AATTGATCTTATTTTCACCCTTTTCCTTTCTCTCATACAATATATTTTTGTGATTTTTTTAAAAGGCTTGAAAATGTACTCAACTATCAAGAAGAACATGTTTTTTACATAGGTGGCACATACATGCAAACTCGAAACTCTGGAGACTGGGGTTGGGGGAGTACAATTTGGAGACCAGCCTAGTTTACATAGCAAGATGAGAGAAAAGAAAACAAAACAAATAAAAGAGGAAGAGAGAGGGGAAGGAAGAGGGGAAAATATGAGAGAGTTAAAGAGAAAGAAAAAGAAAGAAAAGAAAAAAGAACAAGAGAATGAAAAGAGGATGGGAAAAAGCCGAGAAACGACCCTGGGAAGGTCTTCTGTGTGTTCTTCCCTAAATGGCACTATAAGCACATTAACTGGATACCATTAAAAAACATCTATGCCTTTATATCCCACATCTTCCGGATCTTTGAAGACTTAAGAAATAATGTCCAGGTCTTACAGAAGACCTTCAACAATGTACCTTGTTCTAAGAAATTTTGGTTGGCATGTTTATTTATGGTAGAAGGTTCTAAAAGACTTCTTTCATAGTTAACTTTTATCAATCAAAAGATCTTTGACTTTATGATGCTGCTTTCATTTCTGCTTTGTCTGATGTTAATTCTGTCTTCACACAGCTCTTTGTTTTTCCAATTAAATGTTTAACAAGCATTTAATTTTTAATTTTTTGGCCCATTGCAGATAGGTCTTTTTTGAGATTATAGTGGAATTTTATCTTATTTTCATCATTTTTCCTTTTTCCCATACATGAAACATATGGGGTTATTTTTGTCATCCTTTAATATTTTTTTGCTGTTACCTTCACGGCTTGTTACACAGAATATGCCAGGATCTTGCTGGTCTTATCATCCTTAGTCTTTTCACTGTGTATTTTTATTTATTATTTTATTAGTAATTAGATTCATGCTTTCATAAACATTGTTAGTTAGCAACCAGACTGAGTGACCAGAAATAGAATTGTTTCGATTGGCCGCACAAAGCTGGGACTTGCTGTTCTCACATCACCGGAAGTAAGGTTACAGGTCCCAGGGGTCATATCTGGTGTTTAAGCACTTCTTCAGTCACTGCTCTGTCATCCTAATCTAAAAGATGATCCCCTGGGATGAGGACGTGCTCAGTGTTCCAAATGTGGCTGCCCCATAGCCTCAGTCCACATCCAAGGAAAAACAATGACGATGAGGAGGAGGAGGGGGAAGAGGATGAAAGGGAGGAGGAGAGAAGAAGCAACAAGAAGAAAGCCGTTGCTGTCTATAAAACTAACTGGATGCTCCATCCAACTTCTTACCACACATTTCCAGAGCCACCTCTAGTTACAAGGAGGCTGGAAAATGTGTGTTTGTTTTTGTTTGGTCCTATATTTATTATTCTCTATTTGCTATATTATATTTTTATTCCATTTTAATCCCATGAAGTTTTCTACCATGTATACCTGGTTCTTTGTCAGTAAGGATGAAAGAGTTTATGTCATCCACATGATAGGAATCTCATAAGAGCCTTTCTAAGGCTGGGAAAGTCCCTGGCATGAAGGGAGAGGGGCATGGAGGTCCACCTGTGGCCGAGGACCTATGGGCGCTGACAGCACTGGGGAGGGAAAAGCAGCTCCCTGAGGGGGCGCCACTGTAGGGTCTAACCGAGTAACTGGACGGCCACACACACACACACACACACACACACACACACACAAGAGTATATGAGAAGCAAACATTGACAGCTGTATTGTTTTCACAATAAGGATGCTAAGTGGGGTGAGTATGGAATAGAGGTAGACCTGGTAGGGGATCAGGGAAGTAATGGAATAGATGGATCTGGGAGGAGATGACAGAGGTGATGAGTTTGACCAAAATCCAATGTAGGAAACTCTCCAAGATTTAATAGTTTCTGTCAAGACTGTGAAAGCCAAGGGCGAGATAATGTCTGTTGTCTTTCCAAGCCCTACTTAGGGAGCCACTAATACGCAAACATATTTTAATGTTTGATGCTCATGAAGTCAAACATGTTAGAAAACATTTTTATTAGCAAACCAAATTGCAGTGTTAGATTCTATGGCATCTCTTAAGTGAGTTAAAAATCACATTTAGTTCTTAAAACATCCACAGACATTTTATTTTTAATTACTGATTTTTTATTTGATTACACTATTTTTTTAATTACTGATTTTCATGTTTTACCTTGGCTCCTTACAGTTTTTAATTTTACTTTGGTTTTATTTTGTTTTAATTGTCTGAAGCGTGTGTCCAATTGTTCTGGGTGGTTTTGTGTGTCAATTTGACACAAGGTAGAGTCATCAGGGGAAGGAGCCTCAGCTGGGGAAATGCTTCCCTGAGATTCAGTCCTAAGGCATTTTCTCATTTAGTGATCATGTAAGGACCCAGCTTTGGTGGGTGGGGTCCTCCCTGGGCTGCTGGTCCTGGGTTCTATAAGAAGATGAGCTGAGCAGGCCAGGGGAAGTAAGCCAGTAAGCAGCTCCCCTCCATGGCCTCTGATCAGCTCCTGCTTTCGGGATCCGGCCCTGTTATGAGCTCCTGTCCTGACTGCCTCCAGTGATAAACAGCTGATGGATACTGATGTATAAGCCTAATAAACCCTTTCTCCCTAACTTGCTCTTTGGTCGTGGTGTTTAGTCACAGCCATAGAAACCTTAAGACACCAACCAACTTTGAAAATATGTTTATTTCCGTGGTATACATGCTCAGCTACGCTGTGCTGGGCTTGCTTTGTATGTTCACAAACAGGAGGAGACAAGTGTCTGGCTTAACCAGAGAGTTTAAAACCCTGCCTTTCTTCTGCCTTTTTTTTTATCCATTCAGGCCTATTTATGTCAATCTGCTCTACTTAGTTTATTCAAATGCTAACCTCCTCTGGAAACACTCTCACAGACACACCCAGAAATTATGCTTTACCACCTATCTTGGCAACTCTTATCCTGGCTTAATGATGCAAAATTAATAACACCATAAATCCTTCCAATGCCCCCTCTCTAATTCCCAATCTGGATGATTTGCATGTACTCTCTTTTCTATTAGTCAGTATGCCTAGAGGTTTTCTTCAAGTGTCCTTCAGGTTTTCTATTACTATCAGATTTCCAGTGTTGTGGCTCTCATAACTTTATTACCTTTATCATTGAACTTCACTTTGATTCCACTTTTCTTTATTTTCCTAGTGTCCAGAGTAGATTCATAGATATTTATCTCATGTTTTTTTTCATTCCAAAATAAAAACAGAGACAATCTTAAAGAAATTAGGACATACATTAAATCTAACAAAAGCAAAAATATGAAATATCAGAAATTGCGAAACCTATCTACAATAGCACTGAGAGGGAACATCATAGCATTAAATTGTTTAAATAGACACTTAGGATTTGCATTGTTGAACCATATGGAAGCTCTATTTTAAATTTTTAACGTACATCAAAGAGTTTCAATTTCTCCACATTCTTGCTAGCAGTTGATGTGGTCCTGCTTAGAAGATCCATGCTAACAAGTGTGAGGGGCAGCTCTGTGTGGCTTTCATTTGCATCTTTCTGATGGTTATGGATGCTGAGCATTTTCTTGGAACTCCATTAGCTACTGGTTGGCCACCTTGGAGAAACATCTGTTTGATTCTGTTCCTTAATTTATAGCTTGATTTATTTGGGGGAGCTCCTTGACTTTCTTCCAGGAAAGTCAGTGACGTAAATGTTAGATACTTCTGTACAAAGCCTTCAGCGTCTGCCCCATTTCTTTTCGGTCTTTCCTCCTCATTTTCCAGAACAGTTTGATTGTATGATGATGGCCTAGCATCTATGTCACTCTATTGGGGTTAAATGATGCTTTTTAATACTATGTGCCTTGTTTACCTGTGTTATAAAATTTTACCTTAATTTCCTTTTAGTTATTTCTCTTCCTAGTGAGAGACTGTATCTTCTCCTTGTTTCAAGAGTGTTTGCTTTTACCTTGAGGTACAGAGACATAAAGCGTTCTTAAGAAGCTTTATTTGATAATTTCAATGTTTGACTCTTCTTGATATTGTCTTGTCCCTTGAATCTTATATTTCTGACTCTTCATGCTGGGAGATTTTGTACTGAATATACAGAACACAGTGTCGGATGACTGTGTCCAAAGTCTTCCTCTGGAGGACCTTAGTTCTTGCTTCTTACCACAGTTTGGATACTGAACATTACTTGAATGTCTATGTGTTAAAAGGATCTGGGATCCTTGGAATGGTGCCACTGGAAATTAGTCATCTCGCCGTCACCAAGATGTTTAGGAAATGCAGCTCCATGATGGGATCAGGCTATGCACAGCCAAGGAAGAAAACAGGGAAACCACAGAACTATTAAGATTGTAGCCCCCATCTTCTAGCTGTTGAGAACTATTGCTGGACTCCCGGCCACCGGATGGCTTTCTTTTGGACCTTATTCTCTACTGCCATTGAATAGCTCTACCTCTCAGACTATAGACATTCTGTGAATAAAAGCCGAGATGTAAATGAGGGAGCAAAATGGGGCCTGTGTCAGCACTGGCTTTTCATGCACCCCCAAATTGTACATGTTAAAGCCCTAACCCCGGTGTGATGGTCTTAGAAGATTAGGTTTGTGGGAGCTGCAGCATCACGACTTTAGTAAGAGCCGACTCATAGTCTTTCTCCTCCATCTGCAGTGTGATTATACAGTAAGAAGAAAAACACCTATACACTAAGATCTCTCACAGTGACTTAATCTTAGATTTTCCAGCCTTCAAAGCTGTGAGGAATAGATTTTCAGTGGTCCTGGTCACCCGGGCTGCTCCATTCTAGTTTAACATCTCAAACTGACGCAGATTCTTCACATTGCCCTGAACACTCTAACCTCTCCCCTACTACCTGCCTGCTATTGTTTGCTTTTCTGAGTCCTTTACCTTTCGCGTTCCATCTAAATGCTTACATTTTAACCCATGGAACAAATAATAGTCTGCTTGCTCCATCTTGACCAGCACCAGTGGTCTATTGTAGATATATTATTTCCAAGAATTTATTTCTTAGCCTATTCTAGTTTTATTATTGATAACTAAACAACAGTGAATATTTTATCAGAATATACTGGTTATAGTAAGGTAATGAGAAAATACTGTTCCTTCCAGAATGAAACCTATCTGTCTGACATGGACATTTAAGTTTGCAATTTGATAAAAATGTCTCACATCAAAAGCTTTGCAAAGCAAAATTAGCACAGTTTATGGCATGCGCTGAGCATTTAACCTGCTGGTAAAGGGGAATGAAAAGCCCAACAGAATAACATGGAAACTATGAGACCTCAGTGCAACTATATATTCTTCAGCGAGACTCGTGCTTTGTGTATTGCAGGGTCTGCAGTCTGCAGTAACGGGCCTCTTCCTCTCCGGCAAACTGTGATTAGAAAGACGCCATATGGTGGCAGTCTGTGTTTTAGATCTAAATGGAGCAGGAGGAGGAGGAACGAGACCAGGGAAAGGGAAGTAGTAGCTCTGGTTGTTAACCAAGTATGGTAAGAAGGAAAAATGAACTCCATTTCTCCACTAACTGCTAGGCTACACACTGGAGGGTTTAAAAATATATGTGACATGTTTCTCTATTTCTTAGGAGGTTTATTGGAAAAATAACTTACACAGCATTACTTTAAAGGAAGTGTAAAAGTGATAATGCTGAAAAGAGTTACTATGAACCACAACGGCTAGACTGCAAGGAGATGGAGAAAGGAATGATTTGAAAGGGTGGGATGGCCGAATGTAATCATTGGGATGAATATGAAGACAATAGAGCAACTTGGAAGTAACAGATACATATGAATCACAGACAGATAACATCACATGGTTCACAGACAGAGATAAAGTTGTAAAATTTGCCTAGAACTAGGTCATCTAGAGTATTAAAAGTTACAGGAAAGAAAAAAATAATTGACTTTGGAATTATTAAAAAAGCCTGAGTTCAGGGTTGTTGAGCAAGAAGAGAGGTATCCTTGGAGCTGTAATTTTAGAAGAAAGGCCCACCTGTAGGGTGTGAACTTTGATGCTTGAATTGGGAGGAACCTGGGAGGTGGGTTATACAATTACCTTGACATGAGCCAGCCACTGTCTATCTAGGGTACGGAAATTGAAATAGAATGGGACCGAGATAATTGTGAGGATAATAGATGATGTCCCTGAACACCTGGAAAAATGGGGCACAGAAAGGTAGTTGTGGGACTGAGCAGAAAAGCAAATAGGTGCAGACAAGGTGGCTCAGTCAATAAAGATGCTTGCTACTAAACCTGAAGACATGTGTTCAATGTGCAGGATCCACATGGGATTGAAGTAGATAACCAACTCCTGTGAGCTGTCCTCTGATTTCCATACAGGTGCACCTGTACAGCTACACAAAGGCGTGCACACATACACTTAAATCAATGAGCAAATGAGCAATAAAATTTTAATTTTCACAAAAGTAAACAAGTTAATCTAAAAATGTTGAGCTTGTGTTATTGTAATACAGTCTATTAGAGATATTAATCGGGTAAATAGAGAAGATTAAAAGCAGAGAGAAGAGTCACCTCTGAGAACAGGAAAGTAAATCAGGAGAGTTTAAGTATATATTGGCTAAGGAGATTGGAGCAAAGAAAAGAAAGCTATTGGAAATAGCTGACCTTCAGGGAAAAAAGGTTAAAAAAAAAGAGAAATGCTTTGATATGAAGAGGCACTGCCAATTCCCTATGGTATCTCAGAAGATGGGGAAAACACCATTTTTAGGAGTGCCAGTAGAGTGGGTAGTTGGGTGGGTAGAGAATGAAAGCAACAGGCCCGTGACGGGAATGGCAACAGCAGGCTCAAGAAAAATAATGGTGCAAGCAGGGATGCCAGATCTAAAGAGCAGGAACTGAGACTGAGCAAGACAGGCTCCAGAGCTCTTGAAAAACTCCAGCAATGAAGACCTGCATCCCACAAAGCAACCTGAGACAAATATGGCTGTCTGCCACTTGCTTCTTCCCTACTCAGGTAGATCCAATCAGGAAGAAAATTGTCAACAATTTGAGGGAAGTCTAATGGCGTCAGTTATTGTAGGCAACTGAGACCAAAATGATGCAGGAAACAAGAACTGATGGTGTGCTAAGCACTGTTTCTTACAGACCAGTGCGGATTTTCTTTCCCTCAAAGGCCTCTCTTGTCTCCTTTCAGAAAAGATCCTTTCAGCCAGCCCCAGGCTTTGTTAGGTTTATATTGCCGCAGAAGATAAACAAATGGCACCATGCCCCAGAGATGCAGACACAAGAGAACAAAACCCACTTTTTTTTTCTTGATAACTGAGCTTGGAAGGCACAAACCTGTGGTCTGAGAGTCTCCGAGTATGAGCAGATATGCCCCCACAGCCTTGCATTCAAACTCAAAGCCCCAACCTTGAGGCAACAGTGTCTCTGCTTGGGAAGTCAGTTGGCTGTGCCCATCTTTCTTCTCTACCCCACCTCCAGAGTGTTTCTTATTGTCAACCCCCTTCTTTCCTTCTCACTTCACAGCTAACACCTGCTTCCTCAAGACAGTGAGGCAGCAAGAGGCAGAATTCTGCAGAAAACTGAGAACCAGCCATTGCTTCCCACCTTGACCATTACCTGCTCAGCACAGAACTGAGGTCACATCTGGTGGTGTGGAGCCAGCATATGAGGTGACATCTGCTGGTGTGGAGTCAGGATATACCCCCAAACACTCCTCGCTCAAAGAATCTCTACGAGTGTGTAAAGGGGACTTGGATAAATGTTAAAAGGTCTTTAGCGTATAGTTTCCTGGGTCTTCCTGACTGTCACTCGGGAATGGTTTATCCTTAATAATGGCTTCATCCTTAATGGCTTGAAGGTGAGCTACAGAGCCTCCATATTAGTTTTCTGAAGTTGTCTGATGCACTTTTTTCAAATAACCATAAAACAGACCTGAGTCGGGGTTGGTGTCCACTTCCTATGGCTGTTCCACCCGTCCTCCTCAAAAGTGTTAGCAGAGGCCATAGTGACCAAAGCGTGGAAATTCACCTCTTCCAGGACTGACCAGGGGCCCTCTTGTAGGCCACTCTAAACCAGTGTTGTTGGGGGGCAAGTCCAGGTGTAAGTGGATAAACACTGGCTTAGTCAGGAGATCCTGTCCCCACTTCCCTCCTGTCTTCTGGTAGCAGTGACAGTATAGATAGATTTAGGAGCAGGAACGGTTGCCATTTAGGTTGTTCCTTTGACTCTGGAGGGACTAGAGAGCTAAGGAGGCTGAGGATGAGTAGCATCAATGGGAGGGGATGTGATGCTAGTGGCTTTGAAGTGGCAGTGTGAGGTAGACTCAGTTCCCTAGGCCTGACCAAAGCCCAAAGCAGAAGGTCTAATTGTCTGGGCAAAGCTCCCATCTTATCTTTTGCATGAGGCTAGAGGAAGAAGGAGGAGCAGCTGGGCAGGGCGTGGCCCGTCAGCAAAACGAGTCCTAACTCCCCCGGTCAGAGTGAAGATCCTTAGGGACACTCGTGGGAAAGAGCAGCTCGAACATAGCTAGCAAAAACGTCCCACACAGGGATGACATTATGAATTATGTAACTTGAATAATTTCCATTGTCAATAAAGCACCAAAACTGAGAACGAGAACTAGGGGAGGAGCCCTCCAAGGAGGCAGATGTTCGCAGTACATGAGGCTCCCCATCTTCAGCCTAGGAACATCAGTCTCAGACCTGCTGTTAGGGGTGCTGTGTAGGCTGCCAGGGGGCCCAACTTGCTGCAGTTGCTCTCAAACAAGCCAAAAAGAACATAAATAATGTGTTATTAAATATCCCTATGCTAACAGCGCAACCCTGTATTTACCCAGCACTCTGTCAAGAGCCCAAACCTTTATCCAGGAGACCAGAACACTTGATCTTAACACCTTTGAACAGATGGCAACCACACAAATGGGAGATGCAGGAATAGAAAGGAAAAATGAAGGCTCTTCTGTGCTAACCTTGGCCCAGAAAGGATATAATGGGGAAGGGGGAACTGTCAGGAGAAAAATTGCACTCTCTTCAGAAGCCAATGTACCTTTAATTTCAAAAGTACAACCGAGTACCATTTTCTAGACAGATGACTCCCAGCTCTGTATCTCTTGCTGTTCTTTGGATAGCTTCTGTTATTTCTCTTCCATCTGTTATTTTCATTTATTTCAGCTAGATTTTTCCAAATCGGAGGATCTTATTTTGGGAACGATGTATTCCATAAATGTTATCCCATTTGAAGGAACGGTTGTGTTTTTCTCCCTCTTCACCACCCTCCTGTCCCTTTTGGGGAGAAAGGGGAAGAGAATTTTCTGGGTCTGGGAGTCAATATATATATATCCTAGGTTCAAAAATTAAGTCTTTCCTTGATGAACTTGCTGATGAATCTCCATGCCCAGCCCCATAAAGCATGGGTGGGCTTGGTCACACCCATACAGCCTCCTGGAAAGAGTTTCACTTTTCATACCCCTCCAAGTGTTCTCCGCGTCCCTCTTGAGGGAAGACCGCATTAGGCCTACAGCTCCATCTGAGTTGTTGGCAAGCAAGGGAGCGGAAATGCAAATAAAAGGAAATCTGTGCTATATCCAGGGAGCCAGTTCTCTTCAGAAGGACTAGAACTTTCGTCAGAAATGCAGCGAGGAGGGAGAGAGAAGGCAAGGCATGCCTTGAGTACACAGCTACCTGGAACATACACCTGTTCTGAGCACTCATCCACATGGAGACCCTGTTCTATGCACAGCTGACATTTCCACTCTGAGTCTTCCAGATGTCAGCATCTTAGAAGAATATGTGTCATCAGTTTTCTCAAGTCTTCCCTAAGCCGCTCTTCCATTCTACTCTCTACTTTGGCTCCCACCATGTTGGATGACTACTGCTTCCAAGTGTGCCATGTGCTTTTCCATAAACATGGTTTTGTATGCAGTAGGTCTGCCTGCTTGCCGTTTGCTCTTTTCTCTACCTGGCAAACTCCTGCAGAGAAATTCCTGGCTCATCTCTTCCCAGCCAGCTGAAATGTTATCCCACTCTGGGATAGTCTCTCCATCCCTCCCTCCCCCGGCTCCAAGGGAAAAAACTCATAACCATTGCCATGCGTTCCTCTCCCCACATTCTTTCACAAACTCCTATCTCACTCGTGGCCCTCTGGACATTTGATCTTAATTGTTTTCCCCTTGGCCACTGTCAAGCTCATGTTCTGTTAATGTTTGCAGGTAGAAAGAAAATCTTATGGCTTCCATTGATGGTAGGTAGATACATATTGGAAGGAAGAGCTTGACATAACAATTATAGCAGATAACTACAAATACCACCATAAAATAACTGTTCTCTTTGCTATTGGGAATTAGACTCACCCAAGGTGACATGGGTTCTAATATTTCCTTTGCTATTAACTAGCCGGCAGCGTTCTCAAATCCACTCCCACTCAGCTGTCTCTATCAGTGTCGCAAATGCCATTTCTTTAGACACAAAGGTCATTTCCCTTCCCTGCTTTCTCATGTCCCAAGATTAAAATAATGAGCTTTGAAGAGGAGTAAGAGCTTCTTTCTGTAGCAGAGACAATCATGGAGATGCACAACTGGGAAAAAAATACAGAGAAAGAGCGACTATAGGATCCCCAACTCAAACCAGTACATCTACAACACAACTGCACAGCTAGGGCTCAAGAAATCAGGAAAGGGGGAGCAGAAACATTCTAAGAGCCAGAGGATCAAAATATCTGCTGCAAAATATTGTCTTCTAGTCATGATATGGAAGTTGCACCCATGAATTCTCAACAGGAAGATTCTAAACAAGACATGTGTAGCGAGCACACCAGTCAATATGCCAACATGGATTGGGGACATTTAACAAGGCTCCATCCCTTAGATGAAGAGCTATAGACAATCAATGGCTTCTCAGAGAGAGAGGGAACCTGCCTTCTCTGTTGATGAGCTTCTTGGTAGGTTGTCCAACCCCAAGTGTTCAACCCTAAACACACATATATATATATATATGAACAGTGCTAAACAGAAACAGTAGAATCTGTCTTTCTGACTGACTGACTGACTGACTGACTGACTGACTGACTCTCTCTCTCTCTCTCTCTCTCTCTCTCTCTCTCTCTCTCTCCACACACACACACACACACACACACACACTAGCCAAGGTTCAGCTCTTGGAAGAGGCCATGCAACATCAACTACCTTTTGTCTCCTCATTCTAAAGAGGGAAGAGTAGGAAGCACTGGTAGAAATGATGTAAATACAAACTCCTGTGTGAAATTATTTTTAAAATTTAAAAATTTAGAATAACAAGAAGAATGAACTTATAGACAAGAAAGCTCTTTGTGGTTCTATAGAAAAATAATATCTGATTGACTGGTCCTGAAATTTGCTGTCTTTGCTAGTCACCAGTCCTTTCCTGCTCACTGGGCAATAATAATGACATCAGTAACAATAGAATTTAAAATATTCCACTACAATGTGGTTTCTTGCTTTTTATGTTTTACTTGTGTGTTGTATATACAACAAAATTATGTATAAATTCTTAGGGAAAAGTTAGATTATCAAATAGACTCTATTATACTAATGTATACTTTAAAAGGAAATGTTAAAATCAGCGTTGAGACATTGGCTGGCCAACCTCCCACCTTGGGCCAAAGAAACCAAAAATAAAGGAGGTTGCATGGTCTCTTTGAAGAGCTGGCCATTGGATAGCCAACCTTTCGCTGTAGGATAAGGAGATGGAGAAGGTTATATAGCCTGCATGGAAAAGCTGGGCATTGCCTATGCCAAGAAAACCAAGAACACAGAGTTTGCATAGATTACCTAGATGGATTAGGGTAGGGCTGAGATTCAAATCAGGCTCCCAGTGCTCGTGGTCTATAGTAGGATAAAGAGATTTCCAGAAGAAAGCAGCAGTTGCATTGCTACAACTGGAAGGACAAGGTATTTCTGGGTCAGCCAGTCAGCATAAAACAGAATTCTTGGCTCTCCTTTTTCTCTCCTTGCCATCTGACCTCTGGTTTGCCATAACTATTGGAGCTATGGACCCACCATTTTCTCTCCTCCAGCCATTTCCATGTGCTTGGATCTTGCACAGCCCTTAGATGCCACTTTCCTATTGAGACTTTCCTTTGATTGTTGTCTTAGTTAGGGTTCCAATTGCTGTGAAAAGACACCGTGACTCTTATAAAGGAAAACATTTAATTGAAGTTCAGAGGTTTAGTCCATTATCATCATGGTGGGACAAAGGGTATGCATGTAGTTGGGAGGCTGCCTGTTTGCTCCCAGCTGCCCAGAACTGAAATAACCACTCAGAAACTATATTAATTAAAATGCTGCTTGGCCCATTAGCTTATGTATATTTCTAGTTCTTATCTCTTAAATTAACCCATCTCTATTATTTTATTCTTTACTACAAGGCTTGTGGCCTACCGGCAAGTTTCCAACTGGCAACTTACATTTTTCCCCTCTGGCGGCTCCATGGCATCTTCCTGACTCTGTCTTTTTTTCTCCCAGCATTCAGTTTAGTTTTCCCCACGGAGCTCTGCTCTGCCCTGCTACAGGCTCAAAGCAGTTTCTTTACTCATTGATCAATAAAAGCAACACATATACAGAAGGACTTCCTGCATCACATGCAGGTAGACACAGTACTGGAGCTGAGAGAGCTACATCTGGCGAGAACAGGAAGTCAACTGAGTGTCACACTGAGGGAAGCTGTAGCAAAAGAGATCTCAAAGCCCCCATAGTCACACACTTCCTCCATCAAGACCACACCTACTCCAGCAAGGCCACACCTCCTAATATTGCCACTCCCTATGAGCTTATGGGGGCTAGTTACAGTCAAACTACCACAATTATCCTTGTGAAATTAAAGTCACTCCCACATCAGTCCCATTTTCTGCTTTGACATTTCTCCTTATTAAATATTTGATAAATCTTTTACATTTTATGACTTATATTTTTTTCTTTTTAGCTCACTGTCTTTCTCCATACATGTAAACCCTATAATGTTAGGAATAGTTGTCCATTTTATCAACTAATATAGCCAGAAGACCTGGGGTGATACTGCTTCAAAAGGCTTTGCTAGGCAAGTGAATGAGTGGCTGAATGATTTGAGCAAAAGCCAATCCTGATGAGCATTAAGAACAACAAGTGATTCTTCATTGGTGTACACTCTCCTCTTGTTGTCAGTAAGAACTTTGTCACCTCATGCCTAGAAGGTCCCCCTAAGTCACAGTAGACTCTTCAGTCAAGCCTGTGGGTTACCTTACTATGCACAGTTCAAAGGACTTCCCTTGGAAAGTCCCTGTGGTCTCTGGAAGCAATATGGAAGTGTCCTTGGAAAATTTAGTCCACCTTAGTCATCTCTCTTGATGATGTTCCATGATCTCATGAGACTTTAGATCTTGCTGTGGATAAAGACTTAACTTGAAATTGAACTTAAATTTTATTATATTTTAATTAATCCCTGAACTTAACTCATTCCCTAGCTAAAAGTGAGATATATAGATATGCTCAGAAATCTCTTTTCTTAAGAAAAAAAATGAATAATTCTATGACTACACATCGCAGAGTTCAATGAGTTCATTTCTCCTTCCTTCTCTAATTCTGCCATATATTAATTATTACACACTACGTCTTTCCTGGTCAGTGTAGCAACTGAACAGGCTAGTCCCTCCTGCATCCCTGTGTCCTATAACCTTCTATCCTCTTGGCATTCCAAACTCACAAGATGTTAGAAAATGGCTTTGCTGGTAAAATATAGCTTATTCCATTCCTTTGACCTAAAACATACAAAAAGTAATTAAAATAAACTCTTAAACATTTGATGCTCCACATGCTAGTAATATCTAGCCATGCTCAATGGGAAACACATCAAAGGCCACTTTTCTAGTAATACTGGTGGGTTTGCCCTGTCCCAGACTTTTCCATTTATTTTATCTTCCAGCTTCAGAGCCCTTCTCTTTGAACATATTTACAATAGAGAAAGCAGATATAATAAGATCTGTTGTGAGGAGAACATGCAGACAGCAGGATCAGGGGCCCAGCCCCAATCTTCTCAGTAGGGCACAAGACACCTAGATAGCTCTGTGTGATGCTTTGGAGTCTAAAAGCACAATTTGCAAAACAAGGCATTAAGGTTCACATGCTCACTTGCTTTGTTCACAGTGAAACATGGAATGCATGCAAAGGGATATCCAAACTCAGAAGCACAACCCTATGAACAAACATGAACTATGTAGTCTTTCTCATAAATGTCACGTACTAACAATCTGAACCCTTCATTGAGGAAACCTGTACATTTATCAGTAAATAACAGTGTAAAAGAGAGTTGGCAGAGAGACAATGGTATTCTAATACAGGCTGACTATCCCTAACAACACATTTGAAATGCTCCAAAATCTGAAATATTTTGGATAATATCATGATACCACAAGTGGAAAATTCCATGCTTGACCTCATGTAAGAGGTTTCAATGAAAATGTGTCTTACTATAAATATCATATAAAATTACCCTCAGGCTATGTGCATAAGATACAGAGGAACATAAATCAACTTCATGTTTAGACTTTAGTCCTGTCTCCAAGATCTTATTATGTATACAAAATTTTCCAAAATTGGGGGAGGGGGCAAAATTCAAATCATTTTTAGTCCCAGATATTTCACATAAAGGAAAGCCAGCCTGTCACATAAACGGAAATAAAATCCATCAGCACGAATAGTTAACTGCCCAAAGGGGCTCAGCCTGACTCAAGGCTGTGGGCAATCCCCACTGCTCTCAACTCTGATGACCCTGAATTCTCAAAAGCTTCAAAGAAATTCCCTCAAGTCAGGGTGGAAAGAATTGTTCTGAGTGACCAATCCCCCTCCATGGCAAGCAGAATTTAGACATCAGAGAAGCTCCAATGTGATGATGGAGTGTAGCCACTGTACTGGAAGAATCGAATCCTAAAAGAAACAGTGGAATGTTTTGCAGGATGGTTCTTCATGTTATCTTTAATAAATACAGTCAAGTGCTTTGGTCTGTTCTGCAATATCCCATGACTTCTCCTGAGTCCAGAAAAGATCAAAGCAATTGACTGCATTTATTAAAAACAACATGAAGAACCATCCTGCAAAAATCTGTTTTGTGGGGACATACCTGAAGAATTTATCCCGCTATCAGGTCTTCTCCAAATGGCCCCACCTCTTTCTGCCATCACCTCGAGATGAGAACTACACTCAGGAGTTTGGGGAAAACAGAAACACCCAGACCACAGTATGAGGTAACAATTTCTCCTGACTCTTATATGGGCTTTAGACACCTGTTGGGTTGTACATTTTAAAATCCTGAGGTAAAATGAACTTCTTCCTAAACCTTCCGTTATGGTGTGGCTTCTTCTTCAGTATGGAAGTTTTGCATAATTTTAAGGCAATATGTTTCATTCCAAAGACAAAAAAGAAAATCAAAGAGGACCCACCCCAAGAGCATAAGCAAGGGATCTGAATTGACTGTAGCACTCTTGTATCTTCATACATAAATCCTAATTAGCTCCATAGTACATACTGAGACATAATGTATTTATATGAGGCTTTCTCTATATACACATTGAGATATAGACTGAATACATCAGCTTAAGTAATTAAAGTCTTGCCAAGTCTATAATTTTGTTTTTCCATGAGACTTGAATAATTTAGATCTGTCTCCATGTACCCCCCACACACAAATAGATAAAGAGTTCTGACTACAAGATAGAAATCTCTCTCATGAAGAAGAGAGACAAAGTCCAGAGAGAAGCAGTCCAGGCTGATTCATGGACTTTCAGCTCATATTCCCCACACCTCATTCCTCAGAATCCAAGATGGCCGTTTCCATCTTTCAGGTGGCAAAGGGTGGGGAAAAAAAGACCAGAGAACAGTAGCTGAATTTTAGAAAGTTTTCCAAAGCCTCCTATGGATCCTCCAAAATGGCCCTATGGACAAAGGGCGACTCCTGAGAAGAGAAAGGCATTGTCCTCTTATTACACAAAAGAGGACATTCCTGTAAGTGCAACAGAAGAAGATATAAGCAGCTGAAGCTCCCAAAGATTCATAAGCCTGGAGCTCAGCATCCTGGATAACAACACTGGCCGATGAAGTGTGAGCTCCCTAGTGGGCAATATAGCCAGAGGTCTAGGAACTATCAAGAAGAGTTAGGAAGGCTAAGGTCTCTTATCACCCACCATCAGAAAGATGCCCCCATGAACATGGGACTAAATCCCAGGAAGGAATATAGAAAGAGAACAGTGACATCACCAACGACAAGTTTAGTCCAGATGCCAGAATACACATCATAGGAGGAGCAAGAACAGGTAACCAAGACAGAGTAACGTTCCATGGTCACTGGGGTAGCAGTAAAGACCTGGGAGAAGAATGAAGCTACTTGTGAAAGAGAAGATTGCTTTAACATGAACAGAAAGAGACAGGGAGCCAAGCAGGATCATGCCATAGAGGTTAACAGTCTGAAAGAAACTCAGGAGGGGGTTGATGCAAAGTCACTACCACTGAGACCTGTGGAGGCAGCTCCATCAGTCCCACGCTGCTGCACAAGCAGGAGAACCTGAGTCTGATACCCAGAACCCATGTAAAATGTGTGTGGTAGGCAACACACAGCTTGTACTCTCAGTGCAGAGGAGGCAAAGGCAAGAGAAGCCCTGGGACTTGGGGGCCAGAAGTTGAGCAAAATCAGCAAGTTTCATGTTCAGTAAAAAAATCTTGTTTCAAAAGGAGAGAGAGAGAGAGAGAGAGAGAGAGAGAGAGAGAGAGAGAGAGAGAGAGAGAAAATAAAGAAGATCAACACCTTATGTTGATCTCAAAACTCTGCATGCACAAGCCTACACTTGCACACATGCACATACATATGAACACACTCATACACACAAATAGCTACACATACACACCTCCATGGTGCTTATGAAGCAGAAGGACAGCTCCCAGAAGAGTGTCGGGGACAAAGTGGAGAGAGACTAGAATGGAGACAAGCTAGAAACCATCGCAAAAAACAACGATGAGTGTCCAGACCTTAGCTGAGGCTGCGTTCATGTTTATTTTAAGGTGCCAATTAGGGCACTGTACTTGGTCACATTCTTCTACTCTGCCAGTCACTCCCCAGTCCTGAGTACTTCTGGATCACAACCTGAAAACATGTGCTCTGTTTGTTCTCCTAGATTTGAAATGACGTGTCTGGGGCCTATGTTATTTCCTAAGCACAGCAGGTCAGATACGGGGATGGCTTCACATTTAAGGACGACAACACCCTGCAGAGGATGCTGTCTGCTGGAAGGCCATTGAACGAACTGACGTTTGGGGAGGAAGAGTGGTTTTGCTCAACAGTCGTGAGTTTCCTACGGGCCTTCCTGAGTCATCAACGGACTGCGCTCCACCGGTTCCACTTTCTTAAGAATTCCAAGAAACCCTGGGACCAATAGAGTCAACACTGCGCTCCGTGTTTTGCTTTCTCACCTCCCGTTGCGTAAGTCTCCAGTTTTGCCTGAAGCCTGGCAGTTAGTCTGAGTCTCCCTACAACAGGGAGAACCAGTTTTTTGAAAATATTTCCAGCCTCCTCACATTTTCATGAAATTGCCTCCCTCCTGTTTCAGCGCTTACATAAGCCCCGATGCTATCTACTATTAGATCATTGCATTCTCCATGGCTGACTTCAAAGTACTTTCTTACAAATCTCAAGAAAAAAAAGTAATCATCCCGCAACGCGAATAACTGACCTCTATGTAACGCTTCTCTAAGTCATTCTCAGTTAAATTCTTTGAGAAAGAAATGCATGCTGGATTCGCTCCTACAAGCAAATACGACTGTGCGTAGGGTGTGTGGTTATTATTAGAGCTGTATTATAGTGCGTGTCATTTAAAGATCTGATAATCTGATGAATGTACAAAATATTACATAATGAAACAAAACCCCAAGTCACCTTTTAGGTGTGAGCTCTGGGAACGGCCGAGGAAGGGGAAGCAAGCACAGAGCAGAGAAGGTGTTGACCCCAGGTGAAGGTTTCTCTCGGGTGTCTGGTGGCAAACTGTCCTTCCTAACCTTGAATGTTGGCCTCTACATTTGAACCAAGTGCTTCTCTTTGTGAATGATTTTGCAAAGTCAATATCAGCCTGTCATTGTGGAAAACAACCTGAAAGACAGTGTGTGGGTTTGCAGCTAACTGAGGGGACGAGATAAGAGCTGTAGGGGGATGCTGGAGAGATGGCTCAGTGGTTAAGAACGCTGACTACTCTTCCGGAGGACCTGGGTTCAATTCCTAAGCAGCTACATGGGGGCTCACAACTGTCTGTAACTCTAGGGGACCTAGAAAAACACCAGTGCACATAAAATAAAAAATAAATTAACTAAAAAGTAAGCTGTAGGGGAATGAGTCTGATTTGGAAAAAAAAGGAGAAAAGAAAAGAAAGATTATTTCCATGAACTCTGAAGGGGGTGGGAACAGATGTGAGAACAGTGGGGCAGGGGGCTTGAGTTTCTTTCTTCTCTCTTCTGAACTTCTCCCATGCTCAGAAGCCAGAAGCTCCTTCTGAGCACAGAGCCTGGATTTACATGAGGTCACCAGGCTCTTGCCTGGGTTGACTCCTTGCACCATGGGAATTTGCAGTTCCTAACCAGGGAGGTCGAACAAAGAGAAGCTTATTCCCCTGTGCTTTCCTCACCCCCAGAGTCCTATTTCAACACAGCGCTTAGAAGCATTTTCAAAGTGTCAGGCCCATTTGAAACTTCCCTTTCTCAGTTTTCACTGTGCCAGGGCTGAGGTGACATTAGGAGGGTAGAGGTGTAGGGAAAATATTGTCTTGGAAAATATAAAGAAGAAGGGAAACAAAATCAGGGCTGGGGGCTCTACCTTAGCCTCAGCAACTAAAGGAAGATGGAGAAAATATACAACAAAACAAACCACCCATAGTGCATCTATACTGAACCACAGAGGTGACAGAGCCAGGGAAAAGGGTTGAAAAAATGTCCCCAGAATGTCTGAGCCACAAAGACATAAGGTTCCTTCCAGGACTGAACAAGAAGTATGTCATCATAAACACACACACACACACACACACACACACACACACACACACCTTGCAAAAAATGAGAAAAAAAAACCTTACAATTATCTTGAAAATCCCAGAAAGTGCCTAGTTGGCAGCACATGGTTAAAAATTACACTTTAATCAGAGAAGGTTCTTGGTTCAGCCAATGGTCATTAACAGAGAAACTCACAGATGCCCAAGTTTCACGGAAGAAGTGTGTGTGGAATGCACTGGCACAAATGGAGCATCTGTATCACAGCCCCATCTCCTAGTACCTGGGAACCATTTCAGAAAAAGGGACAGAAAGATTGAAAGAGACAGAGATCAGGGAGGCCTGGAGAGAACCTGTCTTCTAGACATGATAGGACAGTTGCACTCGTGAGCTCAGGGCACCTGCGGATGACCGCACAAGACCTTTATGAGAGCAAGGCAGTCGATGTTCCAGCATGGAGGTCAGAGGGTCCCATGAGTCCCCGTACCTAACTGAGGAGCTGTAGTTGGTGGAAAAAGAGTGGGTTGCCTTTAAGAGTGTGGCCCCTAGTAGGCTGACCATATTCCCGTTGATGGCTCCTCATTGTGTACAGATGGGCAGCACAAATTGACTCAATGAGTTACAAAACAAATTAAAAAAAACACATGTGAAGTGGTTAGGAGAGGGTGAGAAAGTGGGGGTGTGGATATGGGAGGAGCTAGGAGAAGAATAACGCTGAATCTGATCAAAACATATTACATATATGTATGAAATTCTCCAAGAATAAGTATATATAGGTATATGTGTGTGCGCGTGCGCGCACACACACACACACACACACACACACACACACACACACACCACTAGCCTCAATGTTTATATTTCTTAAACAGCAGTTGGACATCAATAACAGACGAATTTAATTGCGAAAACATTGACTTATAAATTGAATTTTTTTTTTTGATTTTTGTTTTCATTTTACATGCCGGAGATGTGAAGTTCAAAAGGGCTAGGGCACAGGTTCATCCATCTACTAAATGTGAAAGATGGTATTAAGATTGTTCTTCATCAACATGTTTTTCACCTGCGCATGTGGAACAAGAATCTTTAGGTATTTTCATTGGATGAATCATGATTCTCTTCATCCTGTTCTTGCCCTAGGTCCAGCCTGCCCACTCTGCAGCTTCTCTTCCCATAGCCCTTCTCAGCTACTTGACTTGGGTTTGGACAAGGAGCTGAACTCACTCAATTTCAACCAAAAAGCAACTCTCTTGAAGGAGGATAGGTATTAGCTAAGCTCTATATTTATTTTCATCTCAATTTTTTTTTGGTTTTTTGAGACAGGGTTTCTCTGTGGCTTTGGAGCCTGTCCTGGCACTAGCTCTGTAGACCAGGCATCTCAATTTTTTAACGGACTTCAAGAAGCCAACAATCGCCATCACCAATACCCAGGTGAGACATCCTTACTTTAGTAACTTTAAGGTGAAGTTCCAGTCTAGTTGGGAGCTTATGATCCTGTAAGCTGTAGAAAAAACTGAGTCCAGATGTGTGACTTTTGTCTCCTTGCTTGTTTCAGATTCCCAGGTGTCGCTCTTCTCTGCCACATTGACTACTTCATAGTGAAGTTTACAGAAACACATGCCTGATGGAAAAACCAGGAACCTCACCAGTGCATCATGTGATGTAGCTCTGCTTCTCTTTGTGTGGTTCCCCCCTTCACATCCGTAATGGATGTCTTTGAACTTTAAGAAAGTTGCTTCAGGGGAGACTATGTCAAGCTTAAGGAAAGTTTGTACAAAAGCCCTTTCGGTATCTCATTCAGCCTTGAGTGTTCTCTTCAAACAAGGCAATCTTTTCTTGCCTAATAGGTAAGAAAAGACAAATGAATACATTTAGCCTTAATAGCATTCCTTTTCAACTGGAATGTCTCTGCTATTCCTCTTCTTCTCTTTGTTTTCCCACCACAATGAAAAGTACATTCATTTATCCAGAAATATTAATGGTGTACCTTATTTTGCAAGGCACCGGGGGGCACTCTGACAATGATGGAATGAGGCCAGCTATACCTGTGGCTGAAGGAGTTGGGCTGGTCTGCCTTGAGTCCCACTTTAAAGGATAATTAAAACTAAAGGTCCAAAAGAAATTCTGAGGAAATCTAAGACTAAAAATATGGGACTGCCCCCACCCATACACCTTGTGTGTGCACATTTGGCAGAGACAAAATATTTATTGTTTTTGAGCAAACAGCTGTTATTCTAAGGGAAGGTCAATCTGGAGTTGAAACTTAGTGACACATAAAGAAGAGAAAGCAGATACGTAAGAGATCCAAGTTGGAGGACCAGTCTGAACTGATGATGTTGGTGACTGGACAACATCCACCTGTAAGCAGACACTGCAGTCTCTAGGAGGTTCAACAGTGCTTCGTGGGTAGATGCATCAATGTGGACCACAAATGCCAGTCTCCATGATGTTTTCTGCCCTGACTTGTGGTGGAGGCAAAAACCCAAAAGCCTTCCTAGCCTCTGACACCAGGCAAGACCCTTGGGGAACAATGATGGTTTGGATGCAGCCTTTGTTGATGGCGATATCTAACCCAAAAGTTCACAGATGCATTCACCAACAAGCCCAAGAATTCTACTTCTCCAGAGACGGGTGCATTCTCTGCCTGGTCTCTTTGTATTTTTCTTTGCTCAACCCAGAGAGCATAGCCTTTCTCTGGATTCTTTCAAAAATGGATAATCCACCACCAAGTAACAACTTGAAATTAAACATTAGCTGTTCCTGTTCTTTAACAATGCTTTTGGTCACCATCTCTAAAGGAATTTCTCACGGGCTAATGTGTCTCATGAGAACTTCAGAAATCTCTTTTTTCCCTCCTTTCCCTCACACTTTGTCATCCCCTGTCCATCCCACATCCCTCACAGAGGACTTCAGCTGTCTCTTGAGTTCATTGTTGCTTCCCAGTTCAATCCTTTGAGTATCCAAATGACATATCAAATGTTCTCTGTCAGCACGTTTTATCAAAACAAAAGAGTATCTTGCCGACGAATAAGGCATGCTACTCCCTTGTCACTGAAGGAGTTGAAATGATTGTAATAACACTCATTTCCCTTTATTATTACAAGTGTTTGGCCATCTTTCCACTTTAGAGTTACAAAATAGGACTAGAATACAAGAGATATAAAATGCAACGTGTATATACACATACATAAATGTGTTATTATATATATATATATACATGTGTATACATACACATATATCCATGGATATAGTATATGTGCATGTGTGTTTACACGTATGTGTTAAATAAACACATCTTTAGCTTCTAAAACAGGGACATAATTATCTAGCTCCGTGGTTTTGTTCTGAAGTCGGAAGAACACTAGAATATCAACCCCCTAAACCTCCACATCAGTGGGCAAAGACTGAACACATTGTTCTATTGTGTCTGTTGACAGAATCCTACCCCTAACCCAGTGGTTCTCAACCTTCCCAGTGCTGTAACCCTTTCATACAGTTTCTCATGCTGTGGTGACCTCCAACCATAAAATTACTTTTGTTGCTACTTCATAACTGTACTTTTGCTACAATTATGAATTGTAATATAAATATCTGTGTTTTCTGATGTTCTTATGAACATCAGATGATCCCTGTGAAAGGGTCATTCAAACCCCCAAAGAGGTCAAGACCCACAGGTTGGTTATCACTGCTACACTAACAGTCTATAGCCACAAAGCAGGCTGCTAGCATTAAGTAGATGTCAAATGGCTGGCTGTGCATTTAAGACCAGCTCCTCACTTGCTTTGAAATAGAAGAGTTGGAAAACATAATTAATTTGAAGCAAAGTAAAATCCCATCAAATGTTTAACATCTTCTTTTGCCAGCCCTCCGCTGAACACTCTTGGATTTGGTTCTACAAAGCAATTGATGTGAAGAAAATGTGACTTGAGACATCTACCTATCACTGAAGACACATGTTTTCTAAAATAATCCTCTTTTAATCATGGCAAGTTTCAGATACAGATATCAAAACTGTGATAAAAGTAAATTCCTAATAAATATGTGTGACTATACATTTTAGATGCATGATGCAAATCAATACATTTGCAAATTAATTTAGCATAAGTCATTTAAGAAAAGTGAGTGATAAAGCTGGTAATTTTATTTACTAAAGCTAATTTGAGCAGGTACTTATGAATTCATTATGAGATGAATCAACTTCCATTCAACAAGTTTACAGAGCATTTAGGACCCATGATTACCAAGGAAAGTCATGGGTGGGGAAGCAAAACCCCAAAGAAAAGACATGTCAACATTGCTATTTAATTAAAACAAGGAGCTATGTATTGGAAACTTTTTGCTCCTAAAAACTTCCTATCTTTTATCTTTGCTTTGAATTTTAGGTGTTTTTAAGAATGAAGTTCGGACATGTGGGAACAGAAATTAAATTATTGCAGCCCTGTCAGCTCAGGAAGCTTTAAGTACCGGGTTATGTGATGAATCAATCCAGTTTCCTTCTTAGGAGGTTTTTAACAACTGTGAAAGGAAGATAAGCCATTGGCTCTGGGAGGGTTTTTAATGTGGAGACGAAACACATCTGAAATGCAGTCCACTGTGATAATTACAAAGTTCAAATGAAGGCAGTGGAAAACCACTGCAAACAAAGAAGCAAACGGTAAGATTGAGGGCGATTCTCCAACAGTTGCTGACAGCACTCTGTACCAAACAATAGGCCATCAAGATATCCCAAAATAGTATATTCTTTTCAAAACCCCTCTTAGAAAACCAACTCAAAGGAAAAAGTTATATATATATATAAATATTCGTTGCAGTAATAAAGCAACAGAAAAAATGGAAACTATCTAAGTGCCAGCTCCAAGAATGGCTAAATTATGCATCTTCGACTCAGTGAACTGTTATGGGGAAGGTTAGAAAATAAGCAAAGATTTCTTAAGAACTAGCATGAAATTCTGGCAGTAGGTGAACTGTGAATACCAATTTTACAATGGTTCTCACATTATTGTTTTAGCTATTATAGACAATGGAAAAGCAATCTAAAAGAGAAACTACAAAGGGGCTTATTATTAAATACAAAACTGATCATGGGAACTGGCCCACCTGGGTCCAGAGTCCCAGGCCTCTTCAGAGATGTGGTGTTACCTGCCTGTTGTGTGTTGGGAACCATCTCCTAGTATATTAGATACTGTTTTAAGGAAGAAAAGAATTAATGCTGAGCTGTGGTGGCGCATGCCTTTAATCCCAGCACTTGAGAGGCAGAGGCAGGTGAATCTCTGTGAGTTCAAGGCCAGCCTGGACTACAAGAGCTAGTTCCAGGACAGGCTCCAAAGCTACAGAGAAACCCTGTCTCAAAAAAAAGGAAGAAAAGAATTAATTCCATGTTGGAGGAGGAAGAGGGAAATCGTCTTGTTACAACTAGAACATAAGCAATAATATGAGCTAAGTAGAATTGTGCACTATTGAGAATTAAGTTCCCTCCCACTTGCCCCCAAATATATTCAAGACCTAATTTCTCCCACCTGTGTGTGTGGCCTTATTTGGAAGATGAACCTTTGCATAAGTAATCAAGTTATGATTGGGTCATATTGGGAGTAGAGATTAGCCTAATGAGAAGATAATAAATTCATAGGAAGAACACTATGGGACATTGGATAGGACTATTAGAGAGAATGTCCATGAGTCAAAGACGGTTGAGGATTTCTGGAAGCCACTCGCCTATAGCCTTCTGAGAAAAGAATGGTCCTGCCATAAGTTGACTTCAGCACCCAAAGCCCTCACACTGTGAGAGTACCTTCTGCTACGCGACGTCATTTGCTGGTAGTTTTACGGCAGCAGCCCCGAGAAATCAATACAAATATAAGCAAAATGACTCGTTATAGTTAATCTTCATTGCTGACATGACTGGATTTAAAATCACCATGGAAACGTGCCTCTAGGCTTGTTGATGAGGATGCTTACAAAAAACAAAACAAAACAAATTCAACTGATTGAGAAGACCCATCTTAAGTGCGCACAGCACGGTCCCATGGCCTGAACAAGAGGGGAAAATGTGAACTAAGTCCCTGTATTCATCTCGGTCTTGTTCCCTGACTACAGACTCTGACTTATCAGCTGTCTCACAATCTTCCTTCCCATCATGCACCATGCCTTCTCCACCATGAATGTCTGTCTCCCACATCCTCTCAAAACGTAAACCCGTCCTTCTCTAAGTTGCTTCTTGTCAGCTATTTTGGCCACAACAAAGAGAAAAGTAACTAATAAATGAGTATTAATTATACTTAATGATATTTCCAAGGTAAAAAATTCCAAATGGTATTCTCAGCCTGTTATAGAACACAGTCCCTGAGAAACACTTTACAGTTAAGGGCCAAAAGCTAGACCCATTCACAGCCCTGCTGGCCAGGTGGTTGCTGACTGTAATGTAAGAAAACTTGATGCCAAATACGGGCACCACTGCCCACTGGTTCCTGGAAGTGAATTACAGCCATGCCATGCTTGTTTCTGGCTTTGTAAAATGGTAATAAAAACTGCCTCATTGGGCTATTGTGGGAACTACATAGCTAATAAATGTAAAGTAATTACAACAGTCGCTGTCGCATTAGAAGGCCTCAATAAATGTTAGCTATAATTATCATGTCTGACTAAACATTTTGGTTCCATTCCCATTTTGGAATCATGAAAATTTCATGGGCATATTTTTAGGATTCATATATCAATTTGTAAATTGCTTATATTCCACCATATCAACACTTTTCTTCTCCTAACTGCAACTAATTCCAAGCCAAATTAACTTTATTTAAATTAACCTCGGTAGCCCTAGTTCTAGAACCAAGGAGGTGGGGGAGGGGAGCAGACAGAAGAGAATAAAACTAAAATATGACTGCTGATTTGAGCTGCTCTGTAATCTAAATCCTCTGAAGCTACGTCTGGGAGCATCAGAGAGGATTCTGAAAGTGGCTGCTCAGACGAGCAGCATCCTGCATGTCAGTGTGGCAAACAGCACCACGATTATATTCTACCCAAGCTGATCTACATTTGAGAGGTCTTTGGAAGTCCTAGTGATACCTAGGTCCGGATCTCTGTCTTCCCCATGAGACTCACCATGGGACCACACACTTGAGCATCATCAGAACGTTTCTGGAAAGCTTTGCTCAGATGACCGGTGAGCTGTTTGCAGGATACTGTGGGAAGATGCTTTGCAGATCAGATCCACCTAAATGCCAGGTCCGACAACCAGTCTGTATAGTGCTCACCAGGCATCGGCTAACAGTTGTCATGGACCTGTTCTTAGACACATCTCAAATGTCATCTTACCTATTGTCCTCTTAACCATCTTATTTTATTTTTTTTTCTGGTAATTATGTATTTGACTCCTTAGGTCTTCTTCTTTGATACATAGGACAATACATAGTACAATAGGTAGGACAACATAAAATGAAGCCTCTGGCTAGGAAAAGGCAGGAAGTGAACAGCTCTCACAGTGGGGAACGCAGCTCTATCCAGTGTCAAAGATTTTTGAAAGAATGGTTCATATTTCTGAAGGCTAAATCCCAAATCTATTCCTGTTGAGAAACTAATTAGCTATTTAAATGCCTCTGACTAATCTTCTTGGCTTTCTTTTATAAATTAAGTATAAAATAAGATTCCCTGATATCCAGTATTTTCCACAATTGAAAAAAAGGATATATACATGCAGTAAAGCCCAAATATTGTATTCAGATGGAATCCAGTCTCATGGACCAATTCAGACTCATAACAACCCCTAAGACAAATGCCTAAGAGAAATCAGCATGACAGGTAGATTCCTGCATTGTCAATATACCCAAGAAAGGGGTCTTTGTATGAAGAGGAGGGAACGGAAACACAAACCGTGCAACTTATTGGTGCTGACATATTGCTGGCACCTGAAAGAAATGCCTGTTATTGGATGTCAGCTTAAGAGGAAGAAAAGAAAGGAAGGAGAAAAGAAAGAGCTGAATAGGTGCGAGGGAAAAGATCAATAACTCTCTCTGATATGTTTTTGGCAAATTGGCCAAGAAAAGGCAGAAGTCTTTACTACCTGACAATCCAGGGGTCTCTGCAGATAGAAATGGTGCTTCCAGACAATGACTTTAGTGAACCGAGTGAAATGATTTGTTTGTGACTGTGTATTTAAAGAAAGATTACAGATGAACAAGTTGTCACCAGAGCTCCTGGGTCTCCATCTTGCCATTTGACAACCAGTTTACGGTTCCTGGGCAAAGCCTTACAGTTGGTGAGGGCATAGGGATCCCTAAGTCTAGGCTGCATGATCAACAGCCAGCCTGAGAATTGTGGCTGTGAAATCAGTCACCTGTAGCTGGACTTCAGGAAGGAAAGGAGATGTCATCCAGGCAGCGAGAACCTGGATATATGACTGATTGACAGCTAACAGATACTTTGCTCTCCCTGGAAACCCACTGTTTGCAGTCATTGCCTTTTGCCTTTGATCTAGACGCAGTTACAAGGTGGGATGTGTAAAGACAGGGTACGGCTTGAGTCGAACTTGGTCACCATGCTGGAAAATTCCTAGGCTCACTTCCTTAGTCGCTTGCAGGAACAATATTGTCCTTCCATGGATTTTACCCATTTTCTTCTCATCTAGTCAGAAAGATAAATATTTCTACCTAGAGTTTTCATTACAGATTCAGCAGACACAGGTGAGCATCGGTGCTCTTCGTTAGCATGCAAACGTAATTGAACAAAACCAGCACAGCAGTGTTTGTGTCCGGGAAGCTGTGGCATCCCCAACCATTTGACAGAGAGCTGAACAAAACGCCAAGCTGCAGTTCTCCTCCAAATATGGAAATGCAGTCAGTGGTGGCCGATCATTTTCATTACCTCAATTTTCATTGTTTCCCATTTTGTATGACAACTTTTTTGATTAACTTCGAAATGTAAGTTTTCCTCTCTGCCGTTTCAGCCTCCTTTCCTCCCTACCCCCACCCTTTGCCACCAGGTCGTTTCAATATGGAATTGAGATAGATGCATCTTTGTTCTTTCTTTTTTTAAATCAAGTAGCTCTAAGTTTATGTTCACTACTTGTAGAGTTTAACTGAATCTGTGATATGAATAAATAGTCATTTGGGAGCAAGGGATGGAGCTCAGTTGGTGGAATATTTACCCACCGTGCATGAACACTATACAAGCTAGGTATTGGTTTTCCTGTCATCCCAGCATTCCATTGTGGAAGGAGGAAGATCCGAAGTTCAAGGTTTTTCTCAGCTACATAAAAACTTTCTAGATGGAGAGGAGGGAGGGTTGATCATTTAGCTTTTAGATCCTTGGCCTTTCTGACTCTACTGCAAAGCACTTAGCATATTGCATAGTGACCAGGAGTTTCAGGCTACAGGTTTGAGTTTACAGTTTGTTGTTAAGCAAAGCTTGAGCATCATGATCAACTGAAGGTCAAAGCACTTGCCCCAGTGCCCCATTTGACCAGCGCAAGAATCTGTAAGGAGTCATGAAGCACGCTGGTATTCCTATTGAGTATTAGGAGACAACTACATGGGGGGGGGGTTATCAAGAACCATGTGGTTGATCAGGGACAAGCTGAGAAGTGGTCACTGTGTCTGGTTTCTATGCCACCTGGTACTTAGAGGAACTGCTGTGAGAACTCTGCCACCAGTCTGGAAGTTTGTAACCCTTAAGAACCTAACTTCCAAAGGAATCTATTGTTGAAATTTAGCTTCTGTACCATAGACTATGTAACTATGAATAACATAATCATTGTGTTTTTCACAGTTACATGTACTCAGTGATATTTAAAGAAACGTGTTGTATTCTTTATCTCTCTCTCACTCCTCTCTCTCTCACTCTGTGCGTGTGTGTGCGCGCACACACATGTGTGTGTGTGTGTGTGTGTGTGTGTGTGTGTGATAGTCACTTCTGAGAATGTTAAGTCAATACATTCCACATGCTACCAGTAAGTATCATGACAGTACTGACATATTTCACATAAATATTTTTGAAAATACATGGTAATGAGAGGGTGATCATAGTATGGATGGCTTAAATCAGCAAATGAAACGTGAAGACAGGATGGGTAAGGCCAGAGCAAAAACCATAAGCTAGAATAGCCCCATGGCCACCCTGAGATACATTATATGCGCTCTTGAACTAAAGTCCAAGGGTGGTGATGGTGGTGATGTTACAAATATTCTATCCTTCTCTCTATCCCTCTCCTTTCTCTTTCTCCCTCCTTCTTTACCTTTCTCCCTTCCTCCCTTTTTCTCCTTCCCTTCTCTTCCTCCTTCCCTCCTTCTCCCCTCTCTACATTCCTTCTCCACTCTGCCTTCCTTCTCTTCCTCCCTCCTGTCCCCTCCCTTCTTCCTTCTCTCTTCCCTCTCTTCCCGCTTTGAGCATGCTAAGCTAGTTCTTTACCACTGAGTTACAGTCCTGGCCCTGTGGGTCAAGGAGATAACAATGGAAAATGCTTTGAAAGTTCTTTTCTGACCATGACTTAGAGAATTGAAACATTGTCCTTTCAGGGGACTAATGGTTCACAGAAAATAAGTTAACAAAAGGAAAATAATATTTCCTCATACTTGGCGTTATTTTTAAAATGGTGCAGGAGTTTGTAGGAAAGAAAGGAAGAAGGAAAGGGGTCTTTCCTTTGGGCTGAAGCCAAGGACAACCACAGAGGAGATGCTCATAGAAGACTGAAACAGGGGAGGAGGTTCCAGGCTTGTGACTAAACCCCAGGTGACATGTGATGTATGTGTGGAAGACTGAACACAGAGGCCAACTGAACATCTGGGGGTGGGCTCCGGGCAGGGGTGCTCTGTGTCTTATTTATGGAGGCTCTTTGTGCTTTGAAGTGTCGGCCAGCGGAGAAGAGAAAGCTTGCTCGGGACTTTTCAGTCTGGCTGAGAGTTGAGATTTCCCCGAGGCAGCGCCATACACAGACTGCAGGTGGAGGCAGCAGGTTTGCCAGAGCATGCAGCATGCAGCGTGCACAAAGAAAGAAAAAGGAAGGAAACCTCTAAATGAAGGCTGCCCCGAAATCCTGAAACCGACACAACTGTCATCACTGCACATCTACGAAGCTGAAACTTCAGGAAGCTTCTGGAAGGGGTTAAAACCTCTAAGTCCCTACACAGTAAAACACCAAAGCACCAATAAGATCTTGTGTTTTCAACCCCAAGACCCTGGCACAGGCTTGTGACCCTGTAGAGACACTCTCCGTAAGGCCTGTTGCTTCCACAGTCCATGTTATTTGTGGCAAAGCCTTAGACCAACTGTAGGGCCCTGTGCTTTTGTTCCTGAGGAAACATCTGTTCTGTCGTCAGAGAACACATGCCAAAACTCTGAGGTTGTTAAGCAGAGGGCTTTTCCAAAGGCTCTGAATACATCACACAGCCTGGAGCTCAGACCTTGAAAATTTCCCACAGCTGCCTAGGCCGATGACAAGGAGGGAGGGAGGGAAAGAGAGAGAACACAAAGCACCAAAATCAGGAATTATAAAGGAGATACAAGCAAATTTCTTTAGAATATTAAAGAGTTTTAAAAAGCAAGTATTGTGATTATCATGTCAATAAATCTTAAAGTTTAAACAAAGTGCATTTTATCCCTAAAAATGTCGTAGAGGGATGGCAGGGAGCTCAGAGGAGAAGATTGATTGCGGTACCTGAGTCAGGACCTGAAGTCAGACATTAGCACTCTTGCAAAGGGCTGCATGTGACCACACAGGAAGGGCAGAGACAAGAGGATCAGTGGGGCTTGCTGGAGCTCAGCAGTAAGGGAAAGACCATATCTCAATGAATTAAGCAGAGGGTACCAGATCAGCATCTTTCTCTCACCTCTATACATACACAGATGTGTACATCTTCTCTCTCTCTCTCTCTCTCTCTCTCTCTCTCTCTCTCTCTCCCCCCCCCACAAACACACACACCATATACCACACACATATATACATAATATATTATACATAAATTCACCTATACCATACACACATATACATAAATACATACACAATTCTAAAAGTAAAAAGAAAAAGCACTGATAGATATAGATAAAATACAAAGTTTATCTACATCTACTAAATTCTAAGCCCAATTTAAAATGATTTTTTTGAGAAAGAAAATTTGAGACCCAACTGGTTCAATGTTAAATTCTATAAAACATTTGAGAAATGAGTAATATCAGTCATTAAACAAAAATCTTTCAGAAAATGGGAAGTATGAACATTTCTCAAATTTTTTTATGAATCTAGCATTATTCAGATAATAAACTGAAACAGAAGCATTTCAAGAAAAACCTAATAAAAATTCCTCCTGAAAATATAAAAATTATCAGTAAACTATTGAGAGATGCCCACAATGAGTAAGTGTGGCTTGTTTAAGGAGCCAAGGTTAGCCCACCACTTAAAACCAGTCAGTCTAATTTATATGAAAAATAAAGAAGACACACATAAACATTCGATAGATGCAGATGTTGCTCTTGCAAAACTCAATTCCACTTCATAATAAAAAGTTTTCTGTGAACTAAAAATAGCAAACACTTTGTCCAGACAAAAGGCTTCTATGAGAATCTCAGTTGGAGCCAATCAAATGGTGAAGAACGCCTTGCTCTCCTTGAAGACAGAAGGAAGAGATGTCAGCTTTACCTCTGTCCACCATCACTCACCATTGGGGTGGAGCTTCAGTAAGGTGCAATAAGGCAAGAAAAAGAAATAAATGGCATAAAACCCAAATGTGAGAATTGTATCTCCTGGAGACATCATTACACAAGAAAATCTAAAGACGCCACCTAAGAGTTGCAGGCATTGATCAATAAATTTGACAAGGTCATAACATAACAGCTTGATTGAGGACAGGAAATGCTCCTCCCAGTTGGGGCACAGGGGCACATGGGCATACTGAGTGGTTTATGGAAAACAGAAATCACAGAGGACAAAATGTCTCTGACCTCTTCATCTTTCTCTGCTTTTCTTTCCCTCTTAAAGCAGTACAAAAGTGAATTCCTTGATTTACCTCCCCTGTGAGGTCCTAAAGCCCTCATTTCAGAGGCCTTCTTCCTACATTCAGGGTCAAGAAGACTCTAAATAAATAGGAGTTCCCAGGATGCAGTCATTTTATTCCCAGTAGGTAATGCTCCCACTTAGCAGATACCTACTACACAGCGACGGGTCTATTCTGCATCAAAGCCTAACTTCTCCCTCAGTCTTCATTTCCGACAATGTTCTGTCATGCAAAACTTTGATTAAGAACATGGTTCACACTTTTATTTTGTTAATCTGCCCTTTGCTATGGAGATCTGCCACCGGTGAACCCTGCAACAAGCAAGCAGAAAATATTACTGTTATTCCCTACCATAGCTCAACACACAGCTACCATACATAACCAATAGTTTACTTAGAAGCTCAAAAACACTAAAGTTTACACAATTGTGAAAAACAAACAAAAATGTATTCAGGAATAATTCTGTCTCTTCAGTTCTTTAAAGACACAGTCATGCACTATACCTCAGACTGATGTGGAAGGCACTATGCAGTCCAAGTAGGCAATAAACTCATAGTAATATTTCCACCTAAGCCTCCTGAGTGGGGCCATGGTTTGAATTAATATGCTCAAGATGTGAATGGCCTGTACACTGAGAAATATACAGCATTCCTAAGTGAAACACAAGATATAAATAAGCGTAGCATTGCACCATGTGCGTGATGGAGAAGATGTCTTCTGAAATGATGCCAGCTTCAAGGAATGCAAGCTCAAACTCCCATAGATTCTCTATAAAAATTAACATGTTATTTCAAAATATATGCGAGGTGCAAACATTTGTGAGCCAAAACAATTTTGAAAAAAATAAAACAACATTGGAGGCTCTTTACCACCTGGTACAAGGCATTACCGTATAAAACTCTACAGAAATTGGAACAGCTTGGTTCTGTTGTAAGGATAGACACACAAGATAAGGAAACAGTAGATTCGAGAGCTAGGTGCAAATTCATATGTTCTGCTGATGTTTAACCAAGGCACTAAGGCATTCCAATACAGAAAGAGGAAGTTTTACAAGACCACAGGAGTTGGGCACTGAAAATAAATGGACTCAATTCCTATCCTACACTATACACACAAAATATCTGAAATACATTAAAGAACTACACATAAAAGTTTAAAAAAACACAAAAAAATTAAAATATATTTATGAGGAAGATCATCATAATCTTAAAATATGCAAAGACTTTTTACAAATAAAAAGTATTATTTCATGAAAGAAAACTCAACAAATTAAGTTTTGCTCTTCCAAATATATTTATTAGGTCATCAAGAAAATGAAAAAAGCAGTCTACATACCATACTGAGCAAAGTATAAATGAATAGGTAGGTAATCGCATAGGGAGACAGATGATAAGCAAGATAGATAATAAATAGATTATAGGTAGGTAAATAAACAGATAATATAGATGACAGATACGTAGATAGATAGGTTTTAAATAGGAAGATAGATAGATAGATAGATAGATAGATAGATAGATAGATAGATAGATAGATAGATAGATGATAAATAGGATATGCTTTGGTGAAGTTATATTTTTCATGTATCTTTAGGTCTATGCTATGGGGCCAATGAGCTTAGCCCTAAACAGATGTCAACATCATGGGGTGTCTTTAGCCTGCTTTGTAATTCATTGCCCACTACTGTGTTTGGCCTAAATCCATCCTGTGACTATTAAGCAAATCTTTTTGGAAAGTGCAAGCAGACGCCTAGCTTTTACCATCCCAGAGAGAGAGAATACCCTCAGGGAGCATATCAGCCTTATAGCATAAATGCCACAAATGCCCCACTTTGCTGTACTCTAACCTGCCTGCCTATTATTTCTACTAATGTATTAAAAATCTACCTTGATTTATGACTATCTTTGCTATGTTACTATAAAAACAGCAGGACACTGTCACCATGTTGGAACACACAATAGGATGATCTGAGTCTGTGTCCCCAGCCACAGATACGCATACTTGGCTCCAGAGAAAACTCTCCTATTCTGTTTGAGATAAGAGTTGTGTTTTTGCATCTACAGGAGACTGGCCCCTTGTGGTTAGAATCAAGTAATTTCCAAATCAAAAGTAACTGCTCCTTAGGGTTGGAGCTAAAGACTGTGACCTGGTCTCTTGGCTTCAACTTGTTTTGGGTGATTAAATTCTCTACTTTTCTGAAAATTTTCAGTCTGGGCTTCAGGCAACAGGGGGATCACTTTGGACTCTCCTCAGTATACAGTATACTCGAATAGAAAAGCAAGGGTTGATTTAAGTTTTAGATGGGATGAACAGCGGAGCTGGCTTGACAACCCAGCACCATATGAGGCCCTGAAAAAAATCGAAGAAACCTCATAAAGTGTGAAAAATATATCCGAAGCCCAGAGAAACAAGGCCATAACAGAATCTCTCCTAAAAAGAAATGAGCTAAATTTTCACTTGGTGAGACGCCTACACAGACACAAATTCTCTTTATGATCAGCCTGACACAAAAACACAAGTCACAAACACAACTTCAGGGCTGCAATCCAGGTAATGTGTTTTCCACCCCCCCGTGTGAAAAGGGGGCCTTCATGGAGCCTAGAATTTTAGAATGTTACAAAATCAAACATGCAAAAAAAGAACAAGCCATTGTGATGCTAATGGAGGTTGTGATGTTTGGGGAGATGTTTCCCAGTCCTTCAAAAGTTTATAAATCAAATTTCTGCCCCTATTTGTATTCCAGAACAAGTTGGGCCTCTTTTAATTTTTTCCCAGCACTAATATGATATCACTACCCCAATGAAAAACAAAATGACAAGAACCACAGTTAATGTTGGAAATGTCTAAATAATTAACATATAAAGGGACATGAGAAGAAAGGACCCCTTTATTTCAGCCTGCTTGAAATGTTCAGGGAAAATTCTTTCATTATCTTCATGGGTTCCTGTATAAGGACAAAGAAACATGGTGGGAATCCACTGACTGTTAATGCTCCTGTTCCTGTCTGATTGGCAGGAAATTTCCTAACCTGGATCCACATTTTGGAACAAAAGAAAAGAGTAGATGGTCCTGAGGTCACTGAAATTGGTCTCTGAGAAGGTGACTTAGGTCTCTGCTCTTTCTCCCTGCCCTGGGAGTATACACCTACCATTAGCCTAACTGACCACTGGGTGTGACCAAGTTCTGCAAAAAAAAAAAAAATGACCAAGGCTTTTCTGGAGAAAATATTTCTGGCAGAGTTTAGATACAGGAGAAACACAAATGCACGTGCACACAAGAGAAACAAGCATGTGTGCATGTGCACACACACATACCACACACACATGCGTGCACACACACACATTACACACGCATGCACACCACACACACACACACACACAAACACATAAACACACACACAGAGCAAAGCATTTAGTCCCACAAGAACAGGACAAATAAACAGTCACTGCTTCTTTCTAACTTCCAATAGACTTCTGGTCTACTTGATCTGTTTTGCTTTTACTCTGAACTCTTTGAGGTCCATTAGGTCTCAAAGAGTGAAAAACACAAGCTGGTCTGTCTCCCCAGCAACACAAATCAACCTTCTAAATGACTTCTTAAAAAGCAAAAGAAGGGGAAAAGCCAGGGTGGAAAATTCATTTAGAATAGTACTGCTGGATCTAAACAGGCCTACCGCTAGCTGTCCATGCATAACTCATGTGTCTACCCACAACTAATGGTGTCCCACTGCAGTGAAGAGATCAGAATTCTTAGCTCTGTTTTGATAGCTAGACCCAAATACCTTTGCCCTAGTGGATTAGTTACCACCACCACCATCACCACTACAGTTTGAAAGAAACCATTTCATCTGTGATAAAGACTTGGGTTCAAGTGATGTGTAAAAGCATTGGGTGGCTCTTCGGGGACCAGTGGCAGATGAGACATTTCTATTCTTTCTCAAACTCTTAAACAGATCAAGGAAAGGGGGCTATAATCTAGTATTACAATGAAACAGAGGAAGGTCAACCACTCACATTGGTTACATTTCAGCTTTATTGAAGCATAATCGACAAATAAAGATTGTACATTTTCAAGGTGTACAACCTGATGCTTCCATGTATGTAAACGTTGGGAGTGATTAGCACAATCAAATTAATTACATCTATCACCGCATAAGGCGCCATTGTTTGAGTAATAAGCACATTTAAGATCTCTTTCAGCAGAGGTAAAGTATAGGATGTGGTACTATTGACTGAAGTTAGCACGCTGTACCTCAGATCCCTGGAACCCACTCAGCTTTGAAACTGAAGGCTTGGATCCAATCACCAGCAACTCTCCATCTCACTTGTTTCACACTGGCCGTTCTAACCTACAAGTTAAGCATTGTTATTGTCCACTCACAAATGGAATCAGACCACACAAGGCCTGTCATTCTGAGCCTCCATCATGTCACTTGTCATAATTTTTTTTTTTTGCTAATCTCTGTGGTTGCAAACCCAGGATGTCCATCCATTGATGGCCGGGTTGTATTCTGTCATATATATGTTTGGCACATTCTCTTTATTCATATATGATGGATACTTAGGTTGCTTCTATGTCTTGTCTATTATAAACAGTCCTGCAATAAGCCATGGGTGCTTGTGTCCTTCCAAAACACTGATTTTTACTTCCTTAGATACAGATGCAGGGACAGAATTGCCAGGTCGCATAGCAGTTATAGTGTTAAATTTCTGAAACTCCAATGTGCTGTTATCCACAAGTGTTGACCAGTTTATATTTGCACTAATGGGGCATTAGATTTGGGGGAGAGGCTGAGCTGTGGGGGGAGAGATGCTGAGTCAAAATGTATTTTAGCAAGGGATTTCTTAACTCTGAAGCAACTAGGTGGGGTCTGAAGAAAGGTGTTTCAATCCAGCCAAAGTATGGCATCTTTTAAACATTTCCAAGGAAAGGGGTAGTCTTACATTGTGAGGATACAGACTTAGTTAATGTGTGACCTGTGCTACATAGCCAGGGCTAGAAAAAATGGACAAATCTGACTTGGGCTATGTGACAGAGGCCACTCTTTGTCTGTGTTGGGGATTAGGGCATACATGATTTAGGATATGTTACAGTGGTCACTGTTTGGGTGGAAGAGTAGGGTTTAGTTAATGTGTGGCCCATATGACAGTAGTCAGGCTGCCTTCCACTCCAGCCAGTAGGACAATGGATAGTGTGGTGGCTCTCCCCATGGTTCTCTCTGCCTGGGGCCTGGTTACATACAGGATCCAGGCTCTGTACACAGAGTATGAGGATTTCCTTTGTCCCTGAATCCTTGATCGTACCTATAACCTCTCAGTTTGGGTGACACCCACACTCTCAGGTGTGAGCTGGTATTCTTGGCTTTCATGGTAATCCCATAATGATTAGTGGCACTGAGTTCCTGCCAGCACTTGTTGGGCAGGTGAATATGTCTTCCAGAAAAATAGTTATTCAGGTCCTTTGCACATGTTAAAAAATGGATTTTTCACTTTTTCTACTGTAGATGAAGCCTTCAAAGATTTGCAATTTTGCAAATATGTTCTCCTTGCATGTCTCCTCTTCATTTTGCTGATTGTTTCCTTTGCTATACAGAGGTTTTCTCAGCTTGAGGCAATCCCACAAGTCAATAGGGCTTTGGGTAGCTGTGTTCTACCATATCTGGTAACCACTGATAAGATAGATATCAAGGAGCCTTCTTTCTTATGTTTTCTGTCATGGGTTTTATGCTTTCAATCTCAGGTTAAAGTCTCGAATGTACAGTTAGCTTTTATATATAGTGTAGGGGTAAAATTCCCTTGTGTGTATGGAGTTATCAAGTTTTTCCAACACCATTGCTGGAAGAAATCATTTTTCCCACTTTTTGTTGGGGGGAGGGACTTTTATCCAATATCAATTAACAGTACAAGTGTCAGTAGTAATTTTGAGCTACTTTTCCCATTGGCCAATGTGTTTATTCTCCAGTATCATACAGGTCTGAATACTATAGTTCTATAATACAGTATTAAATCAAGAAATATGTTGCATTTATATTTCTTATTTATGGTCAAACTGCTCTGTAATTTGGTGAGGTCTTTCTTGGCTCTATGACAAATTTAGTATTTTTTCTATTCCTGTAAACAGTGACATTAAAATTTTGATAGGAATTACATTGAATCTGAAGAGCACTTTACCTAGTAGACACTAAAACAATATTAATTTTTTTTCAATCCATGATCACAGAATATCTTTCCATTTATTTCAGTCTTCTTAAACTTCAACAATGTTTAAAATTTATGCATATGCTTCAGATTTTGAACAGCATAGTTAAATTTATTCTTAAATATTTTATTTATTTCATGCTACTCACAAATATTGTTTTTATGCATTTTTAGCTACTTTCATTCATGATCTTCAAGTTCCTACCTCAAACACACGCACACACTCACTCACGAGAGGGGAGGCATGCAGGCTTCGTGCTACTTGCCAAAGTCTTGCTATTGACCTAAGTTTAAGTGTCTGTCTTTAAGCATTCACAGAGGGGTATTCCTTTGATTTCTCCCAAATTTTTCCTCAAAGATTTATTGCGCTTGCACAAGCCGAGGCTGGAAAAACAGGCCTACTACTTCTCTGTGAAGAACCAGAGTCCAGTGCTGACCTTAAGAACACATTTCTATTTTCCTAACATCTTATTTCAAAGAAATGCTTAATGTGTGTGTGGAATGAATGCCCGGAAAACATTTGTTGATTGCTGCACTGGGTCTAAAATCAGCTGGAAGCAGCTTCTCCCAGCCTGCCAATTCTCAGAGACGGCTGAGTGCCTGGCCTTCCTCCACGTTCCTGAGCTAAGGATATTTTCCCTCCCTTAGAGAAATGTGTTCGTAGGAAACCTAAAAAACTGAACAACAAGCCACAGACTCAGAGCTCCAACTGGAAATCTTCAATGGGTCCCGGAATCATTGGGCTCCTTTGCTGAGCATAACTGGCATTTCAATTTTAAGTAAAGGCAGCATTGCAACCCATAAAATTACATAGTGCTTGAGAGACTTAGTCACAATTCATAAAACTAATGAAAACAAACTAAATCCCACTGCCCTTGAGATTTTCATCTGTATTATTCTATACCTTACCATTTTTCTCAAAAAAAAAAGGTCACAGTCAATGGCCAGTGTCATACTGGTAGGTGTGTTAACTCCAAGGACACTGAGAACATTCGGTATTTTTTCTTTTTCTAAAGAAGAAAGATTTTTAGGGGCTGAGGGTAGAGCTGAATCAGTCAAATGCTTGCCTTCAAGCCCAAGGACCTCAGTTTGAGCCCCAGAATCTCTATTTAAAATGTTGGATGTGGTAGTGCATCCTTGTAATCCCGCACTGGGGAAGTGGAGGTCGTGGTACCTGGGGTCCAATAGCATGCCAGCCTATCTGAATCCATGAGACCTAGGGCAATGAGAGACCTTGTCTAAAAACCAATGTGGATGGCATCTAATGACACTCAAGGTTGACATCTGACCTCCACGCGCACCTGCACATGCATGCATACACCTATACTCATGCATGAAAAAAAATAAAAAGAGGAGGAATATTTAAGCACACACGATCCTTATTGGAGTAAAGCTCAGAGATCTGCTTCTCTTCATGGCATCCCCTAAGACTACTGTGGAGCCAGAGCAATCCTAACTGTAAGAAGTTAACAGTCCGTTTCCATGTCAAAATGCCAGGAGAATTGTTTATAGGTTATAAAGAAAATTAATGCCGGGCGGTGGTGGCGCACGCCTTTAATCCCAGCACTCGGGAGGCAGAGGCAGGTGGATCTCTGTGAGTT